>NC_073340.2:10795500-11401000 GCF_027580225.2 Misgurnus anguillicaudatus
CTAAATGCTTTCTTAAATGATTTTCTTTGATTTGAAGATTAATTGTGAGTAAACCAGAGAGGAAAATGCTCAAGGGTTCTGGGTTCCACTTGGATCTTCTCATCCTGGTGGGCATGGGAGGGCTAGGTGCCATATTTGGTGTGCCCTGGCTGAGTGCTACTACCGTACGATCCGTATCCCACGCTAATGCCCTCACGGTCATGAGCAAAGGCCCAAAGCCTGAGATTGAGAAGGTTCTGGAACAAAGAGTGAGTGGATTCGTGGTGGCTTTGCTGGTTGGTACGTTGACCTGTCCTATCCTCCACAGCATTTTCCTGGTTTCGTTACAGACATGAACATTAACAGCCCCTGGGTCTCTCCGTTTACAGGTCTGTCCATTCTCATGGAGCCGGTTTTAAAATTAATTCCGGTTACAGCTTTGTTCGGAATCTTTCTCTACATGGGAATCACATCTCTCAGTGGGATTCAGCTGTGGGATCGAATGTTGCTCCTCCTCATCCCAAAAAAGTATCACCCGGATGAACCCTACGTTTCACAAGTATGTTTTCGCATTTTAAGTTACAGCATTGTCCTTCCACGTGCATGTGATAACAGCTGTTTACGGTCTCTGTCTCCCCCTGCAGGTTAGGACCAATAGGATGCATTTGTTCACCGCTATACAGATTGGGTGTTTGGCACTCCTGTGGATTGTCAAGTCGAGCCCTGTGTCACTGGCTCTGCCATTTGTCCTGATACTCACCATCCCTCTGCGCATATTAGTGACTGGACGTCTTTTCACTGAGAGAGAGATTAAATGTGTAAGTGACACTAATGTCATTTTGTTAAAAACAATAGTTCACCATAAAATAGCAATTCTCCTTTCTGTGTCATTCCAAACCTATTTGACTTAGTAAAACACATAAAGATGCAAAACGTTAATACTGTTCTTTGTAATACATTTTAAAGTGTAAAATTTAAATCATTATTCACTTAAATATTGTCTTAGTTCACTTTCATTATTTTGGAATACAACAGCATGTCTGCTGCAACCGATTTTTAACAAGCAAAGTCGGTAAATAATAACAGGTTTTTAATTTTTTGCCTAAACGACTTACTTTTTTCATCACTTTGTGATTTAAATTTAGCTTGATGCTGAAGATGCCAAAGTGACGTTTGAGGAGGAGCCAGGGCGTGACGTGTATGATGAATCTCAGATGCCACTGTAGATGCCACCTGGCTGCCACCAAACTCATTTCTCACAATCATCTCTCCATCACATTCAGTCAGCACATAAAACTAAAATGAAAGCCTTAAGGATCAAATTAAGTATTTCTCCTCTCTTGAGTAAACACTGACTATGTTCAGTTCAGTTAATTGTACAAGCTTTTAATGTTAATGATGAAATTGCCAAATTAGACTAAGTGACAATGCACTGATAAATAAGATAAAGTGACAATGACTGACAGATTTATATTTTTTAAAAGAGTTTACTAAAATAATGTATCAAACCCATATATTTTATTTAATTTTAACCTCCAACAATAAAGAGTGTTATAAGAATATACTGGAATTGGTTATTACATAATTATAGCATAAAGTTCTTGTTCATTTTTTTTTTAGTTTGTGTGTGAGAAATTCTTTGCTATTTTATTTTATTTTAAGTTACCAGTGATCTTTTGTCAAGACAAATAAGTAAAAATGACTTGTAAATCGAAGTTGATTAAAATAATTTTTTATTTAATTATTGTTCTCCCACTTGAAAAAAAAACTTGTTTTTGCAAGTCAATTCAACCTGTTTTAAGTTTTCACCTGTGATAATTTGACATAACTTATAAAAACAAGTTAAAATTGTTTAATTAAATTTTTTAAGTTAAAAGTAACATAAAAATATATGTTGATTTGACAAAAATGTAGACATCAATCTATACATCAGGGCTTGTAATAAGTGGTGTAGTGCAGGTATATGGCATGGGGTATACCCACTTCTAAATTCCAAATATTCATTAATAATATGAATTTCATCATGATCCTTACAATGAGAAGTCAAGCAGAAGAAGTGACAATACTGGCCCATTTTGGAGTGAAAAAATATGCAAGACTAGTCTTACATGTCACTGTTTATAACAGAGGGCATTCAACCTTAGCTGGGCTTCTTTGAAAAAAAAAGGGGGGGGCATAAATTAACAGTATACCCACTTCTCCACATTGTAAAAAAATTGTTGCCGCCTTAATTTGTGATTTCCATAAATCATAAATGCCTAGATTACAATCCTACCTGAAGGCATAAGCAGAGTTTTGCATTTTGGCTTTGGGGGGGTATCTACCGCCAAATAAGGGCACGGCAATTGTTACGTGCTGTTTCTCGGTGTTTTTGTTCTCTCCCTCTCTCTCTCCTCTGCTATCTGTCTCATCAGATCCCAGCTATTGGACACCTTAACTGTCCACTTTCCCCAGTATTAACATAGTCACAAAAACACAGGGCAAATGAACACTAATGTACAGACGCAAAACGAGTGACTAACAAATAGGGATAAACGAACCGATGGTCCACCTGAGGGTCATAAAAACCATGTCTAACCATTGCTTAGGATTGTGAGGCAATCACATGATTTGCTTATCTAAAATAATCCAAGTCATAAGCAGAATAATGTTAAAGATTGTGAGGGATGTATACGTTAGGTGGACTTCACAACATCCTTCCACTTTTAAGGGAAACTGAATGTGAATCATGCATGAGCAAACACACATACACTAGACATTATTTGTGTCTAGTGATTCAAAAAAATCTTTCAAGGGTGCCACATACTGGGACTAAATTGGGCTGATTTCGCCATATGACAATCTTAGGTAAAGTCTCAATTAAAACTTAATCTAGGGTCACACTAAAAGATTTTTAAATGTGAGAGACCACAAACATGACTGAGAACACAGAAAAACTCACAATGTCTCTTGCGGTCAAACATGACTTCACAGTAAACAAACATGATGGACAACAGGCATAAAGAAATGGTATTAATACAATGGACTGCTTTTTACATCTCAGATTTTCATCTCACTTTGGGTTATGCCTGCTGCACCATTACTGCTGTTGATGTGGTTTCGTCTTTCATCAGCTCGCTTTCTGATTGGGTATCTTTTCGTTTCACGGGACAATCTACAGCGTACGTGCGGTTTGTCCTTGGGGTTCCCCCACACAACAGGATTTCTGATAGTAAATACTCAGCATTTTCAATACTTCCGGTTTTGTGATTAGACCGCCTCCGACGTGCTTCTGACCTACATACATGCTTAGATTGTCATGTGGAATGAAACGATACCCAATCAGAAAGCGAGCTGATGAAAGACATAACATTATGCCCCTGTGACATCACGTTTGACCGCGAGAGCCATTGCAAGATTTCCATGTTCTCAGTTGAGACTCAAATTGTTTGTTGTTGGACTCTGATGGTGTGTGGTGTGCGGTCATGACCACATAGCAGCACTCCACACACAGGGTTCCCACACCTTATTAACTTCAAATTCAAGGACCTTTCAAGAACTTTCCAGGTCCAATACCCTCAAATTCAAGGACTAAATGTGGAGAAACATTTCAAGTGAGAGCAAGGTTACAAAGTGTTACCTTTTAAGATATATTGTTACAGTTCCCTTTCGAGGGAACTCGCGCTGCGTCACTGTGGTGACACTTTGGGGACGCCTCCAGGGGTAAGTGAGTCTGAATGTGTATATCAAATTCGACCAATGGTGAGGCTTAACGACAAAGACAGGGTGACGCGGGAGCCAAGAAGTATATCGCTATCTGAAATATTGCCAAAGACAGCGTTACAGGGACGCAGGAACTATGGCAAGGGAGACGCAGCGTCTCGTTCCCTTCTCAGGGAACAACAGTTACATACGTAACCCGAGACGTTTTCAAGTGTCAAACACAACTATGCAAAAAAGCATTTTGGTATAAATCAACATTCGCATACAGAAGATATAAGCATTTAAAGCGAAAAGTTTAGCATGTGTGCTTAAAGTCTAGAATTTTGATGATATTATCCAACACTACACAGGGAATATGGATTTTTTTCTGAAAACTTGTTGCATAAAATTCAAGCACTTTCAATGACCTGTATCTATGTTTGTATATTTTCAAGGATTTCAAGGACCCGTGGGAACCCTGCACACACTATAAGAACAAAACTGTCAAATCAGTGATTTGTCATGTTTGTGGTTTCTCACATTTTGAAAATCTGATGATTTAAAAGATCTTTTAGTGTTACCCAGGCTAAAGACCATGGACATTCAAAGGCATTTGAAACGGCTTCTGAAATGGGAAAAAAGTTAGGACATGACTTGAATTCGTCCATTTGCAACTGATTGGATCGTCTGGTTCCTAATTGCCTTAGCTCGTGGCCGGAAGAGAGATCGTTTTGAGAAGGGGGAGATTTGCGTTTTTGATTAAAGATTATGAAGGCACATTAATGAAACCCACAGATTAAGTAAAAAAAGTTTTTAATTTTGATTTCATTGTGACTTTAACAATATTTTTATTAATATAATTTAGTTTAAATTCACAAGCTACTGCAATGCAAAGAAACAGCACACCAGGGGTCCTCAGCCCTGTCCTGAAGCCATGGCACGGTACATTTTGGACATTTGTCTGATCAGACACACTCAATTCAGGTCCTGCCATCTTTAACAATGAGCTGAAGGTGTGTTAAATGAAATAGACATCCAAAATGTGTAGTCCTGGGGATCTAGGCTAGAGCAAAATATCCATCTGGTGCAGGGGTGGGCATTTCTGGTCCTGGAGGGCCACTGTCTTTCCTAGTTTAACCTTAACCCTAATCAAACACACCTGAAAAATCTAATCAAAGGCTGCATGGTTACTTGGAAATTACATGTAGGTTTGTTTGATAGGGTTGGAGCTAAACTTTGCATGACTGTGGCTCACCAGAACCAGGAAATCATAAATTTCTCAGTCCTTTCTTTTCCGAATGCCATTAAATTGGAGTTGTTGAATAAAAAAGACATGTCAAATATTCAGTTCTTTGGAAATTACTTTAAAACATTATTGATAGATTGTACTGGCCAAGAATCTAAGACTGAGAATGTGCTTGTTAAATATGAACTATAAAATAAATTCAATCATCAATTCTTTAGGATCAAGTTAATAATATTCAAGTTTTAAAGGCATGGTTAATTCTGTACTGTATTAGCTGAAACCAGCATACAGAAGAAGTCAGGTGTGCCCAAGAAATTGCCAGAACGTAAATACACCCGTGCATTTATTTTCCGAGCACTGTATTTCCTTTCTTTCATTTAAATACATTTTTAAATTAAAACTTTTATTATAATTATTATTTATATGACTTTAAAACATTTGTCTTTCCTTCTGCTTCTCGTTGCATGTCTTAAGCGCTTTGAACTAAAACCTGACTCAAAAATAAGAAAATCATAATGTTATGTACAGCATGTATATAATATCATATACACATCTCTAGTATTTTTGCCAGTTGATTAACTGAGCTATATACAGCAAATCCTAATCCAGTGGAAGGTGAGGTAAAGAACTCTAATATTAGCTAACATGAATTTTTCTTCTATCTTCATGTTAAAAAACAATCGAACAAGAAACGTTAACATATAAATCTATTCTGTCTCTCAAATAGCTATAAACTTCAGGTTCATCCTCCACGAAACAGGTCGTTCAATCTGTCCAGCTCCTTGCAGTTCTCCATGGTCATGAGCTCAGCTTTCCTCCGTAGTCGGTCATCCCTGTAGACCTTAGCGGCGTACAGCAGGTCAGTTTTCGTCTGCCTTTCCTTCCAGCAGCTGTTTCGCACATTAGAAACATAGTCTTCCTCCACGCTCTTCTCTATCTTTTGCAAGGCCGAGCCCTTGTACTCTGATTTAAAATCTCGGTTGACGTAATAGTCTACATGCAGATTCTCTGTTTGTCTCCTAACAGTCTGTCCTGTGGATGGTCTGGAGTACAGGCTGTAGGGTGGCGTGGACACCAGCAGCTGACTGAGTACAGACACCAAGATCAACACAACGATGGGCATCAGTTGAATGAACATGGAAAAGCCTCCATCTCCCCGCTCCTCCGCTCGCTCTCCTCTGGTTTGGTTAGTCTGGTGACTATACTGTGCTCTGCCGTTGGCAAACGTATGGGTATTTTGCGAGGGGAAGACACCTCCAAAGAACATGTTGAAGAGATCTTCAGGTGTAATATCAGCCTCAAAGCCTCTGTGAAAATCAAAGCCTCCATGGGAGCTTTGACTTGGGCTACTGGGTTCATTTCCACCATACTCATCATATTGCCTCCTCTTGTCTGGGTTACTGAGCACAGCATAAGCATTTCCAATCTTTTTGAATGCTTCGGTCGCCCCAGGCGCGTGATTTTTGTCTGGGTGGAACTTTAAAGCCAGTTTTCTGTAGGCCTTTTTTAGTTCCTCGTCAGTTGCATCTTTACTGCTACCCAGTACCTCGTAGTAATCCTTACACCTCTTTATTTTCTGTACACCTTCAGCTTGCTCCTTTGTAAATCCTTTAATTGAATCTGAGTCCTGCTTTTCTGTCTCATGTCGGTTTTGGGTTTGTGGCTCGGTTCCATTAGCTCGTTTTCTGCCATTCCCTGCTGTATTATTATCATTCCTCAGCAAGGCTTCCAACAACACCTTTGCTTTCTGGGTCGGGTACAGTTTCTCTGCTTTGTTGAGGAACTTAAAAGCCTTATCTTTATTGCCATCGTCGAGGGCTCTGATGGCGATATTTATACATTTTTCCGCTTCGTCCCGGTTCCCCTCCATCGTTCCTGTTGTTTCTGTTTCTTCTACAGCTTCTTCTTCCTCATTTTAAGGGCGGCTCGGAAACTGAAGCGTGGCGTTAGCGCCCCCTACATGAAGTATTGCAGAAGCGCTTCTAGTGTTCATACAAAAGTAGACAGTATACACTTATAAAAATGTATACAATGGTAAAAGTATACATTGATAGAGAGTATACACTAATAAAAATGCACACATTGGCCTGACTGCACTAGTTTAATGGCGTCTGCTAGTATTAGCGTCCCGTTGGCTCCCTCTACTGTTGGATCGTACCTGAAGCGATCCAGTATGGATTGATGGGATCGATTAACCGGGTCTGATTGAAGGGAAATGGAAGTCTGCAGGCGGAGGATAAGAGATTGAGCGATGAATGTGGAGCTTTGGTTTTGTCTGTGAGGAAACGCTTTAAAGGAAATGTCTCTGTGAACTTTTTCCGAACGCCGCATTTCAGTCGCGAAACGTAAATGGGACAAAGCGCGGGCAGATTCCCCTCAGATATAAATATATTTATTTGATCAGATGAGCAGCCTCAGTAAGTACAGCGAACGGACCGAAAACACCAACAACCTCCATCCCAGAGCTGGTAAGCGAAAACCGCGACCAAAATAACGTTACAGACCGACGGTGAAAATCACAGCACGATCTGGGTTACGATGATTTTCTGACGTAAAAGGGTGTAGCATCGACATCTAGTTTAGGTCACTGTACGGTGTTGAATACTGTGTTCGTGTAAAAATCGTTTTTTGGACGTCTTTATAATACAGTTAAAGCAACAATCGTGTTTTAATTTAAAATACATTTTGTTTATGAACCAATGCAGGAGAGATACTGGAGTTTAGCGGTTTCCGAGCTTTGTATGTAAGCCTGCATTGTGAACCAAGATGAGATATAACTGTTAACAGTAAAATCACGGTTCGTTTTTGATTGATAGTTTTACATTTGCTTCATTATTATGTGATTCAGAGATGATTGGTGAATGTCGACCAAAATGTGATATTGAACGTAATAGAACGAAGTCAGGGCGTATTCATGCTGTTTTTATTACAGTAACGTTACATACACGTTTATATGCATGGTTATTTAAAGAACAGTCTTTTTTTGTTTGTGTAAATGGTGAAATTTTGCTGTCTCATGCCCTGCCTGCTCTGTTGTTTGTTTGTTTGTCTTGTTATAGCTGTCTCTCCTCAGCCTGTGACTGCTGCACTACAGCATGTAGACAGCAGTGCATTCTCCTGCAGCCTTTGCAAATGAAAATGGAGGACGTCTCTCTGTCCAGTATGGACAACAGTAAGATGGAGGTGAGGATGGCTTTGTTTTTTTCCTCTGTTCTGTTTTGCCAACAGTTGGGTTGTGGAAATAAACCTATATGTTTGTGTGTCTCACCTGCGTGTGTACGGCTGTGCTGTGATCAGCATTTGTTTTCCTGTCTAATATGTTTGGTAATTGCAAACTGAGAAATTTTAGTGATGTGTTGATGTAATTATGTGCTTCAATGGAGGGCTTTGCTCAAGAGATCCTGTCTGACCTGGTCGAAGATGCCTGTTTGGGTCTTTGTTTCGAGGTGCACAGGGCTGTCAAACAGGGATACTTTTTCTTGGATGATACAGACCAGGAGAGTATGAAAGACTTTGGTGAGACGTGTTTCTAAATAAAAAACAATTACCACGTGATTTACACATCTTTTTTTAGACGAACACAGTCAGTGTTATATTAGAAAATGTCCTGGCTGTTTCAATCTTTATAATGGTTTAAAATGGTGCTTTGGATTTGAAGCCCAAATTAGTCAATCTACTGTATTTTCCGGACTATAAGTCGCTCCGGTGTATAAGTTGCATCAGTCAAAATGCGTTTTGATGAGAAAAAAACATATGTAAGTCGCACTGGACAATACATTGCGTTTTTGAAAACGATTTCACAAAATCCAAGCCGAAGAACAGCCATTTAATCTGAAAAGGCAAGTTATTCAACTAAACAACAGCACAGAACAGCAGCCTGAATAGGTGTCCGTACATGTTAAAGTAACATAAACAGTTATTTACACGATACACAGTAGCATAGAGGCTGTTTAAACTTGGCATTAACCAGTCCCTCCAGAAAAACGCGATTGTGCGATCGCGTGATATATTGCATAATCAGCCAAAGTCCGCATATTTATGCGGGGCTGCATTTTTTCCAAATACGACGCACTTTCGCCACATTAATTACATATTTCCGCGCACAAGATATGCGGGGCTTGCATGATTTCATAATATCTGCATTTTCGTAGCAAAAAGTCACATATATATTAGCAGAAAGTTGAAAAATGTTGCATTTACTTTCCAAAAGCGCAGCCGTGTCCTCTATTGCCATGGGACCGTTATGAAGTGACGTGATTATGTGACGTGAACATCATTGCAGCTTTTGCAAGTTTCCGCAGTTTTTGCAAGTTCCGCAATTTTCGCAAAAATTGCAGAAATAGCCTGCATATTCCATCGCATTTTTTGAGAAAATGTGCCGCAAAATCGAGGATTTTTGCCCGCAACAATCACAAAAAAACTGGAAGGACTGATTAACATGCGTTTCACACGGATCACAAGTGGACGACGATAATGCCATTGCCAGGTGTAAACGGTGTTCAAAAGGTTTCAAGCTCGTCCACTTTCGACCACTTTTAACCAGATTCAGAGGTAGTCGAATCCCTTTGGATCAGATTGCTTTTGTAGTGTAAACGCACATGCGGTTGAATGTGTTCGAACAGCCACACGGACCGCCTTCTCTCCGCCCATTTATCTAATCTGAGGTACTAAACACAATGTACGTCCTTTCTGACTTCTGGCACCTTTCATTGATAAAACTAAAGCGGCTGATCTCCGCAGTTTCATTTTGCAAGCGTGTGAAAGTTACGCAATCTTATTTCATCAATTGCACTGAAAATTTAGAGAAAGCTCTAACGTATACATGTACAAAACACTGTGCAGCATGTTTACTTGCAGTGATGGGAGTAACGCGTTACTGTAATTCCACTACTTCTAGCAGTAACGAGCATGTAACAAAGTATTTTTAAATCAAGTAACGCAATTACAATTACTGAAATTTAAATGAGTTTGTTACTCGCGTTGCTCTATTTCGGAAAAAAATAACACTTGCAGACAAGACATTTCTGATCTAACGTCGCAGGACCGTGGTAGGCGGTGCAATGAATCATTAAACTTCATCATGGCTGACAGTGCGTATAGAATGAACATGAAAAATCTAAAGGGACAACATACCTTTGTTTAAAAATTGTGCGCAAGTCATAATCCATCCAGTTCGTAAATTATCTTTGCCAAGCAATCCCAGTATGACATCAACTTACATTTGTAGTCCACAAAAGTAGCCTGACGTTGTCATACTCAATTCTAGTCAGAATTTGAGTCTGATACCGCTCTATTGGGCTATGATTATGAGGCGTGTCTCAACCGAAAAATGCCTCTGCACTCAATTGGATAGACCTATGACCAATCAGAGCAACGGAGTGTGTGACGTATGTTGAAATGACGTCTTTTGCAGCCTGACCGAACTGCTGGTTATTTCGCTACAATGACACTAACATTGTGATTATACTAAGTCTGAGTTAGCAAACGTACATCAACACCTACTATGTTTACAACATTTCATTTATATCACAACATTAAGTATTTACTAAGTCATATAGTACTATCTCTTACCATTTGTACATTAGTTGAACTTCATCCACGACGATACCCATTACGTTAGCTTGAAAAATATCGGGGCATAGCATGTCCCTCCACTTATTCAGCAGCCACGATTCCGGGGTTCCGAAAAGAAGCTGGTAACGACCGCTAATTATATCCATCTTGTCGTGCATGCCGAGTTGCATCGCCATGATACCCATTTCAGTTGCTTCTTTAAATTGGTCCTCCATAAGTGCGACCAACTTTTGCCGAATCCCGACGAAACGACGGCAAAAACATCTTTCCGATCAACAAATGCCTTGATCGCGTTTCTCTGTTCCACTTTTAAAATCAATGCTCTGTCTTTTAGAACAGACTCAATGTCAGAATCTACACATCTGAATTCTAAAGCGGCAGCCATTTCGTTGTAAATAGATTCAACACACGCGCTCTTTGGTGACGTGGTTGATTACGTTACTGTTGATCATCTGTCCATCATCGTATAAAGCCCACCCTCACAATTTGATTGGTCGACCAGCTTTGGGACTCGCATAGTAGCTACTCAACGGAGAAACCCCAGACCGATCTTCCTGTCTTTTAAGATGTTGTGGGCGGGGCTAAGATCGTCTGGCACCCAGGCTACCACAAAAGCAATAAATCTGAGAAATGTTAATATATTCTTAGATGTTTACATCGGCCTTCATGGAAGATCCGTGATTGTAAAATATTCACACTACACTGTACAACTGTTAAAACTCCATAGTATGAGAGTGTGCATTTAGTTTCAGTTTTAATTTCACTCGCTCCGTATCCGACAAAACAATCCACTCGCTCTGTGTCCGTCTGACAAAACAATCCACATACTTCGTTTTCTGATTAAATATCTTCCTTTATTCTTGTGTATCATTTAAATCAAACATATACAAACAATATATGACCAAAGAATGCACTACCCACCGCAAGCTTCACAAGCTGTGTCCCAATTCAAGGGCTGCCACCTTGTAAGCATGCGACCTTAAAAGGTGAGCCCTCTGTCTTTCAAGGTGGAAGCCTCAGAAGTCCGCAAAGAGAACTGAAATGAGATGGTCTAACCTTTGGAGGACCCATAATTTGCGTCAGCTGCTGCACGCGCACCGCACCTGTCAGCAGGACAGAGCGGAGACATTTCTGACTTATTAAAATAAATATGGAATCAGAAAAATTATGAAATTAGAAAATATGACACGTTGACACAATTGTCTCCAAATTCTTAAAGAGACAGTATACAATTTTAACACATTATATATTTTCAATGTAAACATACAGAATATTTGTCTAAATGATATACATAAATAAACTAAGCTTACATATTAAGATAAATTCTAACAAAACTATTCAAAGGCTGAATCTAAAGCAAAATATGCTCTTACAGTATGCACAATAGACCATCCATATCATTTTATTGTTTGACTGTTCAGTACTGTTCATAGTAGTAACTAATTACTTTTGATATACAGTAACTGGTAGAGTAATTAAATTACTTTTAAAAGAAGTAACTGTAACTAATTACTGATTTTCAGTAACTTGCCCAACACTGTTTACTTGCTACACAAGCAGCGGACTTCGACATTAATATTAGTTCGCGTCCATATAAGCTCATCATTACTCCCGCTCACCCACCGTCTCGACAGACCACCCCCTCACAGTATTCAGGACAGAAGCTGTCGAAAGTAGACAAAAGAGACGGATTTAAAGGAGCATTTCACCCATAGAAACATTAATCTTTATTGAAAGTGTGTCATATTTGTAGTCGAAATGTAACATACATTTCGAATTTGGTGCCTATTTGACCTAGAAAACGAGTGTTTGTAGTCTCATCCCCTCAACAAATATATTGGACTTCCTGCTTTCAATGATGCAAAATTATGATTTTTACATCATTGAAAGAAGGATGTGCAACACTGAAATCTGTATTTTTCCTGTCTCAGCGGAAACTGAGGAAATGATGCACGACCATTTAAAAACACGACTGGGGTTCTAACAATACAAAGCTTAATGCAAATGGGTGAAGTGTCCCTTTAAATACCAGTTGTAAACGTGATGTGTCTCTCTCGTCCATTTGTGATCCGATCGATAAAAACACATCTTAATTCCAAGTGTAAACAGCCCCATACTGAACATACCTGGGAGGCTGAATAGGCTAAATTAACACAACAAGCCAGATCAAGTTCAACAAGGTCCCGAAGTCATTCCGCATCACTGAATCCATTGAATTACATACGGTATACAGGAGCAGCATCGAGCGGAATATACCACTGTAGACGGTAATGGTTTCTCTTGGTAATTTTGACGTATAAGTTGCACCTGACTTCAAGTTACAGTACCCGCCAAACTATGAAAAAACTGTGACTTATAGTCCGGAAAATATGGTATATTTCACAGAAGTAATCCATAAAGCTTCAGGTGGTTAATAATTTAAAGGCCTTTTCAGGGCAATCGATGTGATTTTGTAAGAAAAACATCAATATTTAAATTCACGAGAGCGTGCGTTTTCAGAGTGTGAAGTAGGACGTTAACCTCATTCACACAGCACTTTGGTCCCAAAAATGTCCGTAAAATTGGCAGAGAGGCTTCTGTGTGAACACACATGCGTCCTGTAAGTGTGAATGAAACAAAAATAAAAACGATCCCGGACAAATCCTGGATACATTTTCCGTGTATTTTCCATTATCTCTGTGTGAGAAGGGCTATAGTGTACAAGACATAGTGGAGTAGATACAAAAGCTGAAGTGTAGGCAAAAAAAAAACTCTATCTTTTTGTCTTATATCGAAATCCTCCATTTTATTTCAAATCTCCGTTTTAGATTTATTTTCCGGACTGGCGCTTTCTTTTGCTTTCTGCACTTACGTATCACTACGCCACCACGTCTCGTGTGCTATGTCCTACATCATACACTAGAAAAACACTATTCCGTGAACGTGCGTTGGTTTTTGTTTGTAAAGTTAACTATCCCTTTAAATCTATAGGGATGCACCAATATCACTTTCATTATTGTTACGATTTCAATACCTGAATTCTGAGTATCGGCCGATCCCAAAAGGATACTAGTGCTATTCTTGGTCAATTATCTTGATCTAATATGAAAAAACACAAAGACATATTTATGTGCCACATAGTGTGTATTGCATCCATCCAACAGTTTAGTGAGCCTTGTTTAAATCGGACATTGAAAATAGTTGTGTGTGTAAATGACGTGTTTCATTCAGTACGCTATTACTAAAGCCGAAAGTATACTAGGGACGTCCGCGTATGCGCGCCGTCCACATGACGTCATTTTCGTCATCAGGAGGGTCTGCGGCCGGCCGCGCGGGCCGTCCGCGTGCAGCCCAAAATTTGAGACCGCGCGGACAGTGCGCGTACAGTCCGCGTACGACAGCGCATGCGCGTGGAAATATTTAGACAGGACACTCCACTCTAAACAATTATACAAAGGAAATAGACAGCATTTGCACACACACTATCGTTTTTCTTCTTTAACTTTTACTTCTTCCAAGAACAGAAAGCTGTGGAGCATGTTTGTTTGATTCCTGACTTTGTTGTCTTGTTGTTTGTTCTAAACTGTGTTTGCAATGGTGGATCAGTTACTTTTCTTCACCTATCCTAATGATTTAATGTACTGTAAATGTCTCCAAATCAGTGCTGCCCTGACAGCCTGTTAGACTAATAATTTGAATAAGAAATCATTTGTATTGCATATAGTGTCGAACGTGGCCATCCGCCCCCATGTCATGTCCGGTTGGCTTGCCAAGCAGGGAAAAAAACTCTCAGAGATTTATATTTTAAACACAAGGGATGTATTGCTACAACTCCTTGAAATGCATATCATAAACAGGATTACCTAGTGGTCTGACTTCGGACAAAACGCAGCTCTCTGCACATATGCGAGAGTGAAAGAG
The DNA here is from genome assembly GCF_027580225.2 of Misgurnus anguillicaudatus. Taxonomy (NCBI): domain Eukaryota; kingdom Metazoa; phylum Chordata; class Actinopteri; order Cypriniformes; family Cobitidae; genus Misgurnus; species Misgurnus anguillicaudatus. The sequence goes on from NC_073340.2 coordinate 10,809,881, forward strand.
CCGAGATGCAGCGGGTTATATTTTAAACAAAAGGGATAGTTTGCCTCAGCTCGCATCATGAAACGCATTAAACTGAACAAATACGTAAGGATTACTACTTTAGTTTATGTTTAGACTTCGAACAGATACGAGAGTTCGTGCACATGAGACAGAGAGAAGCGCAGCTGGATTTATTTCAGATGCTAGGAGTCCAAGATGCGCGCATTAAGTCCATGACACCATGACAGAATCGTGACACCCCTAGCTACTACAGTTTTTTTTATATAAGACACACAGTATCGGATTTGAATCGGCCCCATCAGTCTGGTACCCAATTAATCGAAAAAGATATCGGCCCTATATCGTTCCCAGGTATCAAATCGATGCATCCCTAGTTACAAGCAAATTTATGTGAATACTATAGTAGAGATGGGCAAAAAATCGCTTGCGATTCTCATGCGTGTTTCATTAGTAAAGCCGGTTCGGTGATTAGTAGTATATCGTCATTACCTGCTTTCAGATAGAGCGGCATTTACTACACAGAGCTGTATTTCACAGAGAAAATCGCATACAATATTGGAGGCGATTTCCCATGATTATGATGCGATTTTGCGATTTTCTCTGTGAAATTCGGTAGTAAATGACGATTTACTACTAATCACTGAACCAGCTTTACTGATGAGACACGCATAAGAATCGGAGAATACTATAGTATGCATTGCTATTGTTAAAAGTTTAAGTATACAAACTAAGGGTGACCCCGAATAGTCGAAGATTCGATGCATCGATAGGAGAAGCCTGATTCGACTACCAATCTCACAGTCGAATCGTCGCAGATGTGTTATGAAATGAGGATCCTTTAATTTTGCCCGTATATGGGTGCACTGTGCACAAATCTGATTTCACATATAACAGCTTTCTCTCAATATATTAATATACAGCAAATTATTATAATTCTGCAAATAATGTGAAGTATCAGCTTTCAATAAATATTTTTAAAATGCGTTAATAAATCCAGCAACCCCTGTGACCGGGCTACACGTCCATAAAGAGGCTCCTATGTTAATAAACCATTGCCTCTTTGTTTCTACATTTAAAAGAAAAAGCTGGCAATTCTGGCTATACTTTCATTCTTTTAATAATTTCTTTATTTTATTTTATTTATAAATCACTCTGGGTTATTTGATGTATCTATTTGGCTTGTGTTTTGTTTTCGTGCACTTGAGGCATTTTGCACATTTGTTCTGCACTTTGTTACTTCTGACCTTATTTTATTTAAAAAAATGTATTTAAACGTAACTTCTGATATAATTTAAGTCTGTCCATTTTTGATTGCTTTTAGATTTTGCACTATTGCGTGCTGGCCATGCTTGCGCATGCAATTTAGTCGAACGTGCTAGGTGCTCTTCGTCTCATATTTAGAAGTTCATCAAAAAACGGATGTTTTTCGACGGGTATAAGTTTTTAAAATGTATTTAAAACATTGTGGTTATCTTGTCAAAAGTTAAACTACAAAACAGGTAAGCCGTTTCTTTAAATTTCAGTGATGAAACGGAAAATATCTGCACCGAACCTATATTTATGCCTGACACGACCGTCTTTCTTGTGATTTAATATCATGGTCGGTGTTCACTTTCAAATGATAGAAAAGAGATTCCTGAAATAAATAATATCATCAGTTGTTTCTGTATCTAAAGTAAATGGAGATGATCAAAGTGAAAGCAAGCAGGTATTTTATGTGCTAATAACGCGTAGTGTCTATAAAATCATTAATTTCAGTGTTTTTATGAATTGTATATAAAGCTTAGTTTTTATAATTTGCAGTAACAATCACAAATTATTTGTCATTTCTCATTTGTCGGTTTTTTTGTCATGACGGCTTTGACGCGCTTAATCTCCAAATTAAATAAAAACACTGAATTAGCCGAGGTTTCCAAGGCAGGATCACCTTATACTTTTAGGTTTAGTTATCAAAATGTTTTTTGTGTGATGTTCTGTAGATCATGGCTTTAAAATGTTATGAGGAATAATTAAACAAATGTTGCCTTACATTTTACCTTAAAAATATATAAATGCATCGTCAGTTTTGTCTTCGTTCATCACTTGAAAGACAGTTTTGGTCACTTTATCAGAAAGTTGTTTATGTGTGCTGCTTGTGAAAGAAAATAAAAGTTATCAATCTGTACCTGGTCTGACCCCCTCCCAACCCATGCACACACACATAGATGATTCGACTGTCGGTCGACTATGAAAAGATTCAACAATTCTGATTCGAATATGTAAATCCTTAGTCGAGGACATTCATTAAGGCTTTTGCAGACATGGTGGCTACAAGCAATTTGGGGATTTCATCTGTGAAGAAAGCATTCCCCAAATAATGTGTCATTGTTTAAGAGAATTAATGCTACTTATTCATGCATGAAAGCAGATGAAGATTTGTAGTGTCAAGCTTCCAAAAAATAATAAAATAGTAGCTTAAAAGTAGTCTGTGTGGCTTATAAAAGAGTGTGTGTGAGTATTAAAAATTCCACTTTGTCTTTTTTAGAAATCGTGGACCAGCCTGGTGTAGACATTTTTGGGCAAGTGTACAACCAGTGGAAAAACAAAGAGTGCGTGTGTCCCAACTGCAGCCGCAGTATTGCCGCTTCTCGCTTCGCTCCACACCTGGAGAAATGCCTCGGGATGGGTCGTAACAGCAGTCGCATTGCCAACCGCAGGTATCGTTGCTGTACTGTCTCCTCAGTGAACCTGGGGAAAAGCTCTTGGCATTCAAAAAATGTTTAATAAAGATACCATTGATCTTCAGGCAGATAAGAGGGTTAGTTAAGGTTTTTTCTAAAGACATCATCGTTGGTCATGTGACTGCAGCTGTGGTACATGTTTGGCTTTATTCACACTCTTAATTTGCTGTACAGTTCTTGAGTTTCTGTTGTCGTCATGTCTCCCATTATTTAGGATTGCAAGTGGCAACAACACAAACAAATCAGAGAGCGATCAAGAGGACAATGATGATGTAAATGACAACGATTGGTCTTATGGCGCAGAAAAGAAAGGTAAGACTGTCATGCATCAACCAGCTTAATGAGACCAATTTTGAATGATCATTTCATTTTTTAATGCTGTGTTTTTCAGCCAAGAAGAGAAAGTCAGATAAGGTATTTTTACATTCTTTGAAACAAGCTGTACCCTTGGTAAGTTAGTTTTACTGTTATTAATGATATATTATGCTCTAGGGCTAGCCTGTAAATGGCTATAGAGAATGTTGTTAACTGCAAGCTATTTTAACTTCAAGCTCTTTAAAATCTAAAATAACAAGTTTTTTTTCAATGTCTTTTGACTTAATATGCATTTTCTGACTGCTGATCCACTGCATGCACATTTTTGATGTTTTTATTTTTTCTATACAGAATCCAAATTCACCAAGAAGATCCAAATCAATGAAACATAAAAGTGGTATGTTATGTGCACCATCCAGTACACAATGTGCATTAAGCATGTTCAAAGTTTGTGTTAAAAGCATTGCTGCTGATGAAAGGTTTTTTCAAAATGTATTTAATTTGCAGAGATAAGCCCTAAATGAATATTGTTTAAAGATATGATGTTATTTTTGTAGACATGTTAAACCACAGGAATGGACAAAAAGAGACGTCAATCATTTGTATATTTATCATTTTTGAATGCAAGACTGTGTACCATTCACACATGAGATGTTTTGCATTTTGTCTGTGTATTACAGCTGTGTTTCTAATTTGTTAATTTATGTACACATGCAGCCTGATGTCTGGCTGATTCGTGTCACAGATGAGAGGTGAGCCATTCCACCGAATCGGTTTCATTTGCATGTTGTAAAAAATATGTATACAATAATGAATCTAATAACACACACATTTCATTGGCCAAAATACCCATTTTGAATAATCTCAGGTAACTATTTTATATTTACTTGGTTTCTTAATGGAGAATGGATGCATTTGGAGATTTTAGCATAGATTAAGCATGAAATAAAGCTGCACTGTATATGTGCTAACTGTAGCATTAGGTATTTACCAAAAATTTGTATTGATAAAGTAACATCTAAGAAATAAAATAGATAAGAGGAGAGCATGTTAAGACTGATGCTCTCGGTTATAGTTACAATAGCATATAATATACAGAAAAAAATGATTACTTTTACTTCCAGTGTCCCTCAGAAGATTTGGCTGATGCAACTTTTTTTGAAAATCTGATGTAGAATATTCCTTTTTTTTAATGGGAAACCGTGTTTGCAAACAGAAACCGGAAGTTAGGCTGTTTTTCAATATGGGTTCTTCAGCGATCTTGCTTCCTTGGGTGCGTTCCACTCCAGTTTTAGACACGCACTCGCGAACTTCCCCCAACACTTCCCCTCGGGGGAATCCCTGTCGCCATTTTGAAGTGCGTTCCACTTTGTCAAGTGGATGAGGGAAGTTTGTATGGACAGACCCTCGCTCCCTCGATTTTGACAGAGGGAGCCAGTCTACTTCATATGTACACTTCAGGCAGCTCCATATCCCACAATGCATCACGATTGTGATGTCACTTCGACAACTCGCGCTTTGCACATGGAGGGGGCGGTCTCCACTTTCCATGTGATCAAGGGCTTAGGGCGATCCATTTGAACCTACTTCAAGTGTTTCAGCAGTAGTGGGCACTTGTACAACGTAAGCAATGACGTACATCCCAGTGAACGAGACTGAGGGAAGTTAGCGAGGGAAGGTCATAAAAAAACGAACTGGAACGCAGGGCTTGTGTTCTCCCTCTATGTCATCATTAACCGTCGAAGTTCAATTCCAATTTTCAAGAATGCAAGTACATAGGACGCATGAAAATACCCGGATGTGTTCTTGATATTGAGGATGCATCGAGTGCAGACTTGCGCGCTGAAAACGCTTAACGCCCCAGAAGTCATTGCGGCAAAAATAATGGCGGAGGTCAGGTGACCAACAGGAAGATCACACACATCTCAATTCTCACAAGTGTGTTCTGTGTTCTCGCGACCTGAGTTCGTTCTTCCAAGGTCGCCTGGCAAGACCGATCTCCACGAGAACGCAAGTCCGTTCTTTGCGTTCTTGGAATTGAGAAACAGCCTTAAGTTCCGACCAGACGCCCAACCGCGGCAATGCACGTACGTCAGATGAAACTGTCTATATAGAGTAGTATTCAACCCTTCATATGTCCAAAGAGGCTTTAGTTTTATCAGATTATAAAATACAGATCAGCTGAACCGCTACTTTCTTAGGCTTGGCAAGCAACACACACAAAACATTATCCTACTATCTCTGGATAACTTATGATTCACTACATGTTCATGTGGTTTACATTATATGCACTTATGTGAGGATTGCCAGCAAAGCACAGACATTTGATGCCGTTTTACTTACCGCCTGCGACTCGTGACCCGGTTGGGACCACCTCATTTCAACATCCCCATTCCACTGCTACCCCTGATAAAAAAACTATATCCATAGTTTCCATAATGCTGGGTTCTTTGGGAAGCTTGAATTTCCCTCATAAACGACAACACACTTTGGTGACATTGATTTTGTGTCATACGTTTCTGGAGAATGATTACATAAACTTGCAGGATGTATTTACTGCTACCAAGCTTTTTGGTGCGACCTCTTACATGTCAAAGGTGATTTTATTCCTTATGTCATGACTCCTACTGCTATTTTACTTGCATTTATATAAAAATGTGTCCCTGTCTGTGAAATACAGGATGAAGTTTCATAATCCAGGGATAAGAAGCATCAAAGTTTGATTTCAGATAATAATTTCACTATGATTCATTCTCTGACATGACCTTAATCAGTCACTATTAAGGATATCAAGGTTATATTTTCACAGATTCTTCAATACATTATGTAGGATGACTTTTTGTAGTAAGTGACTTTAGTCAAATGGCAAAAAAATTGCTTAAGCTGGGTGTTTACAGGCGGGTCACAATATTCTGGGGACAGAGATGGCACCCATTCGGTGGAATGGCCCATGCAGACCATTTTAAAATGTAAAGATAAATGTATTTTTTGCATTCGGAGACCCATCGCAAGAACACATTTTCAACTCATTTCTTTTCATGCTGGTTACTCTCAGCAAGTTTTGCTCTGTGAGATACATTGGGTGTTTTGGCTACACAAATACATGATGTGCATTGTTACTTTCTCAGATGAGAATATTTCCTTTTCTATGTTCAAAGTCCTTTTTAATAATCATACTTAATATGTTAAATTGACACCCTTAGTTAAAAATATTTGAAAGTTATACTGCCTTTGAGTTACTAATGCAAGAAATTATAAATGACTGTATGTTTTTTTTTCTTTAAAGCTTTGCTGGGTCCTAAACGTCGTGTGGAGAACCAGGATAGCTCCTGCGTGTTGCTAAGAGACGAAACATTTTCCCAGTAATGCTGTTGGAAGCAGAGGCCACTTGCTACCCACGGTGCTCCACGGTTTACCTAAGGCAGGATTGTGTGAGCTGAAATACGCTGATAAACGGAGGAGATATGGACTGATTCTTCTGACACTCAGTTTACATTAGTTTTTCTCATTTCTATATTCTTTTTTCAGGAATATTTGCACAGTTGCTCATGGCTGGTCTCTTTAAACCGACACACATAGATTAGAGGAACTTGCGCAATTCTCTCAGGGAGGAAGTAAGAACTCATCATCTTATTGGCAGGCAGAAAGAGCTGAGCATAGAGTCATAGATGCTGGGCCAGTTGACCTCTCTTATAAGAAACGGGATTCGTTCTGAATGAAACAGTATATAATTACACATCCTCACACGTGCCCTCCCATTCTAGGGGATGTTGAAACAATTACTAAACATTGTGCAAGAATATTAGCTTAAAAATCAATATTAGTAATCAGTGTCAGCAATTTTGCATCAGGTTACTTACTATACAGTTTGTTCATATCAAATTATTATTGTTATTATTATTGAAAATCATGATTTAGTAGATTCATTTATTTTCTCTGTAGTTCCAATAGCCAAAGTGTGGTACCGTTGTACTATATTTCACTAGTTCAATAGCACGTTATAATAATACTACATTTATCGTGGTAAGTTATTGGTTACAGAGAGAACACAGGTTATCGTAAATCTCAAAAAAAGAACCAATCAAGACTTGAGAGTATCTTTATTATTGCAATTGGTTTCTTTTCTTTTTGTATTTCACATGTATTAGATGTTTACAGTGTAAGGTGTCTTGTGTTGTCTCACTTTGTGTGTAACTGTGTATATATATCTGACTAGATGAAAGATGCTGCTATCCTGACCATGAGCCACTGGCTTATGGGTTTATGGGCATGTAATAAAAGATCTCTGAACACGCTTTATGTGTGAACCAAAAAAAGTGTTTTAGAAATGTATAGTTGTGTTGCTTGCCAAAATTGGGGGTTATAATAAAGAGGGGAATAAAGAGAATTTGCTGAATGATTTCAAAAAACAAAACTTGTTAATTTTCATGTTTTAGGGATGAAATATACACTGGTATGTTTTTGAAAGGCTTATATTCGTCTAGCCTAAACCTTAACCTAAACAAACATTTATGGCACAAAATACTTAAGTGTATAAAATGTAAATGTATTTTTAATAATCGAAAAACATACTGTAATGTTTGTGAAATATTTACATGGTGACATTTAAGGACATACTCATTTTAAATAACCACTTGAGCAAATTGATGTTGGTTTTGTTTTAATATATAGGGGGTTGGCAAAATAATATGAACACCCAAAGTGGTTAATAATATTTACCTAGGCTACTATGAAGAAATAAAGAATTGTGGTTATTTTTGTTACTTTATAGTGTTAAACTTGCCTGCTAAAAACAAGGTTTTGAATAAGTTGTGCCACAATGGGGCGGTTTCCCGGACAGGGATTAGACTAGTCCTAGACTAAAATAAATGTAAGAGGTGTCCAAACTGAAAACATCTTTCACTAACATATCTTAAAATACATCAGTACCCTTTGTTTTGCCTCAAAATGCACAAAGTAATGTTTTTAGTATGTGCATGTTTGTTAAAACTAGTTATATTTCGTAATTAAACTAAGGCCTAGTCCTGGCTTAAACTAACCCCTGTCCGGGAAACCACCCTAATGTGTTCAGCAGTGGGTAACTTGTACAAGAAATTGGTAACTTGTCAGATTTTCGAAGGGGATAAATCATTCAGAAGAGGATTTATAGGGAAATATATTTGGCAACCAAATGGGAGGAGATTTAAACGATACAGATAAATTCATATAGCGCTGCGCAGCTGCGTTCAATCTGAGACATCAAAGTACCGCGAGAGCGGTTTGAAAGTTAAGCTTTCTGAGCCGCTCTCGCGGTACTTTGATGTCACACGCCAAGCGTTCTGTGCCGCGCCGAAAAAAGTTGAACACATACAGATAACTGTAGTCATTGGTCAGACTCTTAAACTGTTATTGAAAGGCAACCATTAAAATAAACGGGGGGTTTGACAAGCGTTTATGGGCAGGGATGACACACACTCAACCGACATCGATCGACGCGCTTGACAACAGAGTAAACTGCGAGTCTGCTGGAAAATACGCGATGTTTACACGTGCGACTTAAACAACGTTACAGTTTATAGGCGTTTACTATTTTGTTATAAACAATTAGTACTGGAAATTTGAATCGAGTAAAATTAACTTCTAGATCGGTTTCCCTGTCAACTCCAATACCCCAATAAACCCCAGCATGAACCCCATGAACCCGGGTCACAGCAGCGGCATGAGAATGCAAGCAATGCCTCAGAATTCACCCTACAGGGGTATGGCCAGCACCCCGAACCAGTACCACCAGGTAAGTGCAGAAACTGATCTCTGTTATTTGTTCTGTTAAGAGTTCAGCATCACGCCATACTGTCTTTATTTAGGAAGTGTCATTGCTTTACTAGAACTGACGGTTTAACGACAGCTTTGGCTTTTCACACGATTAAATACTGTACGTGATAAGCTGCACTGCTGTTTCTTTACCAAAACTACAAAAGGCTTGCTCTGAAATGTTTATACAACTTTTAGAGCACTTTATACTGACGCCCACGAGCAAACATCCACTTCCGCATTTAAGTGCGTCCGTCATGATAAAAACACGCGCGTGCTTTACTTTCAACAGTCAATTTCTAACCCAAACTAGTATGAAAATAATATTATGCTAATACACGATGTATAACAAAATTATTAAGACGTGTGCCCTGATAATACCATGTTTTTGGCCGGTAATATGATGGTATTTTGTTTGTATTTTGTATTATACTTAGTACAGTGGTCTACGTAAGTTGCCCGCCAAAGCACATTATATTATTAGCCTTCATTTTAATATTTATATATTATATATGTTTTATATTAGCTTGGCTTCTTTTATGTATGTTAACATTTTAAACAATGATAAAACATATCAACAAGTAAAATAAAATAAAATCAACAAATAAAACAAACGTTTTGAGTAAACCCTCCAGTTTTTTATCCATTTTATCAATTGTGGTAACTTAAAAATTACTAAAAGCTAAAACCACCATATTTTATTAAAGAATATCAAATCCATTACCAGTGTAATTGTTTGTACCACCAGCGCCCAAGTATGCCACCCAGCCGAGGATTACCAATGGGAGGCATGGGGTCTATGGGCTCCCCCATGCCTGGTCCATCTTATAGTGGAGGCATGCCCATGCGACCCGGAATGCCTCAGGCCCAGATGGACCCCACTCGAAAAAGACTCCTTCAGCAGCAGCAGCCTGGTGGTCTTATGGGCCCTAGAAGGGGGTATGTACTAAGCATTATTTGTGTGCATTTGGCTTTGCTGCCTTAAAAGTAATACTGTGTCATACTGTGTCACTATGTCCATGTCGGTCTGAATTATGAGCCTCATGAGCAGTACAAATTAATAATTAAAACACATCAAAGTAACTGCTCGGTACCCAAAATGCCATTTAACAGGGTTTATTTCAAGAGGTTTAAAATAAGTTGCTTGTTGCTCCTGAAGGTCCAATGTTTTAACTGTTTGCAGTGAAAATGTCATTGTGTTTTGTGGTGTGCAATTGAGACGTTCAGTAATGTGAACTGTGCACTCTAACTAAAAAAAATATTCTTGCATATGTGGATGTTTGTTGAACATCTGCTGCGAATTTTCAGAGTTAAGCGACGTAAGATGGCTGACAAAGTTCTCCCACAGAGGGTAAGTGTAACTATTACAGTCCATTTGTGTAATGGTGCACATCTCATGGCGAGTTTCTCATGCTTTTTGTGTTCTTCAGATCAGGGATCTGGTCCCAGAGTCTCAGGCTTACATGGACCTTTTGGCCTTTGAGAGAAAGCTGGACCAGACTATTGCTCGCAAACGCATGGAGATACAGGAAGCCATTAAGAAGCCTATCACGGTATATCCCTTCATTTCGCTCATGATGAAAATCCACCTTTAAAATAATAAAGCCTTTACTGGAGCGGTCCGTGCCATTTTTAAGAACTAAAATATCATTTGATTTGGGCCAGTAAGCAACCACAATGCACTGCCAAACATCCTGGCGTTGTGGCGGCACTTCCTGTATTATCTATAAGCTAGTTACACGCGATTACTGTTCTCCATATTGTTTATGTTCTTCTCATATACAGCAAAAGCGAAAACTGAGGATTTACATTTCCAACACGTACACACCTGCCAAACCAGAAGGGGAGGAGGCTGAAAAAGTGGCATCGTGGGAACTTCGAGTGGAGGGCAAACTCTTGGAAGACGTACGTAATGCGTTTCTCTGTGTTTGCATGTTGCCATACGGTAAGAGTTCAATTCCTGACAAGCTGATACAGCTTCAGATAGGGCTCACTTCACCACTTTTTTTTTTTTTGGCAGTCTTGAGTCTCTCTGGTCTTCACTAGCTCATGTCCTCAGCTCACTCCTTCGAACCAGATGTGCTGTAAGCTTTTCCACGTTCCCTCGCTGTAAGGTTTTTTTGGCAGATTCTTTGAGGACAGGCATTGAAACTTTGGCCCGTTTCGTGAAACGAGTCAATAAATGTCTGAGCGTGTATTTGCCCAGCCTCTGGTGGCGTTACTGCAGATTGAAAAGATGAAACGTTTCTTTTTTTCTTTTTGTGTTGCTCTGCCTCAGTGGTTGTACGTTGTGTGGTATTGTAAGGGAGGGATCGAATTGCACAAGCGTGTACTGGCGCAATAGCTGGAGGAAGCTTGTGTCTGTGTGTGTGCTGCTCCCCCAATGTGGTCAGCACAAAACAATGCATAATCAATCAACGACTTAAATGTACTGAACAATAGATTTAAATGTGTGTTCTCTTTCTTTCTTTCATCTTTAGCCTGGGAAACAGAAAAGAAAGTTTTCATCCTTCTTTAAAAGCCTTGTCATTGAACTGGACAAAGAACTTTATGGCCCAGACAATCATCTGGTGGAGGTAGCGTTGTTTATGAAAGAATTTTGACTTTATTTATGCTCTTAATAAATGTTCCTCATCTTATTATGAACAATTTATCAATACTATTTAGTCTAAAAAAAAATAATATTTCATCTAAATGTATTAAAGGGGTCATATTATGAATTTTTTTTAAAGATGTAAAATAAGTCTTTGGTGTGCCCAGAGTACATATGTGAAGTTTTAGCTCAAAATACCCTACTGATAATTTATTATAACAAGTTAATTGCCACTTTGTATGTGCAAGCAAAAATGTGCAGTTTTGAGGTGTGTCCTTTTAAAGCAACACTATGTAGTTTCCGTGTAAAAATGACTTACAGCTCCCCCATGTGGTTGAAAAGCGCAACAGTGCCTGGTATCAGACACTCTTCTGCAGGCAGGGGGAGGGGCGGGGCTGTGTGCTCTACCCTCCACCACCACTTTCAGAGTGTGCTTGTAGCAGCTAGGAGGCTGCTCAGGTTGCAGCAACAGTACAATTTGTCCAGTTAAAAGTTGTTCTATCACTGAAATAATTTTAGAGACATTATTTAAAGGTATAAAAACTACACAGTGTTGCTTTAAAGGAAAACACCACCGTTTTTCAATGTTTTACTATATACTTACCTCAACTAAGACAAACTAATACATACTTTCTTTCTTAAGTGCGTGCACTTGATCTTTGTGCAGCGCATCGTGAATGTGTTCGCATTTAGCCTAGCCCCATTCATTCCTTAGGATCCAAAAAAGGATGAATTTAGAAGCCAACAAAAACTTCCACGAGTAGTTACACGAGTAAGTATGGTGGCACAAAATAAAACGTGGCGATTTTTAAGCTGATAAAAATAAGAACTATATTGTATTGCGGAAGAGCACTTAGTTTGCAGCACTTTGACCTTGCCGCGCAGTAACATCATCACTCCTGACTACTCCCCCTCTCGCTCAAACTTCTGTCAATATTACTGCACCTGAGGTCGAAGGGCTTTATATTTTATATTGAAAAACAGTTTTAAAGGAAAAATAAAGGGAAAAATTGGTTTTCCTTTAAATGCAAATGAGCTGATGAAATGCTAACGGATGATTCTCACGAAATCCAGACTTAGAAGGTGTCCAGCCTTAGATTTTTTAAAAAAGCCCTTGAAGCCATTTTTTTTTTTTGCACTTATAAGATTAAGGTCTGAACTTACTATAACCATTATTTTTAGAGGACTTAAAAAAATAGAATTATTTACATTTTTAGATTGTCATTATCAAAAATTATCATTACCGCAACATGATATTACATTAAATATATGCATTTACAAACTCATGTTTCGGTAATGAGAGCTCAAAAGTTGTCTAGGTACTATGACAAACAAAATTTCAACTTTTATCTGGAGAGAAAAATAAGAACTACTTACCTGGTAGCCATCTTGAGTGTCACAGTCAATTATGTCCCTTTCAACTTTTTTTTAATGTTAGTTCCTTGAGGGCTTAGACAATGATTGAAAATTGTTGCAGAGGATGAGAACATTGGTCTTGGACACATTAATATTCCTTATTATTGTCTCTACATTTACCAATGATCACCATATACCACATGTTTCTTTATTGTAAATGTTTATAGTATAACATGCACTGAAGCTTTTATTTTTTAAATTTTTTAATTATAAATATTTCCATGTCAAAGAACCCAAATCCAGTCATGGACACTTTGCCGTAATGAATTTTTTCTCCTTAAATATGGAAAAAACAACAAAATTGGTTTAATGTCATTTGAAATCATGTGCAAAAAAGTACATGAAGAGATGTTTGTAACTGTATGCTTCTTATTTTGATACTCTTACTTTGCATTTACTTTTTTAATCAAAATGTTTCATGACACCTCTAGTCTAATTTCGCGAGAATCACCCAAACACTGATCTTAATCTTTGCACTAAACGTCAGTGCATTGGTTGGATAGTGCAGATTAAGGAGCGGTATTATTATAAAAGAGATCCCCTTCTAACATCACAAGGGAAGCCAAATTTCAATTACCTATTTTTACATGCTTGCAGAATGGTTGAACAAAACTTAGTTACTAGGTTTATCTTTTTTCAAATTTTTTAGGTTGATAGAAGCACTGGGGACCCAATTATAGCACTTAAACATGGAAAAGTCAGATTATCATGATATGACCCCTTTAACTAGAATTTTGTGACAAACATACAGTAAAATCTAAATATGCCCTATACTGTTTCCTGTTTTTTCACATTATTGATGTGACTGACTTGATTTTATGGTTATTCTCTATACTGTGTGTTATAGTGGCACAGAATGCCCACAACCCAGGAGACGGACGGCTTTCAGGTGAAGAGACCAGGAGATGTGAATGTGAAATGCACTCTTCTGCTCATGCTGGACCACCAGGTATAACAGGCACACATAAATAACTTTACACACTACGCTGTAACATTTTAAGAAGATCAACTGCTGTCTGGACATTAGGGATACAATGAATTTTGAACCCGTAAACTGTTTTAACCAACAATTGTCTTTGATTTAAAATCCTCCTGTGGTGAAAATCAATTATGTTTTATGTGACTTTAAATGCATCACGCTTGAAGATCTCAAAAACAACCCAACATTGGCACAATTTCCAACATACGTTCATCCACAGAGTATTTCCTTATCAGGAAACATGTTTTTAAATATGTTTAATAATGTTTAAAAGAGCTGCCGGAAGCTTGTGGTGTTGACGTTGATGACAAGAGACAGTTGGTGTAGTTCGCTTGTAGCCTAAGGTTAGCTTTAAATTTCTAGTAAACTCATTTAGTCTTCAAGATTCATAAAAGTTGTTCATTTGTGAAGATTATCTTGGACAATGTTTAAGCGTCATAACCTTTGGTTAAACGCAGAGATTATTTTTTCAGATAATCCAAAAGTCTATGGGGAAAATTAATGGGCTTTTTTAGGGGCTGTCCACACGGAGACGCGTATCACTAAATACGTATAAATTTGTTATCGTATTGGCGTTTCATCCACACGGATCCGGCGTTTTGGGAGACTGAATCCGCTATTTTTTTAAACCGGGTCCTAAAGTGGATAAATCTGAAACCGACACCCTTGCGGTTTCGTCTGTACAGCCAATCCGTATATTTTGTGAAGCAAAAACGTCATCACATCACGTGTCGGAAGCGTCACACGTAACAGCAACAACAATAACGGCGAACTACATGATTGTGTTTGTGCTACAGAAGCTACTAAACCCTACTAGCTTTATTACAGCAAAATCTATTGCTTCTATGCAATTGTGGTGACCAACAAGCGATAATGGACAACACCATACGTTGGTTATGCGCATGCTCAAAGTCTTCTTCTCCGTGTATAGTCTATATCTGTGGCAGAATTACAGCGCCCCATACTGGTCCAGCATATATACTACACCGCCTTCAGTCGGTTTTAGTGGTTTCGTGTTTACGGATTATTTTTTTAGAACAAGGACAAAAAAAATGATCGGATAGGGAATGCACCGACTTCGTGTGGACAAAGCCTTAGCGAGGGAACAAGCTAAAAAATAAGGGTTGGATTGGAAAAAAGTCGCCTTATGAGGGCCAAACTTTATCATGTTGACATTAACCATACAAACTAAAAGATAACTAGGCCACAGACTGCTTATAAGTAAAGAACTGAATTTACCTACTTGAATAAGTCCTCTTAAAATGAACTTAAACACAGTATTAAATAAAAACAATTCACTTTTCTTAGCAAATACTGTAAACATGTTTAACAATAATGAGTACAGTCAATTACTTGTTCTCCATTACCTAATAATTCTAATGTTCTCTCTAAAATGGCTTTTACGAATTTCAAATGGAAGTGGGCCAAGTTTACTTATATAGTCTGGGCTGGATTCAAATGTGCAGCGGTCCTTATTTGACACATGTGTTCTCGAGGGATTGCTGTGAAGAACCTTTAAAGCACCTTTATTTGTCCTGCAAACTTCAGGGTTGGCCTACAAAAATACGTAATCCCTGTGGCACTCTATAACAATACACAAAAAATATGGTATAGAAAATTTACATTTTGATAAATAAAAACTAAAATAACATGATATTTCCCTGACTTTCAATGTCTGGAATAGACTTTTTAAAATTCCATGATATTCCAGAAATTCCATGACCCGTGGGAACCCTGGCCTGAAATCTTACCTGTTCTTCTCCTTCAGCCTCCACAATATAAACTGGATCCTCGTCTGGCTCGACTTTTGGGTGTCCACACTCAGACCAGAGCGAGTATCATGCAGGCCCTGTGGCTTTACATCAAAAACAACAAGCTACAGGACTGCCATGAGAAGGAGTACATTAACTGCAATCGATACTTCAGACAGGTAAACCAAAAAGCTCCAAAAGCAAAACTGTGCCCTGTTTAAATGAGTCACTATTCAGGCTGAAGTAGAAACACTAAGGTGCTATACAAAAACCTTACGATATTTAACAGTTAGTGTCATATTTGTGTATTATAAAAAAGTTAGCTTATAATGAACAGCATGACATTGAACAATTACTTTCTTTTTGTTTTTCTTTAGTGCACAGAAATTTAATTGGTGAAACGTTCATTTTAATAATGATTAAATGGGCAAAGAAAATCTTAAAGGGGTCAAATTGTCAGATTGCATGTTTTCCTTTGTTTTTAGAGTGTTAAATGATGTCTGTGCACATAAAAGATCTGTAAAGTTGCAAAAATTTAAGTTTCAAATCCAAAGAGATATTCTTTTTAAACGTGAAGCCTCATCCACGCCCACCTAAAACGGCTCGTTTAACACGCCCATGCAGTTAGACGTCATACTGGTTTGAACATTTTCATAGCACCGCCCTCATATACGCAAAGATAGAGGGTGTAACTTTCAATCACGCTGTAATAATGTTGTTTCCGCCATGTCGAGCAGACGCTGTGTTTCTACTTTGGTTGGCATTCCAACAGAGTAAACATTAAGAAACCAGTGATTTGGTTTTATTTACAACACTGTTTCAGAACAGTACAGCCCAAATGTTCGATTGTGTGCTGCACATTTTAAGGAGGATTACTTTCTAAACACTGCGGAGTACAACCGCTGGTTGCACACACAGGCTTCGTCTAAAAAGTGGAGCAATTGTAACTTTGCAACTACACTGACATCCTGTAAGTAGCCGATGTTTTCATATTTAATACATTTCCTCACTGACGATTCAAAGCCGAGTTTGGTGCAGAGACGCGGCTGTGTTTTAATGCATTTCCTAATGATGATCCAAACGTGAGATTTGAGAAGTGCAGATTAGTGCATGTTTGTTGTTTCTACGTTCACAAATGCAAACATGGTTTATGTACTTACCATCTGTTACGTTCTGCTCACATCGCGCTGGTAAAGTTGATTGATTAGCTTAGCCATTCGTGTTTTCTGGGTCCGATTCAGGCTCGTGTTGATAAGGTAGTAGTAAATACGATAGTATCTCGTGGCTTTCACTATTGTTTTGGGAGCTCATCTTCCAAAACTTGGCAAGGAGTGTCATATTTCAGATTACGTTACTGAGGTATTCGGCCAATCACAACGCACTGGATAGCTGGCCAATCAGTTCACACCTGTTGACAGCGCGCTTTCTCACAACGATGAGCTTTGTACCAAACGACCTGTTTCAGATGGGCGGGACTTAGAGGTGTTACAAAAATGTATGGTATGTGGAAAATAATGATTTTTTTTTAACCATAAACCACACGAACACATTGTATTACACCAAATACACAAAGTAATGTGCTTTTTAGCCCTATAATATGACCCCTTTAAAGAATTGAATTAGCCATATTTTGAAACTGAAATGTCATGCATATACAGTATGAGGATGGGTTTTATTCACTTGTGCCACTAAACTGCAATGACTTTGTACACTATAGTGCTGTGCACAAGCAAAACTAGGGATGCACCGATCCGATATTCTGGATCGGTATCGGGGCCGATCCGGCCTTTTTTGCTGGATCGGATATCGGACTAATAGGACCGATCCAATTCCGATACTGCACGTTACCCATGGTTGTCACTGACGAGCGATTAAAACGACAAAGTATTATAAAAGCACCATAAACGTTTTTATGCACTATAATCAAAGTCATCTTACACTTAATAGCTTCATGTGAAGGAACAACCGCACATTTAAAGATATTAATGTTCACAGAAACACTGTAACGTTAACTTACTTGCAAACTGAGTTAATCCACTGATGAGAAGCGGACGGATGAAAACGCGTCATTGAACACACGACATGCACACAAGATAACTGTAACGTTAGGCTTTATTAAAGATCTGATTTTATAAAGTCTCAGTAAGCTGTTGGATGGATGCAATTCAGTATGTGCCGAGTTAAAGCACAGGTGAAGCGGACGGATGAAACGCGTCATTCAACACACGAACACACTCAATAACTGTAGGCTGTTTTAAAGATCTGATTTTATAAAGTCTCAGTAAGCTGTTGAATGGATGCAATTCAGTATGTGCTGAGCACACGATGCATCTAATCTCTTTGTTTTAATAGTTATGAACGTAACTTTCCATTGAGGAGCGAGGATTCCCATGTGAGGATGCTTCTGGAGCATCAATGCTGCACCCAGGAAGCACAGGATTGCGCACGCAATATGATTTAGGTGCATCAATTCTGCACGCGAAATGTGCATAAAAGGTCCGGTTAAGTGCATAATTCCCAAAATAACCATCTGCACACTAAAGCTTTTTTACTGTGACTTTTTGCGCAATTAAGGAAATATATTTAGCATACTTATTTGATCAAACGTGCCTATTTTATTTTCTCCTAAACACTGCCATGGTTAATATAATTACAAATGTTCTTGTAACTTGTAAATCATTTTAAATTATTGGTTTTTACTTTAAAATTATAATTATAATATAATTATATTATGCTAGATTTAGCAGAAAGCACTACACACTTTTTTATAGTGTGAGTCTGTGTCTGTGTGTGTCTGTGTGTAATTTAAATTGCTGAAGAAAAATAGAGTAGTATCGGATCGGAATCGGCCGATACTCAGAATTCGGGTATCGGAATCGGATCGGAGATGGAAAAAGTGGTATCGGTGCATCCCTAAGCAAAACTAATTGCACATAGGCAGTCTAAATGATGTGCCTTGTTGAAGGACTAATTGATAATATATTGAGATGTTTATGACTGAAGTGCTGTAATCTTGTAGATTTTTGCCTGTCCCAGGATGAGGTTTTCTGATATCCCAATGAAGCTCGCCAGCCTCCTCCAGCACCCTGATCCCATTGTTATCAATCACATGATCAGGTGTGTGTGAGATTATTACCCTAAATTTTCACTACTTTTACTCAACAGTTGCTTAATTTACTCTTTTAGAAATGCTTGTCTATAACTTAATAATGTTAACTTATCTTAAATATTTAACCTGTGCAAAACCTGTTTTACCAGTCAAACATTTGGCACACTGAATTTTATTATTTTGAGCTATAATTTAGGCAGTGGTTGGCTACTTTGCTTACCAAATCCGAACCTTAACATAATGACTGTAATTCTGTTATAGTTTTATGACCTTACTGTCAATTTGTAGAGCATTGTGTTAGCTCTGCAAAGATCATGGATTCGATTCCCAGGGAACACAGAAACTAATACTAAATATAGCTGCAAGCAGCAATTGCGGGGCCAAGCACCTTCAGCGCAATGAGCACCCAAAGCACAGCAAGCAACATACAACGCAGCAACCACCCAAGGCTCATTGAGCAACCCAGGTGCATCAAGAACACAAGGCGCAGCAATCACAGAGCAGAACCACCGGCACACAAGGCAAAAATAGAACATATGTGAACTACAGACAGGTTGAGAAGAATTGGTGAGAGAGAACAAAACTTTAATAGAAGAACTTAATATATGCCCCTTGCGGGATTCGAACCCAAGAACTCAGAATCTTAATGCATGTGATTTACTAGATGCGCCACTTAGTTGACACAGTTCAAGAGGGCAGCAGAAACAGCAGAGACATATGCCAATCACCAAAGATGCAGAACTGACACTGCAGAGCAGAAATAACAGAAATACATCTATATTGAGAATCAAAAAGCTCAAGTGAGATTGAAGACAAGAACATTATGTATAGTAATGCTATACAATGTAATATTTAGTAACATTATTTACTATGACAAATAGACAATGTCACATTCACGGTCAACTTTGGAGTGGTATTTCTAAGAAAGAGAACAGAATATCAAAAATCTGTTCAGTCTAGTGGTGCACGATATATCGGCCGCCGATATAATATCGGCCGATATGGTCATTTTTTTACACATCGGCATCGGTCCGATGTCAAAATAGGGCCGATGTGAACAGGCCGATAATCATTCCTGTGTATTTGACGTGAGTGTGGGGGCGAGTATGTTTGTTTTTGCACGAGCGCATAAGTTACACATGTGCTGAAGCAGGTTCTGTCGTTTGCCTGGTCGTTCTTCAAAGTGTCTGAAGAAGATCCTCGCTATGCTGTGTGACAGGGGTCTCCAATACGTCGATCGTGATCGCAATGGCAATGCCGGTAGATTGCACATAAGTTAACTGTGTATCCTTATGCTGCTCCATGCCTCCAAGAGTAATTGTGACACACGTAAGCCTTTTTGAGTTGCTGTGCCTTTCTTCTCAACTGTGTTTTTATAAATCTTATGCCTGCCCGCCAGAGCATGTGAGCGTTGCGGAGCGGGAGCGGTGTGGTAATATTTCCATCAGAGCGCATTTCCGAAATTTTCGCTCCGCTCGCTCAATACGCTCAGCACCGCTCGCTCATCCCAGAAGGCCATTTGCTCTATGGCTAGCAATAAGTTATGGAGTTCAAATATTGTTTTAATGAAGTCGCCAGCCTTACATAGAAATGAAAGAAATGAAACTAAGATGACAGAATAACTGTAGTGTCGTCTGCATCTAGATGCAGTTTTAAAGATTAAAATTAGGCTACTTTAATCTAACTGATCAACACAAATACAAAGCGCCATAATATAGGCTAACTGATTGCTTACCAGCATTAAAACCACTTAAAATAAGAACCTTTATAGTTCTCCGCTCCGTGGATGAGAAAGCTCCAGCCAAAAACGCATTTAATATTAACTGACTTAACACTGGACTCTTCCCTGGACATTTAGATATTATTTTTTTTCATCATAAGCATGCGTGGAACATTATAAACATTGATGATAATCTGCCGGCTCGACTGATTCAGCACGTCCTCTATTTTACAGAGTCCGCTTAATTAACGGCTTTTCATTCGGTCCGTGTGAGCTAAACATTTTTGTTCTATAATTTGCTCTCGCGGCTATATTTCTACATATTTTTGACCAAGTAACACTCGGGATAAAATGTAAGTTGTTTTAGATAGCATTTAAGCTTCTGAAATGATGACAAATCATTCAGTCTGACTAAAATTATATATCCAGATGAATTTAGCCAAAATAATGATTTATTCGTTTTCATACTATATAGATACACGTTAATTTATCTACCAATATACTATTGAAAATGCCATAAATACTCATGGCCTTCTGTATTGCATTCGTTTTGTACATTTACAGGTTCATAAATACTGTCTAATTTTAATTTCTTTAAGACAGAGCTGTGTTCTGTATTTACTGATGCACTGTAAATTTGCACTTAAAAAACCTTGTTAAGAAATTGTTCTTCAATTTATTTTAGTTTTTTTTTTTTCAAATAATATATTTATATAACAGTATAGTTTGTTAATCTTTCTCATAAGGGGAACGAATTATTATAATATTTCGTAATTACTTATTACATTTATTATTACTTAAAATTAGTAAAACATGTGGATGTCGTGGAAACAATTTGTTAATTTTAATTATATCCGGAGCTCCGTATCAGTTAAACTATAATAGCCAACACACAACTGTACATAACTGCGATTTATCAGCTAATACTTTAATTAAATGCAATTATCCAAGACAATCAGGCTTACTAAAAAAAAAAAATATCTGAGCAGGAATTGGTTTATTTGCGAGCGTGAGCGGAAAGCTAACGGAGCGCTTGCTTGGGGGGTGAGCGACTGAGTGGAGCGCTTGAACAGTAGAGCAGAATATTTAGCGGAGCGTCACACCGCTCTGCACCGCTCACATGCTCTGATGGTGACAAGCCCTAAATCCAATGTAGAGATATATGCAGTATAGTCCACGCATTTAAAGTGTTTTTAGCATGTAGAACTTGTCGGCTGAAAGTCTGGACACCACTGTCTTAGAGTAATTATGAAACACAAAGTCTTTTTGAGTTGCTGTGCTTTTCTTCTCAAATGTGTTTTTATAAATCTTATGCCTGCCCGCTGCAGCTTAGTCGTGTAAACTTCCGAAATTTACCAGGATGCAATCGCATTCTTGCCTTCATGCAGCTGATGCACACGCCCGGTGTGTGTACGCGCGCCCGAGCGAACGAGGGAGGAAGAGAGAGAGAGAGAGAGAGCTGCAGCATTGTGCTGATTTAGATGCTTCTGATACTATTGTCATTTTCTTTCTAGTTTGTTTTACTAAACCGTATCTCCGCCATTTTAAACAGTACTCGACATGAACTCCAGGACTTTTTTAACTTCTCAAAAAAATAGAGTAATGGTGACAGCCCTAAATCTAATGTAGAGATATATTCAGTATAGTCCACGCATTTAAAGTGTTTTTTAGCATGTAGATCTTGTCGGCTTTATCATTTTAAAAGTAGATCACCACACAAAAAAGTCTGGACACCCCTGCTGCTGTATGCAATGAGAGTGAGGGCCGGGTGATACGAGGGGGAGTTCGGGACAAATTGTTCAACACAACCAATTTGATCACCCACTTAAAAAATAAGCATCCCGAAGCTGACAAAGAATAAGCTTACATATTTATCAGCTAATTGATGACATTTTGCACATGGGTAAAGGTGCCCAATCAGTCATTTCTGGGAATAAATTACAAAAGTTAAAAAAAATGTTTTGGAAAATATAGCTCTTTATTTGATTATCATTAAAATGTGTTTTCTATACAGAGATATCGGCATCGGCAAATATCGGTATCGGCCATAACAGACAAGGGTCATATCGGTTATCGGTATCGGCCAAAATTTTCACAGCGGTGCATCACTAGTTCAGTCATTTCTGTGCAGATTACTCCAAACATTATACGGGCAGAACCTGGCATAAAATAAACAACATTTGTAGAAGGAGTAATGAAAAAATAATTTACAATATGCCTTACAATAACACATGAACAGAATGATGGAAAATGACAAATGAGGTATTGTTGCGATCAACATAAATCAGTGAATCCAATTTCACAAAAACAAGGTATATCAGACAAAGTATTCAGAAGTTATAAGCAGTCCTATAAGAACTGTTATAGTTTATAAACCCTAGGTGGCGCTGTATTCTGACTTCCAAGGTACCTTCAGGACGTCATGCCGAAGCTCCCTACCGATTTTTGTGTGAATATGTCCAAAAGTTCAAAAGAAATAACAATTTATGACAAATTTCAAAATGGCGGACCGGCGGTGTGGTCAAACAATGCATACTACATATCGACAGATTTGGCATGAGACAAGGAATCCGTAAACACCAAGATCATAATTTTCTGACAAACATTTCAGTAGTTATGGGCAAAAATAGCATTTTTTCATATCTCATGACCCATAGGTGGCGCCCATGGGACGAGAATAATAATAATACTGACAATTCCAATAGGTGCCTCAGCACCTTCGGTGCTTGGCCCCTAATAAAAGTCACTGTGGTGTTACGACCCCTTTAACTCTTTCCCCGTCATTGACGAGTTAAATCGTCAATTAAGAGAAAACGCTTTCCTGGCAATGACGAGTTTTTCCGGCTTTCCGAGTATTTTCCTATAGCTCCCTATAACTTTTAAACCCGGAAGTATCGCCCAAGGGCAAACAGCAAACAATGTCCGTGTAAGTTTTGAGGATCGCTCTGAATCTGAATGTCAGAATTCCTTCACAAAAATGAAATTATCGCAGCTTTTTGATCAAAATTTTGATTTTCATTAAACCTACCCATATTTGAGAGGTGATACAAAACAAACAAATGAAGGTAGGATGAGACTTCTTTTTTTTTTAAAGCAGAGGGGCTGTTCTTTCATTTGAAATATTGTAATGCCAAAATAATAAATGAAAAATCAATTACCAAAATAAATAAATTAAATAACCTAACAATAAAGAAAATACATTTACAAATGAACTACCCTAACTCCCTAACCAAACTGACAAAGAAATGAGGTCAAGAATAATAAATGTGGCAACCTTCATTAAAAGCCAACCTTAGGCTCCGTAATTAACAACAAGCCAGCTTAAACTGAGTACTAGTGAGTCTGTTACTTAGGTATGGCTAACCAATAAGTAAAAACACAAAATGGTTGGTGATCTGTCAACCCAGGTGGAATCCAGTGCTCCACACGCCACGATAGCGACCACCAAAATGAGCCCGCAAGTGCAGCCGAAACCGACCCTTTTAAATCCGCCTGCCTCTGGATCCACCAATCACGTTCCTCGATGAGTTGTCCAATCCCTGCACACACACAAAGAGCAAAACAGCATACAATACAGATGCTGAGGATCATAACAGTGGATAAAATCATCCGAAATGGATCAAATTGTTTGGCTGATGCTTTTATCCAAACAATGTCAAAGTAAACTTGAAGATGAAAAGTTGAAATAATGAATGAGCTTATTCATTACCATTATCTTTTAGTGTGGATCCCAATGACCAGAAGAAGACCGCCTGCTTTGACATCGATGTTGAGGTGGACGACCCGCTGAAGGCTCAGATGACCAGCTTCCTTTCATCTACAACCAATCAGCAGGAAATTGCTGCCCTTGAGATGAAGGTGGGTGTGCACCTAGTTAAACATTCCCCTAATTTTACATGTAAAAGCTATATTTGTATAAACCAAACATGTGCCTTCCCCACAAGATCCACGAGACTATTGAATCTATAAACCAGCTGAAGACCCAGAGAGACTTCATGCTAAGCTTCAGTAACAACCCACAGGATTTCATCCAGGACTGGCTCAAATCTCAGAGCCGAGACCTTAAGGTAAACTATAAGTTTGCTTCTTTAGTTTTGGTTGTACAGACTTCATTTGGACTCATGAAAGTCTTGTGATGGTTTCTGCAGCTGATGACGGACACTGTCGGAAACCCGGAAGAAGAGAGGAGAACCGAGTTTTACCACTCACCCTGGGTCACAGAAGCTGTTGGACGCTATGTATTTTCAAAGGTGTGTTACTGGTTCTCTATTGCAAGACTTTTCATACTTTTGTCTTCATAGTTATAGTGGCTGTTATTGTTTTGATTTAATTAAATTTAAATTAAATGTCATTTTTAATTTGGAACTTTCATTTTTCTTTTTATGTTGTTTGCACTAGCTGATATGGCATCTTAGATTTTCACTGTAATGCTGCGTACACACCAACGCGAAGCATCGCCTTCCTCGCTTTAGATTACGCGCGTAATTTAACTTCATGTCATGCAAATTTTTCGCGCGAGTTTAATATTTTCATTTTCATTCAAGACGCTTTGAAGCGAATAGCGCATTTTCACTGCAATTGCCCAGTGTAAGATTGTGTCTGTTCGCGTCTTTGCATTGACTTTGTATGAAATCTACTCATGCAATAAAATCCTTGAATTCGCGTTTGGTGTGAACGCCCCATAACTCTTAAGCTAGAAGTATAGTTCAGTTTTTAGGTAAACGCGATGGTTCACATGAAGTACGTGTGACAAAATTTTGTCATCAAAATAGTATGCGTGCACTGTACATGCAAGAGATGCATTGCATTTTGTCACAATGCGCATGTGTCGAATGTCTGTGTACACTGAAAAAACAAACTTTTTGGTGTAGTAATATTTATTAGATTAACTCTCATAATTTCTACATAATAATATTAACATTTATTGAGAACTAGATTTTCCTAAGTAAAATGATGATAAATACACAATTAATTCATGTAAAAAATTAACTGTGTGGGAATAGTAAGTCTTATTAGATATTTTCTTGTATTATTTAACTGTTTTACAGTCACTGCACATAGTCCTAAAATAATTAAGTAAATTTTAATCAAAAACTTTTGCAGATTCAAGTAAAAAACTTAGTTAATTTTACTTAAAAATATTAAATCCATTAAACTAAAAAATCTAAATAAAATTTACTTACATTTATTTGCACATGTTGTAAGGAATACCCACAATTCTTTGCGACGGAATATTTTTATTTTTTAAGCTTTAACACAGAATAAGAACTGATAAGAACTTTAACTACTTAAATATTTGTTAGCAAAATGTCATAAAGGTTTAAGCTCTTATATTATTGATGTTGTTTTGTTGTAAATAATAATTTTGTGAAGTCACCGTTCAGGTGATCAGAGTTTCTTTACATGAACCCTGTTCAGAACATTGTATTGTATTTCTCTCCACAGTGCTGATAATGCATGTCAGAAACACAGTTTGTGTGCGTTTCTGTTCCGAATCAAGTTTATTCAATGACTGACTTGTTGTCAGTCATGAATTTTGTGTTATAATGCCATTTATAACACTAAAAATAACTAGGTCCATAGGAATATGTTAAAGAAAATAACAAACAGAAAATACGATTTATTTAATATTATTAGGACAGCAATGCTTCAATTTTCAAAAAAAAAAACTAATAGACTTTACCTAAACGATTAAAATAAATCTAACTTCTAAATAAAAGAATTAAGTAACATTTAATTAATTATTTAACATATGTTTTATCATGCTATTTTAAGTAAATTTTATTTGATTTTAGTAGGTAAGTTTTACTTATAAAAAGCAGTACATTTTACTTAAAAAGTTTGTGCAAATTGTTACGAGGATTTTTTAAAGTAAATTTTAAAAGTTGTTTTTTTTTCAGTCTAATAAACTATGCTTTGCAAGGCTGTGCGTTTGACCGGGTGTTCGCGTACACGTAAAAAAAACTCAGTATATGAATCATCAGTTAATGTATTATTGGTAAAAGTGTTCAATAACAAGAATGTCACTAAAATAAAGTGAGTTTTATTTTATGTAAACTGTGTACTATAGTATGATTTTTTCATGTGTTATTTTCAAAGGTCCAGCAGAGGAGACAGGAATTGGAACAGGTACTGGGAATCCGACTCACATAAGCATCAGACGCCAAACCCGCTGTCACATGATGAATTCAAATTACATCCAAAAATAAATAGTTTTGAGTAAAAAATGGAGGCACTTGATCTAGATGTTCTCAGATGCTGTTACATAGCAGACAAACTGAAACACCTCAGTATGGTTTTTCAGTCTTGTGTATTCTGAGATAAAATATGATAATAAGCCATTCAATGCATTTAAGTGTATTTAATGCATTTTGTCATGCAGTAACATTTTCCTAATTTCTTTCTGTTTTTCAATATTTTACAGTATAATATACTGTAGCTTATTCAGTTAAAAAACTTGCAGACCTAAACAATGCAATGCAGCTTTTTGTCCACTTTGTGTTTGCTGTATGAATATATATTCATGCTCAGTGTACCTGTGCCACTTTATGTTTCTAATTCAGGCTCTTATATTTTCAATTACATTGCACAATATTGAGATTAAAGTGCAGTTACTTGTGATTAAGTAGATTAGTAATGGAAATGCAGTGGGGTTTTTTTCAATGTACAATGTATTTTTGTTTTACATTTGGTCTCTCAGGAAAATATGCACTGCGTACAAGAGCCATGTTTTGTGTTTCCACTCCGTTGGAAAAAGCACATTTGGTTGTCTAACTGTTTAACTTCAGTATGCAGACTTTCTGTCTTTATCTTGTTTGTGTTTAGAATTTTTGATTTTAGACTTTTGCCAGATTTGTGAAAAACAATGTTTTAAATGTGTAAGCCATCATATCTTTTGTTTTCAGGTATTCAAAGCCATATTTGTTGTTTGTGTGTTTCTACATTCCAAACACCAGTTGGGAATTTTCTGTTGGAATGTTTGTTGCCATTTATATTAGTGATTATTTCTATTGCTATAGGCGTTGGTGTTTCAGCAAGTGCAGTTATGTTTAGAGGAAGATTTGGGGTTGTAATGCAAGTCGATCTTTATTAATAGCATCTGTGGCTCTTTGTGTTGATGACCACAGAAATACTTTGGACAGTTTGCACTTTTGATTAAGTTGATTTCTGAGGTACGAGTCAAAATCATAATCTTTTGTGATTGACAACATGTTACAGATGCTATTCATAGCGTTTTGTATGTACATTTACATTTGTGAACGTAAAGCATTCCTTTCAATTCTCTTTTTTATGAAGATTCTTTCTTTTTTTTGTAAATGCAGTGAAAATTTTACAACTTGAGTTCCTTTTTGTATCAATCCAATGCTTGCTTTTTTGTACTTTTTTTACTGGGAAATTGGAACCTTTTAAAAAATAAAGATTTTTCCATAATGGGGACTTGAAATGTTTAAACCTTGTATTGTGTTCGATTTTGTGACGATTTTGATGGAGCGGGTCAAATTGACCCACATTGGGTTCAATGCAATTCCTTAAATATCACATTATGAAAAACAAGAAGGAATTAAGTATGAACAGGACCATTTTAGTATCAGTCTTTGTCACACATTACAAACACTTAAAATTCAAAAGTATGATTTTAAACACAATTTTTAACATTTTTGTTTTAACAAATGTTGCACAAAAACTGTTGCAACTTTTTACATTTTAATTCAACATGTTTTTTAACATACCTATGTTAGAAACATCCTAAATTAACAATTTAATATTGCTGTGAAATGAAATGAGTCTTTTCTTTTTCTAAATAGGCTCATCTTTTGTTCTTGAGGCTCATTGTACAAATTCAAGAAATCACTGTTTATATGATGTGCACACATGTGTTTCTGACTTCTTGCATTTTATACAAATGGTGCCTATTTTGGTGTCATGTTTTGTGGGGCACAGCTGGCATCACCTGTTTTCACCTCTGGATTTTCTGTGGGTCTGAATTAATCTGCTTTACATAGTATTTCATATACATTGAAAATAGAAATGATAGTTCATTCACTTTTCTGTGTCTGAGGAAGTCTTTATCAGTACTGAAATAGTGAGGAAAAGCTCACTTTTCCATTTCCAGGGTAGTAAAACACCAACATATACGCAATAAATGTATTTAATTTGTGTCTAATCAGTTGCCTTGGAACAAACAAATATGGGTCAAATTGACCCGCGAACATCAAAATCGTAACAAAAATCATTATTTGTGCTAAAAAAAACCACTTCAAAACACATCAGTGTATCCTAACTTTGCATGCATGTTCATGGCCCTAAATTAGAAAAAGTGACAAAATGTCTGGAAGATTACAGTAACTTAAGTAGTATTTCATATACATTGTAAATAGAAATAATAGCTCACTTTTACCATCTATGTCTGTAAAAGTCTTTTTCAGTACTCAAAAGAGTGAGGAGAAGCATTTTTACCCCCATTTCAGGATAGTAAAACACCAATATAGCAACAAACACTAAAAATATATATTTAATTTAGGTCTATACAGTTGCTTTGGAACAAAACAAAATGCGGGTCAAATTGACCCTCAAACCTTAAAATCGTTACAAAATTATTTTGGTACACTTCAAAACATATAAGCATGTGCAAACTTTGCATGCATGTTCATGGCCATAAATGAGAAAAAGTCACAAAATTTCAAAAATAAAATCACCGGTTAACTGGTTTATCTGACAGCTTAAAAATTTAAACGGGTCAAATTGACCCGGAACATAATATGAGGGTGATAATGAATTACCAATACAGTTTTTCAACTTGCAACTTTTTATAATAATATCTTTGCGGTTCAAATATTGATATAGAAAATAAGATTTGAGATACCATAAATAAAAATTGAAAGAAATGCTGTCTTAGGGCTCTGGAATGGTGCTGGGGGTTATGACATTTAATAAAATACATTAATTTATCATAAATTATGTGTAATTAAATCTAAAAAAAAATAGGGTTCTAAACAACAAAATTATATTTTATAATTTAATATATTTTATTTAATTCAAATTCTAAGTAAGACTACAGATGAAAATTAGCCCTTGGCTAAATCCAGTGCAACATGAAATGGAAATGTTATGTTAAAAATTGTGCATGGTCCCATTATAAAAAAAGTTTGAAGGGATGCACCATACACATGGGGGTGGGGTCTGCGCGCCAAAAAGTTTGGGAACCACTGTAGAGAGCAAACCGTCGGCCAAACAGCAATCGTGTTGATGCATGTAAAACATGTTAGTCTGGTAATACCCGTCCTAACCTCACCTTTATTGAACACGAGGTGTAGTAAATGTCAAACACAAGTACGCATGTAGTACCGTTAGCAGTCGACTGGGAAGAGGGCGCCGGTGAGCAGAGCGCGCTGTCCGTCCATGCCCGAAGAACACAAAGCGGAAATACGCAACTCACCACCGGAAGTTTGTGTGTTTAAGATGGCGCTGGACGGTATGGAGCAAGTAAGTGATGTTTTTATTTTTGTGGAACCGTCAACAGTTACTTTATCGTTAGCCATTGCATTGTTTTAAGTCTTGCAAATAGTATTTATGTACCATGCTGTGATATTACTGTGGAGAAATGTACGACAGAATTAGAGATTTTAAAACGCGTTTTCTCGGAGCGCAGCGGAGTTTGCTGTCTCATTGTCACAGTGACGTGAATAAGCACTGATCATGACAGGGGAAATCACAAATAATAACAGATCAGAGATCTTTGATCATAACACAAGAAATCTGTCATCTCTAATAGGAATGTCTGAAATATCTAATAGAAATCTTAACTTCATACGTGATCATAACATAGAAACCTGATCATAACATGAGCGATTTCATTGAAGAAACGATGACATTACTTCATCTAACATTACCATTTTTACTGATTGTAAATGTAAAATTTCGCTTATTTTTTCTAGATAATTTAAGTTAGCAGGTTTATTATCACTGTGGTCTTCTGGTTTTGCAGATGGACATTGAGGACAGTAAAGGAGGCTCTGGCCTTCGACAGTATTACCTATCTAAAATTGAAGAGCTTCAGGTAAAAATGACGAAATATCTTAGATTATTGACACACACTGTAAGCTTTGTAATGCATGTAAAATACTGTGTGTCTGTGACATATCTGAATGTGCTTTGTTTTCTCCCTCAGTTGACTGTAAATGATAAGAGTCAAAATCTCAGACGTCTGCAGGCTCAACGAAATGAGTTAAACGCCAAGGGTACGACATAGCAATTTATTTAATATTATTGTTTTGACACCTTCTGTAATGTTATTCTTAATATGGCAGTGCGAAGATATATGATAATAGTGTGACTTTTATTTTGAATTGTAGTGCGCCTCCTGCGTGAGGAGCTGCAGTTATTACAGGAGCAGGGCTCTTATGTAGGAGAGGTTGTGAGAGCTATGGACAAGAAGAAAGTTCTGGTCAAGGTTTGGCGACCATTATTTCTTGCTTATCTGATGTTATGAAGATCAATTCCAGGATTGTTTTCATACATGTGTTGGTTTTGTTTGTATTTTTTACAGGTGCATCCTGAAGGAAAGTTTGTGGTGGATGTTGATAAGAACATTGATATTAATGATGTAAGTTAGTTTTTTTCTGTTTTGTGTATATTATCAGTATAAGTCGCAATGAAATGGAAACAAAAAACTGAAATTTGATTTGGAATATTATTTTTTACAAATTCATGTGCTCTCATAATCTTTAATCAAAATGCAAATCCTAATGCATATAATCTAATTTATACTTCTGTGTCAGACCTGCGCCGTACAGACATATTAAAGGAATAGTCTACTCATTTTCAATATTAAACTATGTTATTACCTTAACTAAGAATTGTTGATACATCCCTCTATCATCTGTGTGCGTGCACGTAAGCGCTGGAGCGCGCTGCGACGCTTCGATAGCATTTAGCTTAGCCGCATTCATTCAATGGTACCATTTAGAGATAAAGTTAGAAGTGACCAAACACATCAACGTTTTTCCTATTTAAGACGAGTAGTTATACGAGCAAGTTTGGTGGTACACAATAAAACGTAGCGCTTCTCTAAGCGGATTTAAAAGAGGAACTATATTTTATGGCGTGATGGCACTTTTGGGAGTACTTCGACTCGCCTGAAAAGTCCGCTCCCCTTCTCACTCTCATAATGGGAGAGGGAGGGTGTTACTGCGCCGAGTCGAGGTGCTCCCGAGAGTGCTATTACGCCATAAAATATAGTTCCTCTTTTAAATCCACTTAGAAAAGCGCTACGTTTTATTTTCTACCACCAAACTTGCCCGTATAACTACTCGTCTTAAATAGGAAAAACGTTGATGTGTTTGGTCACTTCTAGCTTTATCTCTAAATGGTGGCATTGAATGAATGGGGCTAAGCTAAATGCTATCGAAGCGTCGCAGCACGCTCCAGCGCTTACGTGCACGCACACAGATGATAGAGGGATGTATCAACAATTCTTAGTTAAGGTAATAACATATTTTAATATTGAAAATGAGTAGACTATTCCTTTAAAGTACTCGCGATGCACATAGATTTGACTTGTTCTGTAATTTTTGGACACACTTGCAACTAAATAGCAACCATTCACAATAGTTCATCATTGTGTCAGCGTGTTTTTCATAGGCAAGCACCCCTCACAAAAGTTCGACATGTGTTTATTAGGATGTGTATGACCTTAATCCTTATCTTCCAGGTTACTCCAAACTGTCGCGTAGCTCTTAGAAACGACAGCTATACGCTTCACAAAATCCTGCCAAACAAAGTGGACCCATTGGTCTCCCTGATGATGGTGGAAAAAGTGCCAGATTCAACATACGAGATGATCGGAGGACTGGATAAACAGATCAAGGAGATCAAGGAAGTGATTGAACTTCCGGTCAAGCATCCAGAACTGTTTGAAGCTCTTGGAATTGCGCAGCCTAAGGTGATTGACAGGTCCGTAAAGATGACGGTGCATTATGTTTACCTATGTTGTCTAAATGTATGTGTGTTTTGGTTGGCAGGGTGTGCTGCTCTATGGACCTCCTGGCACAGGAAAGACCCTGTTGGCGAGAGCTGTAGCCCACCACACAGACTGCACCTTCATCAGAGTGTCTGGGTCAGAGCTGGTGCAGAAGTTTATTGGAGAAGGTTGGTCCTCTTTCAAACACTTATAAAACATAATGGAATAATTTGCCTGACGTCACTACAAGAGCAAGCTCCTGATTGGTTAACGCAGTGCGAATATCCGCCAAAGTTCACATTTTTGCACCGCCTCATTCACGCAAATCGAGTTG
The DNA here is from genome assembly GCF_027580225.2 of Misgurnus anguillicaudatus. Taxonomy (NCBI): domain Eukaryota; kingdom Metazoa; phylum Chordata; class Actinopteri; order Cypriniformes; family Cobitidae; genus Misgurnus; species Misgurnus anguillicaudatus. Next base: position 10,842,567 of record NC_073340.2, read on the forward strand.
CAAGATAGCGTCTTTGCATTGACTTAACATGTAAATCACTTGCGCTTATCGCTTCATTTGCGTCTGGTATGAACACGCCATTTTTGTCCTTACATATTCTCTGTGTGTGATTGCAGGAGCTCGTATGGTGCGTGAGCTCTTCGTCATGGCCAGGGAGCACGCGCCCTCCATCATTTTCATGGATGAGATCGACTCCATCGGCTCGTCCCGTCTGGAGGGAGGATCAGGAGGAGACAGTGAGGTGCAGAGGACCATGCTGGAACTCCTCAATCAGCTGGATGGATTCGAGGCCACCAAAAACATCAAAGTGAGATATGAGCATCTATCTGTCAGTTGTGTGCCAATAATTAACTTTGAAGTTAATGTATATATGCTTGTTTCTCTCAGGTTATCATGGCCACAAACCGTATTGACATTCTAGACTCTGCCCTCCTCCGACCAGGCCGCATTGACAGGAAGATCGAGTTCCCCCCTCCCAATGAAGAGGTCATTTCCAGCATTGTTTTTAACGCCTGCTGTTCAGAGGCGTCGTATTTTTGAGTGATGTCATAGCTATAAGCAACCTTATAAATGTGCGTTGTTTGTTTCAGGCCCGCTTGGACATTTTAAAGATTCACTCGCGTAAAATGAACCTGACACGAGGCATTAACCTGCGTAAGATTGCTGAATTGATGCCAGGAGCGTCTGGTGCAGAGGTCAAGGTAGGGCATTGCTGGCTGAACTTGATTGTGAATTAAATTTGTAATTATTTAGCTCGTTTTGCTAATATACACCAGAGCACAAATATGAATCTACGACCAAACAGTATAAACAAAATCAGCAGCAGGGTGAAAATGACCACATTTACCATAAAATTTACATTCACCCTGTTAAAGTATAAGTAGTTCGGTTATGTTCAAAAGAAAGCACATGAACTGTATGAACTGTGCCTAAGATGCCAAAGACTTGCGTTTCAGTTTTGTAAAGGAGGAGTGCATATATGTACAGTTTTAGCGTGATTGGTTGTTGTTTTATTTGTGCTTGTCTGACAGGGTGTCTGCACAGAGGCGGGCATGTACGCACTAAGAGAGAGAAGAGTCCATGTAACCCAAGAAGATTTTGAGATGGCCGTAGCAAAGGTATTAGGAAATGGATTTTACTGTTAGTGCAATGTTGTTTTTATGTTTATCACTAACTTAAAATACATTTTCTATTCACAGGTGATGCAGAAAGACAGTGAGAAAAACATGTCTATCAAGAAACTCTGGAAATAGATGTTCGAATCAGTGATTTGCTTTTTTTTGTCTTGAAGTCGCTTTATTGTCATCATCCATATGTATTCAAAATAAATTCTTTCCCACTTGATGATTTCTCAAAGTAGTATTTTTTACAGTTTCATTACATGTACAGTTGTAATTTCACTCTCCTTTGAGACCATAACTGCACACCTTGTCATTAAATGTATGTGTTTTGAAATGAGGATAAGTGAAATTTACTTTTTATACATATAAACAAAGTAATGGCTTCATTTGATGATGAAGTGAAAATGCAAATGAATGGGTGAAAATATAACACACAGAACAATTTTAAACATTTTTAATGCAATGAAAGCAAAATGAATTGGTATAATGTAGCTGTAAACTGACACTTTTTAAGGCTTAAACCATGGTTAGTGTAGAAAAAATAGTTTAACTATGGTTAGTGTAGTAAAAAAAAACATGGTTTTGCTAATAGAAAAAATAAAACACTACACTTTTACCACAAAAAACATGGTTAATTTTTGTAAGGGATTCGGTTTAAGGTGGGGAGCTCTGCAGTGATATAAATTGTTTTATACAGTAAACATTTTATAGAATAAAAAATAAAATAAACAGTGATTACTTTAATACCTACCAATTAGTAGGCTACAAACTGCATATTTGTAATGGCTTTATTTTATTTATTTTTATTAAATTTGTTTTACCAAAAAATATTCACTACATTCTAAAGCATATAATCATACTGTGTATTCCTTTTATATTGCATATTAAAATTGATTTAATACCTAATTACATAAATATTGTGTAGTTTTACTTTCTTGAGTAAAAGTAAAAAAATTTCTAGATGTTTAATGTACTTGCATATTAAATTTAAACCAAAAACTTGAAATTATGAAATGTAGTGCAGTAAAAATTATGATAATATGCTTTGGAATGTATGTTTTCCAAAGCAAAACACTAATAAAATACGAGTACTTAAAAATGTACTTTTATGTAGTAAGTAAAAATACTTAAGTACTATACACATCGTACATTTTTACTATTTTTACTATTACTCTTATTTAGTCTGTTTTGGATTGATACTTTAAGATTTTGGCCCAGTTGTTTAAAAAAATGGTAACGTACACAAATAAAAGTGTAGCGCCCTCTAGAGGATTTACAGGAACGCTAAAATGTGCACTATACACTATATACTTATTCTTGGTAACTATGAGTATTACTGTAACTAAGTATTTTGTAGTACTTCATTATTAAAGTAATAGTTCACCCAGAAATGAAAATTTTACCATAATTTAATTTCTTTAAAATGCTAAATTTAAATATTACAACAAACAGAGCATCAAACATTATGAAAATATCACAGAAAGCTGAGGAGCAGCATGCAATTAAAGTTTACAGTGAGCAAATCTTTCAATACTACAGTATAATTAGCTTTATATAAAAACATCCAAGAAACATCTGACAAAATAGCCAAAACAATATGAGGGGTGTTAAGGGGCAGTTCACTAAAGATGGTCTTTATCCACGGCAAACCGCTTCTTGGGTCTATTGGTTTTATTTCCTACACAGAAATTCCTTTTGAAAAGTTAACTCTTAAAAGTCCCTCATAATTCTTACAAAGAGAACCAACAATCTCAGAAAAATATCACGATTTCAACACATGCTTTAAAAAAAGATTTACACTCACCTAAAGGATTATTAAGAAGACCATACTAATACTGTGTTTGACCCCCTTTCACCTTCAGAACTGCCTTAATTCTACGTGGCATTGATTCGACAAGGTGCTGAAAGCATTCGTTAGAAATGTTGGCCCATATTGATAGGATAGCATCTTGCATTTGATGGAGATTTGTGGGATGCACATCCAGATCACGAAGCTCCCGTTCCACCACATCCCAAAGATGCTCTATTGGGTTGAGATCTGGTGACTGTGGTGGCCATTTTAGTACAGTGAACTCATTGTCATGTTCAAGAAACCAATTTAAAATTATTCGGGCTTTGTGACATGGTGCATTATCCTGCTGGAAGTAGCCATCAGATGATGTGTACATGGTGGTCATAAAGGGATGGACATGATCAGAAACAATGCTCAGGTAGGCTGTGGCATTTAAATGATGCCCAGTTGGCACTAAAGGGCCTAAAGTGTGTCAAGAAAACATCCCCCACCCCATTACACCACCACTACCAGCCTCAACAGTTGTAACAAGGCATGATGGATCCATGTTCTCATTCTGTTTACACCAAATTCTGACTCTACCATCTGAATGCCTCAACAAAAATCGAGACTAGGCAACATTTTTCCAGTCTTTAACTGTCCAATTTTGGTGAGCTTGTGCAAATTGTAGCCTCTTTTTCCTATTTGTAGTGAAGATGAGTGGTCTCCGGTGGGGTCTTTTGCCGTTGTAGCCCATCCGCCTCAAGGTTGTGTGTGTTGTGGCTTCACAAATGCTTTGCTGCATACCTCGGTTGTAACGAGTGCTTATTTGAGTCAAAGTTGCTCTTCTATCAGCTTGAATCAGTCGGCCCATTCTCCTCTGACCTCTAGCATCAACAAGGCATTTTCACCCACAGGACTGCCTCATACTGGATGTTTTTCCCTTTTCACACCATTCTTTGTTAACCCTAGAAATGGTTGTGCGTGAAAATCCCAGTAACTGAGCAGATTGTGAAATACTCAGACCGGCTCGTCTGGCACCAACAACCATGCCACGCTTAAAATTGCTTAAATCACCTTTCTTTGTTAAAGAAATTCCACCTGACAGTCAAAATAAGAAACAGATACAATAAAATAAAGAACTTAACGATTGTGGAGATTATGATTTTTAAAATATGTTTAAAATAAATGAAAGTTTGCGTTGTTTGATCATGAACTCTCCCTACAAGCCAATAACACCAACTATTTTTATTTTTAGTCACACATTTTAAAGTGATATTTCAAACTTTAATAAAATTCAGGTAAAATATATATCTAATGTTTTGAAAAACACACCATGTATTGTGTGTGTAAATGAATTACTAAAAGACACACCTACAGTCATTCTTTACTATCTTACATTTACATTGAATTTTAATCATAATTATGCCTCTTATTTGCCACCAATTTGTATCAGATTTAGAAATTGAAGTAAAATATAAAATGCACACGTCACTAAACACAGAATGATACACAAACCCAATGTTTACAAACCCAGCCCAATAACTATCGCAAATAAGAGTCCCGCTCAAAGTCCTTCACAGCATGTCAGTGAGAGGTTACAGTAGCTGTTACAGTATTACATATATGACGGTGACTTCCATTTTCTTTGGGTTTCAGTGAGATCACAGAAGAACTGTAAGTACTGATGTTTATTATTTATACGGACAAAATTGTAGATATGACAAATAACTTCAATTTATAAAGGATTCAGGCCGAATGTAACAGCAGTGGGATTAAGCACACATTGTCGTATGACTGCTTTTAGTAACAAAACATTTGTGACCCTGTTCAGGCTAAAGTTTCACAATCTAATTTTGAGATAAGGAACATTAAAGTTTGATTTCACATTGATTTCAATCTTTGACATGATCTTACTCAGTCAATATTAAAAATATCAAGATTATATGTTCACAGCATGTTCTGTATGGTTTTATGTAACAGTAAATCACAAAAAAAATTACTTTAGCCGTGTTTTTACAGAAATATTTACTGACAGATGGATCAATGTATGCTTGCTTAGAAATAAAAAACGTCTATTATGTTAATTCATAAATGTTTAAAATCTGTGGTGTGACATCAAGTTAAAATTATATATTTTTCTGTAACCTTAAATACATGTGACCACACACATATGAATTAATATTTATAAAAAAAGGAAATATTTTATATTTCATGAATGTTATTAATCATGTTTAGTTTTTTTGTGTGTTTATTCTATATAAAATGTGCACTTTACCATGTGATAAAAAAGTTAAATTATAGAAATCTCTAACAGGCACTGTAAAAAAATTTGCTGTAATTATGCAGCTGGTTGCCAGTAACTTACTGTAGAAGATAAAGTCTAAAAATGTTTCATGTTCATTTAACTTTGAACAAAATGTTGCCAGTAAATAACATAAATGTAAAATCTACGGTAAGTTACTGGCAGCTAGTTGCATAATTACAGCAAATTTTTTTACAGTGCCTGTTAGAGATTTACCCAGTAATACTGTAATTTCTACAGAAATTTTTGACAGTGTAGTTATGCAGCTGTTTGCCAGTAACTTACTGTAGATTTAAATGTATGTTATTTACTTAGAACATTTTGTATAAATTTAAATGAACATTAAACATTAACAAGTATTTTTCTTTACAGAATAAAAATAATAAAATTAAAATAACAGCCTCATACAAAGCATTCTGAGAACCATAAATCCTCATCAACCTTTTTTATTTTGTTTTCTTCAGATTTTGGTTCCTGCCTTGCATGAGGCTGTTATTTTAGTTTTTTTCTGTAAAGATAAAGTCTTGTTAATGTTTAATATTCATTTAACTTTGAACAAACTGTTGCCAGCAAATAACATACATTTTGATCTACAGTAAGTTACTGGCAAACAGCGATTGTCATTTCTACAGGCTTTTTTTACTGTAAGACAGTAACAGGTCTTTTATGAGTTTGTTTGTTTGTTTTTGCAGATGTAGATAATTCTGTTTTTTAATAATAGCCAAAAGATCATAAACACCACCTTAAAATATTTGGAATGTTTATGTCATGAATTTTCTTGGGGGGCCGTGAAGGGATGTTGTGTCTTTTTGACCCAACAGTGGGCTGAAAATGACCCAGGATGTACAGTTGCAATCAGAAATATTCAACCCCCTTACCTCAAAATACATTATAGTGATGTTGATAAAAGATAATGAAAATCAATGAGAAAAAAACCTTGTGAAATAACAAAAATATTTACTGATACATACAAGTTATTTTGACAACAGAAGTTGACTTAACTTAAATTATAACTCTTGTAACACATGAGCATGTGCATTATTCAACCCCCAGCTTCAGTACCTTGTGGAGTGTCCTATATTTTTTATAACTTCTAACAAACGGTTTCGATAAGTGCTGACAAGCTTCTTACACCTATCGATTGGAATCTTTGCCCATTCTTCACATGCAAAAGTCTGTAACTCATTGATGATTGATGGCTTCCGTGCTGCAACTGCCTACTTCAAAACCCACCAAAGATTTTCAATTGGATTTAAATCTGGTGACTGAGAAGGCCGCTCCAGCATCGTTTCCCCAACCAAGCTTTAGTTGATTTGGAGGTGTGCTTGGGATCATTGTCTTGCTGGAAGATCCAATGTTCACCAAGGTTTAATTTGTCAACAGAAGGCATCACGTTCTTCTTTAAAATGGCCTGGTATTTCTGTGAATCCATGATGCCAGGTACACAATCAAGATTGCCAGTTCCTGCAGCAGAAAAACAGCCCCACATCATCAATGACCCACCACCATGCTTGACCGTGGGGATGGTATATTTTTGGTCATAAGCCTGACCTTTTGCACGTCAGACGTACCGCTGGGCCATATGTCCTAAAAGTTCCAGTTTGGTTTCATCAGTCCATAGAACTCTGTAGTTTTTTCCAAATTCCTCCTGGCATATTCTAGTCGACTCCTGATGTTCCTTGAGGTCAAGAGTGGAGTGCGTCTTGGGATCCGGCCATGAAGTCCTTGCTTATTCAGTGCACGTCTTATAGTTGCCACTGAAGCACTTGTACCAGCCTTCATCAGGTCATCCTGTAGCTGTCTTGCAGTCACACGCGGGTTTTTCTTAGCTGTCCTGACTAAGTTGCTAAGGGCCCTTGATGAAATTGTGGCCTTTCTTCCACGGCCAGGCAGGTTTGCACCTGTTCCATAAGTTTTAAACTTCCTTATAATGCTCCCAATGGTGTCTCTTGGAATGTTAAATATTTTGGAAATCTTCTTATACCCAAGGCCCTTCAGATGTGATGAAATAATCTCCTCTCTTAGCTTTTGTGGAAGCTCCTTTGTCTTTCCCATGATTGCAACTCACCTTGAAAACCTTGATGGTTGGGGTTTATATATGCATCACAGCTGAAGCAAATGAAGGATCGTTATAGAGTTCCTAAAGGCTTAATGATGTTTCAGCTCCACTTCAGGCCATAAAAACTGTCAGAAAGCTTTAAAAATAACAATATTATATAGGGGTTGAATAATTGTGACATGGCTATCTTAACAAAATATACTATTACACACAAATACTACATCATACATTTTCTGTGTTGATTTTATGCATCACTTAGCTCATAAAAACCTCATCCAAAGCAGAATCCCACACTTTGACAAGATTTTTATTTATAAATCCTTAAAACTCTTTAGGGGTTGAATATTTCTGATTGCAACTGTATATATTAAAGATCTTTTTGATTTTTTTTCTCTGCAGACATCACAGATAGATTTCATGGCTGATTATATCTATTACTATATCCAGTAAGAACAACATAATATACATTTCAAAACAGAAAGTACATATATATTAAATACGTTTGATACTAAATGCTGTTTCTCTCACGATGTAGGACACTTTTATCGCCTCTCTTGGTTTTGGCTCTGTGTCTGTGTTTATTGAGGTACTGCTGCAAATTCTGCAGGGCAGATATGCTAGACATGAGCTCTGACTCTGACCCTGACCTGTCCATCAGTGATCGCGTCTTTGTTATTCCCATTGAAGAGAGAGATGAATCTGACTATGAGGAAGAAATTGACTACAGACCACCACCATATGATCTAGTGTGCCCTCCACCATCATATACAGAGGTAGGGATTTGTCGTCTGCTCCCTGTTTGTCTCTTCCTTCATCTGTCTTTCTTAACTGGGAAAAATCCTGTTTTTCTTCAGAGTTCGGCATGAAAAGAAATATTATTACTTTAAATACAAGTGGCGAGGCTTCTCACGGGTCAGTAGAGGTGCCACCTCCGCCCTATGCTCCACCCTTAGATGTGATGTCACAGACAGCCAACCATCAACAACAGCCACATCACAGCTGAATGTAGATTTTTGCAGGTTTTCTTACAATTTATCTAACAGAACAAATACCTTTCATTTGTTTACAATGTTATGTTTGTAATTGTGTAAGTTAAAGCTCAAACTTTGTAAACTACTGGGATTTTCCTTGAACAAACAAAAACGAAATCCCCTTTAAACAACTAAAGCACTTTACCAGAAGTAAAACATAGCCTACAGCGATCTGTCGCTGTCGTCTACGAGCGGTCTTGAAGTCTGGTCGAGGGAGGACATGAAATCTTATCAGAATGAGCCAATTAACCAAAGTCTGTAGAGATTTTCTTAAGTTTGTACGTCAGAGATAAAACTTATCTTATTAAGAAGATAAGATTGCTTATGTGAACCCTATCAAGAGGTGTCAGCTACTTTTATGTTATTCCAGTATTATGTGCATATATTTATAACTCAATAAATACATTGTCTTCATTATTTACAGTATGTGTGCATTAGTAGTCTGCATTTATCCAAAAAAAGTTGAATATTCTGACCCACACCCGTATTAATGATCTTTTTTTATACCAAAATGAAATGAACGTTTTTCATAAGTTATCATTTTTTAATTGTTATCATTCATTAAGTTATCATTCATTAAGTGACCTAATTTTTCTGTAGTGCGGTTGTAAAATGTGCGTTGTGAAAGCGCTATGGGCAAAATGTCAACCTTATCATAAAAAGTAAAGTTTTTACCCACAAGATATCTAAGATGTAAATATTTGGTAATTTAAAATTACAAAATCTCTATTAAAGTTTTTAAAGCATTTTTTCCCCATAATTAAGTAAGTGTTTTTGCAAATTTCAGAATTGTCACATCCATAACGTTGTTTCTTCCTCATAAATGCACTTATAAACCTTAAAATAAAATAAATATTGAATGTTCTTAGCCTTCCCTTTTCTATTTGTTAGGTGTTATTGCATCTGATTTTTGCATTTTAATTCACAGAAATCCTTCAAAGAATGTTGTCTCCCAAAAACTTGTCCTTTTTTGTCATATCCATAACGCATGCATGTTTCTCATCTAAAACACCTTGAAAGTTTGTAAATCTGGGGGAAAAAATTCAAGGCCCTGGGAAGTTTTTGAAAATATACATACATAGATACAGGTCATTGAAAGTGCTTAAATCTATTTTATGCAAGATGTTTTCTGGGAGAAAGACCCGGCCCTGGTGTAGTGTAGGATAATATCATAAAATTTTAGACTTTTTAAGCAAACGTGCTAAACTGTTCGCTTTAAATGCTTATATCTTCTGTATGCGAATGTTGATTTATACCAAAAGCTTTTTTGCATAGTTGTGTTTGACACATGAAAACGTTTTGTGTTACGTATGTAACTGTTGTTCCCTGAAAACGGAATGAGACGCTGCGTCTCCCTTGCCATACTTCCTGCATCCCTGTAACGCCTCTATGGCAAAGTTTCAGATAGTGATATACTTCCTGGCTCCCGCGTCACCCTGTCTTTGTCGTTAAGCCTCACCATTGATTGAATTTGATATACACATTCAGTCGCACTTACCCCTGGAGGCGTCCCCAAAGTGTCACAGTGACGCAGCGCGAGTTCCCTCAAAAGGGAGCTGTAACAATGTATCTTAAAAGGTAACACGATGTAACCTTGCTCTCACTTGAACTGTGTCCCCACATTTAGTCCTTGAATTTGAGGCTATTGAGCCTGGAAAGTCCTTGAATTTGAAGTTAACTAAGGTGTGGGAACCCTGTATAGACTGATATTTTTCTGATGTCTGAATCATCAGGGTTAAGGAAATAAACAAATGGCTCAATATATTGGTAAATGTGCATTATATGACAACTTGTGTTACAAGTTTTGACTGCAAATGTCACATCTGTAATGATTAATTGTCCAAATAAATAAAATTGAATCATATCAGCTATTAGACCAGAAGAACTCTCTATATGCCAAAATTATATAAAGAGAGTCTTTCAAGCAAAACTTCCCTTGATTTTAACAGTGAAGGTATACAGTGACTACTTCAAAAACCAGGTTTATTTCTGGGACCTGAATTGAAATGAAGATCTTCATCATAGCTTGTGTTTAGAGTTTATCTGAACCTGTAGAAATCAATACACTGTAAAATAAAAAAGATCTCATATCAACATATAGTTTTATGTTACTTTAACTTAACCAATTAAGTTAAACAATTCCAACTTGTTTTTCTAAGTTACGTCAGCTTATCACAAGTCAAAACATAGGTTGAATTGACTTGCATAATTAAGTTGTTTAAACTTCAGTGAAATGATATGAGTGTGTCTGTGTCATTTTGTGTGGTTGGACCCTTACAAAAAGGCAAACGTAACGGAAGCTCATATTATGCTGGAGGTCACATTGTTACAACAGTGGATGAAACAAAACGTATTTAACCCATTAATTGAAAGGCAGCAAGTTATTCAAATAAACAAAGAAACAGGTCAAATGCAAGTTAATCAGTATTAACTGTTTATGTACTGAGCTATTGTATAAAAGTAATATTCTGAATACCCTCACAGCTCTGATTACCAAATCACAACCTTCAACATGCTATGTTTTGTCTTCAAGATAACATGAACTGTACTGTAGCTCAACTGGTAGAGTATTGTGTTGACGGTGCAAGAGGTCATGGGTTCGATCCCAAAATGTATAGCTTAAATGCAATGTAAGTGGCTTTGGATCAAAATGTCTGGCAAATGAATACATGTAAGTTAATTGTTAAAGAAACTACTCCCTAAGTTGACTTAACAAGAGTATTTGTGACCATGCTGACAAAATGAGTCGGAATGAGCACATTTTTAAAAATGAGTTATTTATATTTTAACATTCTCTATTAAAAAACCTATAAAACGATGTTGACAGAGTCAGCAAAGTCATGTTTGGAGAAAAAATCGAGTTAAAGATTTTTGAGGGTTCAAAATCACTGCATTCATACCTTAAAATCACTGATAAAGCTAATACAAAACAATACTATAGTTTGTTCAAGAGTGCGACTGTGCATGCTTCAGATCTGTCAGTCAGTGTGAGGAAGATCATTTGCATATCTTATCGCTCTTCATAACTCTTTTAACATCAATCAGGTCCTGAACTTTATCTCTCTTAATAACTCTTTTAAAAAGCAAGTCCTGCACTTTATTTTCTAATTCCTGTATGTTCTACAACCGAAACCAAAATGTCATACATGCAAGTGGATGGAGACCAGTGGCGGCCGGTGAATAATTTTTTCGAGGGCGCTCGATGCGAAGTTCGTCACAACATGTATGTAGCCCGTCATGTGTGTGGTTCCTTTTTCAAAATGTCTTCTGCGCGTCGAGAGATCCTGTGTGCTTCACATGTCTTGTCAAAATAAGTGCCTGCTGCAGATGCGTCTATGATAAAAGAGACGCTCGCTTTGCCAGATACTCACATAATCTCATGCGTAATCAGAGTTTACTGTTAAGGGAGTGTCTTGCGTGTATTTTGTGAATGTGAGCGTCTCTTTTATCATAAACGGTTTTGACACGTGTGCATAAGGCACTTATTTTGACAAAACACGTGATGCACATGGTTCACATGACACATATTTTGAAAACACGAGCAACACACATGACAATCCGAACACTTATTTTGAATTTGTGCTCATCGGATGAGCAGTCACGAGCCGCCACTGATGGAGACACATCTTTGTATTAGATTAAGCCTTTAGGACGGAAAACGTACAAATAAAGATCATTTAAGATGTTTAACTCTTTCGCCGCCATTGACGAGTTAATATTTAACTGATAAATATGCCTTTCTGGATGAATTTCAAAGTGAAAGATGGCGCCAAACCGAATTTATCAAAAACGGAAGTTAAAAAGATTTAATGATTTATTTTAACTGCCTTTATGTTTGATAGTCATTCTGAGTCTGATCTCAAACATAAATTCCTTTACAAAAACGCAATTTTTTAAGCTTTTTGCTCAAAATGTTGTATTTTTGAAGAGAAATATCCATATTTCAGTAGTTAAATTAAGTGGAAAAAGTAAATATATAATGAAACGTTTTTTCCCCATTTTGTTTGTTTGTTTATTATTTGCTTGAAAGCAGATGGTGTGTTCTTTCATTTGATATATTTGTATGTTTTAATATTTATAGAAGATAATTTTTCCTGCAAGGAACTTTTGTTAAAATCACAAAAAATGCGAGTGAGCAACTCTTCTCAAAAAGGCTGGCGGCGAATGAGGTAATGACTATTAAGGGCATTGGGATTGATAGATGAGGGCTTAAAGTTTTTATTTTTATCAAACCTAAATTTAAAATCGGCATTTATACTAGGGATGCACGATATATCGGCCGACATATCATTATCGGCCGATAACTGCTTATTTTTTAATATCATCAGTTATCGGTCTGATAGCAAAATTAGGCCGATAAATGAAAGCCGATAAATGATGGATTATTTTGGTTTGTTGAACCACTTCACTTGCTCATTGCTGGCCATGTGAAGTTTTGATTGGTGCTTTCTGTGACATAGCACGAAGATGACACGTGTTGCGGGCTTAAGAAGAGTATGCTAGTCTAGCGCAAAGACAAGATGTCCGCGGTCTGGGAGTTTTTCATTGTGAAAATAATATGAATATTTATCGGCCTATATATATCGGTTATCGGCCCCCAAATATAAAGAGTTATCGGTATCGGCCAAAATTTCCATATCGGTGCATACCTAATTTATACTGTCTTTTGACTCTACACTCTACGCTAAATAGCACTAAAAGCTCGTAATCATAACGGAACCACCTTTAGTGATATACAGCATCTATAAAAACCTATAAAGAACTATCCAGGGGTGATATAGCACCACTATAGCACCAGATATGGTTCTATACAGCACAATAGGGTTCTACACAGGTACTTCATCGGTGCTATATGGCACTTAAAATGGTTCCCCTATGATTATGAGCCAGTGAAACACTTTTGGTGCTGTTTAGCACGATTTTTTTTTTTTTTTTTTGAGTGCTCAAAATGTAAAGGTATGCATTCTGACTCATTTTGCCAGCACGGGTCACATTTATTGTATCAACTTAAAAACATTCGTTGAGTTAATTTAATCGCAATATCACGTACTGAACATTTACCGCGAGAACTCCTGAAGTGGGAAACAGTCAAGCAGGTTGTAGGTGATGACCAGCTAATGTGGATTTAAACTGGACTATCATCACATGTGGTGTAGTAAATATTGGTTTAGATTGGTGTAATCATGTGACATGTATGATTTAAAAGTAAAGGTATTATTATGATTTATTTAACATGAATTAACTCCATGGGGTGGACAAATAGCCTATTTCACAGCGTGACATATCGTGTATAATAACACAAATCAATCACAACATGCACAAGAATATGACTTGGGTCTTTAATAAGCTAAACAATCCCTGTGAACCACAACATAATCATAGCATTTATACATCCAAGATGATTCTGAATATCTTCATTATAGTTTAGTATTCTACAGTATTTACTGACAACAGTTTCTATACAAATATACAGCCCTAAACGCACAGAACTAACAAACATACATACAGCATTGTACAGAAGAACTCTTTTAAAACAACTACAGATATCAGTTTCAGTTCTTTATAAAATAAAAACTAACTTTCTTTTATGTATTTGTGCAAAAATCTAAACAATAAGTATGTTGAGATAGGTCACAGCAATAAACTAAACTTCAGATGAATGAGAAACCTCTCAGAAGACCCAGCTGACAGGAACCCATTGATGATCTGTGTTCAGTCTGTCTAACGCTCTCCTGAGGTTTCGGTAAGCACCGTCAAGGTTATCATTCACAATGCTCAGGTCAAAATAGTGACTGTAGGCCCTGTGGATCCGTTCACTTTCATCCACTGTTCGTTTCAGCTCAGAGTCCTAAAGAAAGATAAGACATAAGACTTTTAAAAGTGTCTTTTAGTTATTATATTAGGAGGAAAAACATCATAGCTATTGCAGAAACAGGTTAAAGGTGACATAGAATGATTGAACGGGGTATTTATCCTTTAGTTTGTGTCTGTAATGCCTTAGAAGCTTCCTAAAAACCTCTCTCAGATAGCTCTATTAGGGTGGGGGATTTTAAACAAGTGGTTTTGCACCTGTTTGGCTCCCCCTACTGGCTTAACTTGCAATCTCAATACTAATTGGCTGACTTTGCTGCCACTCAAAAAATGTAGCCAATTATTTTAAAGTGAAGGGGCAGTTAGATGCCTGTGATGTCATGAGCATCAGTTTTTCAGATTGGGCTGTTTTCTGGCTGACATTTCTAAAAGAGGAATTTCTGAGACTGAGATGTTTAGCATGTTTAGCACTTTTTGTATGTTCGTGAATGCGGGTAGAATACAATTATTCAACAAAGACAAGGTAAAAATGTTTTTTCATTCTCTGTCCCCTTTAAAAGTCTATTAAATTAGTAAATTAAATTAAAGATTTACCGTCATCTGTTTAGTCACAACTCCGGCTTCAATGGCAGACCTATTCATTTCTTTAAGGACCTCAAAGTTTGGGGCTTCGATGAACACCACGTAAGGAAGAAACTCTGCTGTTCTTAGGACTTTCAGAGCCTGTAGGAGGAAAGCGTGCTTGTTACACAAACTCAAGCAAATTTGTTTGCTCAAAATTAGTTTACAACTTCATATATGACATTAAAAACCTATTCTCCAACCCATACAACTGTTTAGGTCATTTGTCCATTCCTCCAAATATGATGTATTTACTGAATTAGCATCTCTTCTGGCAGCAGGTGAAACTTAACATCGGATTTAAAGGGGGGGTATTTCATGCATTCTGATTTATTAACACTGTTTAAGAGTTGTTTCCTCATGCTAAACAAGTGCAAAGCGTCAAAAAAGCAGTTGAACGTGTTACAGAGTATTTCTGTGCCGAATGCACTTTACCAGGGTTCGACAAGTTTCTGAAAGTTTTTTTCGAATACTGGTCGTATCAGGGGTAAGCTATACGTATCACTTCTTTTGGTGGGCACTTCCCCTGGAAAACACGCCCACACGTCAATCAGCGGGAGAGCGAGAACAGAGGACGCTATGTTACAGGCATCACTTCACGCGACAGCTTTGTTTTTTATCAAGACTCAACTATGCCACGAAAGAAGAAGTGTGTTTTTGGATGTAAGGAGAAGTAAGCCAACATTATGAAAACAATGGATATAGTTTATTATCCGGGGTAGCTGCGTGTGTGTTTGTTTAACGCTGGAATTCATTGAAAAGTCCTAACTGGGTCATGAGTTGCATGCGGTAAGTAAAACTTCTGTGTTATGTTGGATAAGTGCATATTATATAAATGACACGAACAAGTAGTGAATCATAAGTTATCCAGTCAGTGTTGTATAAAGTGTTGACTCGTACTCGCTCCTCCCGCAGCTCGTAACTCCTCCTTCTGAATTTTTTGTATGTTATCGGTAAGAATCCGTAAAGCTGATCTGTCATTTATACATCTGATAAGACTAAAGACTCAGAGATATGAAGGATGTAATACTAGGTACTCTAGATCAACATCAGATACACAAAAACAGTGTGTGTTATGGACGCTTTAATAATATAATTTCCAAATGAAACCAGCAGGATTCATAGCATTAATATTACACATTACACTACACTATTCAGGCATTTTGAGAAAATAAGGAACTTATTTATTTATTATATAATATAAAAGACCATATACAAAATAATCTTTAATATTTTTTTAAAAGTACACATGAAGAGTTTGGTTCCAAAACCAGAAAATTTTCACAAATCTAATTTTTTGATTGTGCAATCTAATTAATATCAATCAAACTGCAGTTGGTTTGTTCTGATTTAAGCCTTCATAACTACAGAAATACAGCTAAGTAGCACAATAAACACAATAAAAACATAATAATAAACATGTTTTGACAAAAATTTAAAAAACAAAGTTATCTCGTTTTGGAACCAAACTCTTCAAGTATTCCATGTGTTCTAAGGTCAATCGATAGACTTTTATGAGAAACAGAAATAAAAAGTGATCACTATCTGCTGTAAATCCCAGATCCGGTGTACATTTGTTTAAAAACTGCTGCCAGAAGAAGCAATACGTCATCTTTGATTGTGAAATACCATTTGCTCTTGTGTTTCTCGGCAACCGAAATTATTCAGCCGAAAATAGCAAATGCAGCGAACATGCTGGTGAAAGCATTTTAAAGTGTCAGAGAAAGCCGCGAAAACATACAGCACTACAACTTTCATTTATCATTTAAAATCACACTGTAAAAAAATGTAAAAAATAAGCTTTTGCTTCATCCCGCTCCTTTTCGAACACATGAAGTAAAAGGATATTTTGTTTTTTATGTGGTAATGCAATTACTGTATGTTCAATTATTGTATTTTCATATTTTATTTTATTTTTGTTATTTTTATTTTATATATATATTTTTTTGTTGTTCGAAATAAAAAATAAAGAAAGACAGTGTTACTTTCAGCTGTTTGCCAGTAACTTACTGTAGATTTAAATTTATGTTATTTACTGGCAACATTTTGTTCAAAGTTAAATGAACATTAAACATTAACAAGTCTTTGTCTTTATAGAGTAAAACTTAAATAACAGCATCATGCAAAGCATTCTGGAAACCAAAATCTAAAGCAAAAAACAGAAAAATGTTGATGATGATGATGATTTCTGGGTCCCAGAATGCTTTGCATGAGGTTGTATAGTTTTATTCTGTAAAGATAAAGACTTGTTAATAAGTAATATTTATCTAACTTTGAACAAACTCTTGCCAGTAAATAACATAACTTCAAATCTACAGTAAGTTACTGGCAAACAGCTGCTAGTAACACTGTAATTTCTATGTAATTTTTTTACAAGACATCCTAAACACCATGCAGCGTATGAGAAAGACACTGCGGCGGCGATCCTGGGTATCCACAAGCACAGAAAACGAGAGACTTTAGCTTTTCATCTCATGTTAAAAAGCACAAAGAACGTCAGCGGTATGTAATAAAAACTTCATAGAACCAGTAAAGGCCTACAATGACAAACACACTTAAATTAAACCAGAAATTAAACGTTAAATAAACAAAAGCTTTTTGTTAGACCGCTTGTTCCTCTGTCATGCTTTGGTCAATCTTGTCACCGTCTTTCTCTCTTTTACTCCTCATGCTTGACCATGCATGCAGGCGCTACATAAGCGTTGCTGCAAGTTTCTTAAGGCGAAGTAATAAATAAATGATTTGCCTTTTGCACAGAAATAGAAGATCGGATTAAAATCCGTTTAGCCAAGACTCCTTTATGTGGTCGAATGTAAATGAAACAGTTTTAACAAGTCAGATATATATGTAATTAGAGTGACCAGGAAGGTGTAAAAGGCCCTATAATAACAGTTGGAATGTTAAAAAAAATAATTGTTAAATAATGTGAAATAAAAATAGTAAAAAGTACATTTATGCAATGGTGAGAAAATTGGCAAAATAATAAGAAAAATTGTTTGGTTGTAACGTAACCGCAGGTGGTAATAAGCTGCTGCCGCTAGAGGGCGTTTATCTCTAAAACGTAGCTTTAGGTTGTAATAAGCTGCTTGCACAAATGACTTATGGGGTCTTTTTAAGCTCAACATTAAAGAACAATTCCTAATACAACAGAAAATAATACTGACTTTATTTGTGTGTACAGTAATGCACTTGCAATAAAAGTCTATGGGGCAATATGATGTTTATTTAAAGGAACACGCCCAGATTTTGGGAATTTAGCTTATTCACCGTATCCCCCAGAGTTAGATAAATCCATACTAGGGTTGCCAACTTTTAAGCCTAATTTATTTGTCCCGTACGGGACGTGTCGCGTCCCGTTTTTTGACTGCTACGCTTGATCTAACCAGTGACTGATAAAACAGGCTTCAACTTCATGTGGCGCCACAATGACAAGCAGATAACATCAAAATCCCGCGAGAGGGATTCGAGAAATCCTACAGAAGCCACTAACGAAATGCTCTCGCGGTACTTTGATGTCATCCACTGTCAGTCCCTGCGGAGCCACAAGCAGCAGCAGTGCTGATCACGACACATTTTATCCAATCACAGATCCCCAGCACGAATGTACATGTTTAAGAGTGTCAAATAATACGATTTTATGTTAGTTTTTTTTATATAGTCTGTTACTTAGCTGTTTGTATAAGATCGGCATAGTTACAAAGTTTGGTCTCAATTCTGAAGGGATCGCTGATCCAGACCTGCCTAAAACGCATCAATCTGAAGGATTTAATCATTTTCAACTTCACTAGGACACTTCTGATTCACATACTGTAAGTGTGTTTTAATTTATGTTTTTGATGTTGACCCTGTAAGACCACATTTTATAGAATCTATCTTAGTTTAGTTTGTCACAAGATTAAAATGAAGGGGATAACGTTTTATTTACCTTTAGTGCGGGAGTCACAAGTGTTTTGTTTTAGACAGGTAACAAAGTTAACTTAATGGTTCAAAAGTAGGCTTACGTATTAAAAGTAGGCTACCTGCTGTAAATTAAGAAACTATTAAAGAGTAACTAAACCCTAAACCAACTTTTTTTAGGTAATGATCTGTAAGAATGATGCTTTATTAGTGCTGTTCATTGATTTTAGAAAGTTTTTTGACATTTGGATATAAAGTGTTTCAATACTGCAATATATGGTGTAAAAACGTCTGAGTGCTGCCCTCTTCAGGTTAAACGGTGGCTACTGCAGTTGAATTTTCCTATTGGATGTTGAGTCCAAAAAATGACTCGTGACGTAAGCAGATTCAAGCTCGCCACGCCCTTGTTACGATCTCACCACACACTTGGTACGAGCTTAGTTCGTCCCCTCTATCTCCATTGGGATCTGCCCACTTTTCTTGCATTTTTCAAATATTGCCAGTGGGCGGAGTCAGGCTCTGACCAGGGGTTTAGTTGCGCTTTAATAAACCTACCATGTATGTTCCCAGGGCTATTAATTAATATTTAATTAGGAGATTAGCTATCATTTTGACAAATGGCTTAAAAACTGTATACAAAACCATATATACGCACTGCTGCAACAGGCCACATTTTGTCCCGTATTTCAGAGTGAGAGAGTTGGCAACCCTAGTCCATACATACATTTCTCATCTCCGTGTGTGCTGTGACTCTGTCTGACGCAGCCCCCCGCTGGCTTGGCTTGGCACAAAGACTGGAGGTGGATGGCTCCAGCTAGCAAACTGCTCTCAATGAGTGACAAAATAATGACAAGCAAGCAGACGAAGCACTGCTACACGGGCGGAGTGATTTGCACAACTCTGACCGAACTCTCTGCTCCTCACCAAGGGGCTTCACGGGTGCTGCGAGCAAATCACTCCGCCCAGTAGCAGTGCTTCGTCTTCTGAGAATATAGTTCCCAGTATGTATACTGTTAAAAGATGGCTGTGTCTCATATCACCTTGTTATTTGTACACGGTGTGACTATACAAATCACAACACATAAATAGGAAAATGTTCGCGTTATTTTGTCACATATTGGGAGCAGTTTGCTAGCTGGAGCCATTTACTTCCAGTCTTTGTGCTAAGCTAAGATAGCGGTGGGTGCGTCAGACAGAGTTACAGCACGCACGGAGATGAGAAAGGTATGTATGGACTTATCTAACTCTGGAGGATACGCTGAATAAGCTAAATTCCCAAAATCTGGGCGTGTTCCTTTAAGCATTTGTATTCATTCTTCTGTACATAAATGTGTTTTTTAAACTGTAAATTTAGCTAAATTGCAAAAGTAACTGCTGTGGCTGGTGTTTACTCCTGTAAACTGTGTTAAATAGCACAATTTAGTAAGCAACTCTTTTCACATCAGTGTGTTACAGCATTTGTTTTATTAAAACTGTGTAGTTATTGCATAAAAAATTGCAATGCTGTACAGTAGCCTCGAGGACTTGCATGAATAAAAAAACATTTTTTTTGTTTATGAATGGTCACCTGTGGATTGACATCCAGAATGCAGATCTTCCCAGAGTCCACAACCTCATGGATGGAGTCGATTTTGGTGCCATATAGATTTCCGTCATATTCTCCATGTTCAAGAAAACGTCCGCTTTTAATGTCTGCTTCCATCTGGCTGCGGGACATAAACAGATACATCTGGCCCTCCTTCTCATCCACCTTTGGTTTACGAGACGTGTCTGACCATAGGGACAAAAAAGGTGAACAGTTTTACATTAGCATGCCAAATAATCTGATTTATGAGTATACATGTGTACTGAAGCATGCAGAATGTGCATGTGTCATTAAAGGTGACACGTGTCATTTTTGTGTTATAATATTTTCTTCTATGAGAGTTTAATAAGCAAAGACATCTACAGTATAAGTTAGCCATTGGTAGGTTTATTTTGGCAGTCTATTAAACATCCCCACCCAGACTCTAAACAACCTACTCATCTCTAAAGAGTGAATCCCTTGGCAGCCATAGCTGTCAATATCAAGTGTGTCATCAGTTTTCAAGAAGTTTAAAGACACAATATGTATGATGTTTGTAATAAAATATCCAAAAAACACTTGCACAGTGTGATATGTTTCATGCAATGGTGTACATTATTCTAAGGTACCCAAGGATTTGTAAATCCAGAGAAATTCCTATTTTAAATAATGGCCTGTCCATTGTCGTTGTCGGCTATTAATGAAGTAATATCCCAGCCTGACCTCACGGAAATTCAGTATGAATGTTGTGCCAACACTACAGCTCACTTTCTAAGAGCAGAACAATAACACAAGCTTACGGGTTTTTGTCACTCATCAGACAAATGTTCAGCTGTGCACAACAATTACATTTGTATTGCAGAACAAAAATCTAAAGTCTGTAAGCAATTTTAACCACAGACCTCATTTTACCCAGAGATTGAAAAATAAAAAATTAATAATTTAAAAATTCCAATGAAAATCCATGAAATCACATTACATCAATATAAATCCTCAATAAAAGTAACAAATTTTAAAGGGATAGTTCACTTAAAGGTGAAGTTGATTCTGATTCGTTTGATTCTGATATGTTTGTGCATAAACAACATCTGCAAAGTTACAATGCAACAGGAGATATTTGCTTTAACAGAAATTGCTTCTAAAAAACTACAGCGAACGGCTGGATTGCCTACAACTAAGGGCGCACTCACATTATCCAAACCAAACCAAACCATGCCCCAGCGCGATTGTCACCCCTCCCTACTCCCCCAGGTGTACGCACTCATACTGTACTTTTTTCGATCCGAGTCCGGGCGCGCTTTCGTCATTAAAATGCGATTGTTTTGAAAAAAGCAGGAAGTAAAGCTCTCTCTTAACACTGGAACCCACCGGAATGATAAGTCTGTGTTTTTTATTCGGAGTCGTTTGGTGCGCGATTACAGACAGCCTTCTCACATGTCATCATATTGCTTAGTTGATCTGTCACGTGCGCAGCTCGGACATTCACGTAACCCCGCTGCGCGCATCAAAAGGTTTTTAAGGCGGCAGATGAAGGTGAGTGGTCGCGCAGCTGACGTCTTCACCTTTTGAATCGCGCTCAGGCACGAATGCGCTCACACCACAGCCTTCCGCGCCTGAGCCCAAGTGAACCGCGCTCCGGCCCACCTCTGCAACGTGGCGCGATTAACCATTAACGTTACTGCCCGGGCGCGAAACAGAGCGATCACACTTGTCAAACAAACCAGGCTTTGGGGGTCAAACGCGCCCGAGCGCGGTTTGGATTGGATAGTGTGAGTGCGCCCTAAGCCTCTTCCTGGGTTAGTGACATCACAAACCCCAAAATGTACATACATTTTCCCTGCCCCCGGGAACACGCAGAAAAGGGGGCTTTTTGAAAGAGCCAATCACAAATCACTGGGACAGCCAACCAATCTGAGCATATTGTGTATTTCTGAGGGAGGGGTTTCATAGACTAAACTATGAGGATGAAAACAGCGGTGCAGAATTAAGGTAAAATATATAAGAAATTATGTTTTTTTTTAAACAAAGCATAAACACAAGTTAAAGTGCACCCCATTAACACAATCAAATGTAAAAAAAACTGATTTAACCCCCCACTTTAAAAATGAAAATTGTGTCATTATTTACTCACCCTGTATATTTTTCTTTGTTTTACTGCACACAAAGCAAGATATTTTCAGCAATGCTTGTAACCAAACAGTTTACAGAGCAACATTGACTTTTAATATTATTTTCCTACTATGGGTGTTAGTGGTGATCCTGTTTTCTGCTTGATTACAAAATATTTTCCTGTGCGTTCAGCAGAACAAAGAATGTTTTAAACAACTTGAGGGTAAGTAAATGATGAAAGAATTTTCATTTTTGGGTAAACTATCACTTTAAAATAGTTAAAAGGACACTCCATTTTTTTATATTCTCATTTTTCAGCTCCTCTACTAATTATATTTCACAGTGCCAGAAAATAGTCCCCTTAGTAACTTTCAATAGCAGGGGACTACTTTCGGGCACTGTGTAATATCATTGCGCCTCCTGCAGCCATGTTAAAGTTACATCCTTGATTATTACGCCAGAATGAAAGTATAGTTCCTAGCCATATCTGCCTAGAAAATCGCAACTTTTAATTGTCTGTCGGTCTTAGTACACGATATAACTACAGAAGAGTCAAGTTTTAAATAGGAAAATATAGAAACACTTTGGTTGTTTTTTAGCGCGATGCTAATGGTCTAATCAGATTCGGTGGATTATGCTGGGCTATGCTAAAAGTGCTAGCGCCAGACCCGGAGATCGGCTGAATGGATTCCAAAATGGTAAAAATCAAATTAACTCTAGGGGAGCTGGAAAATGAGCATATTTTCAAAAAAAGTGGAGTGTCCCTTTAAAGGGGGGTCTAATGCTGCGTTCAGACCAGCTGTGGTAGAGGCGCCAAGCGCGAGTGATTTCAATGTTAAGTCAATGTAAAGACGCGCGTCTAGAGGTCTCGTGGCGCGAATGAGGCGTTAAGCGCGACGCGCTACATGTGAATCCGCCTCATTCGCGCGTCTAGTTCGCGTGATTGCCGCAAATTAAGCGTTGCCACGGAAACGCACGAGTAGAAAATTAGAATTTTGGTGGAACAAAATGCGCCGTGTTAACCAACCAAGAGCTTGCTCTAGTAGTGACGTGATTACAGGAAGCGAGCAGAGTCGCAGAAGCCTATGGAAGGCCCGTGGTGCACCTCCAGTATAACGTGTTTTTCAGAAACTCGGTAGAGCTGATCTGTCATTTATAAATCTGATAAAACTAAAGACTCTTCTGAGATATGAAGTAATGTAATACTGATGTAATACTACTCTATAGGTACTCAAGATTAACATGAGATGAGCAGAAACAGCGTGTTTTATGTGAGCTTTAACCTATGATGTGAGTTTGATCTTTTTTGTTAGACCAATGTGGAGAATGTTTGTAAGAAAAGTGACATTAAAGGACAAGTTTGGTATTTTACACTTAAAGCCCTGTTTTCAGATTGTTTATGATGAAATAGAACGGTTTTGACTGAAATTTGGACATATGATGCTGGCCCGAGATTTTTCGGTTTCTGTATCACCCCACACCTTTACAATGGCTGTATAGGTGCACTAGAACAATCTATCTTAAAATGCATTAAACTTTCGTCTACAAAGACGTGAAACCCACCGAGTGGCCAGGGGTGTTCACTGATATGCTCACACAAAAATCGCTGCAAAAGACGCATTCCAACAGGTTTTATCGTAGTTTTTGTCCAACTCCATTGACTTGTATTAGATGTGCTGTGAGGTACGGTATTACTCCGCCGCCGGGAACTTTGTTTGTATTCTTGCAATTGGCAAAGGCGGATTATCGCCACCAACTGGGCTGGAGTGTCTATTATTCAAGCTCTCAACGGAAGAATATACGGGTGTGAGGCGTTTGGAAAAATAGGTCCACAAGTTAACAACGAATGCTAAAACACCTGTTGGAAAGCATCTTTTGCAGCGATTTTTGTGTTAGCATATCAGTGAACACCCCTGACCACTCGCTGAGTTTCACGTCTTTGTAAACGAAAGTTTATTGCATTTTAGGAAGGATTGTTCCTGTGCACCTACACAGCCACCGTAAAGGTGGGAGGCGAAACAACAAACACCCGAAAATTCTCGGGGCAGCCAAAATCTGTCAAAACCGTTCCATTTCACCACAAACAATCCGAAAACAGGGCTTTAAGTGTAAAATACAGAACTTGTCCTTTAATGATGAAGTAATTCACCTTCAGGTGGAAAGTTTTGACTACAGTAAAAAATGATAAATTGGATACAAATCTATAAATGCACTTACAGGGAGTTGTGGTTCCATAACGTTGAGGGTCTGACACAAGCAGTTTATTCTTTAAGCTGCGACGGCCCACACCCTGCGCTCCGATCAGAACCATCGTCTTCCTGCGGAACGGAGGAACTTTGGCCACTTCCTCGTAGATCCTCAACTCATGACGATCAAACTCTGATATGATAAAAGATCTCATCTTTCTTTAGTCTGATACAGTCATCATCCACAAAAACGGCTTTGTCAGTTCCAATTCAAGAGTAAAATTTGTCTATGTTATGGCAGGTACCACCAGTTTTCTTCTCCAAATAGGTTTTTTATTGAACATTTTATAAACTTGGTTGGAAGATCTTTGTTGAGAAGGAACTGAGCTACACACTTTACTTGACATGTTCACACACACAACTGTTATTTTAATAGTGTCAAATCACTGTAAAAACCAAAATCAGTACACAAACTGACAACAACACTCACAACAACAGAGATTATAAGCATGACACATGCGTATCATTAAGCACTGACGTGACAGACACACAGAGCAGTCAGTGTTTACCAGCGTTCTTGGTGGTCAAGTACATCATCTTCTTCTTCTTTTTACCACCCATCCCTGCACACAGAGGCCCTGCGGACATCAGCACACATCCTGATAGTATACACATACAGCGTGACTCCTTTATACAGCAGGAGTCAAACGCGCTTCGATCTATTAAACCTCAATGAACCCCGGTCACAATCATTAAACCTTTGGGTTCATATAAGTTGATTTTTTAATACAATGGTGATTTTGCCTTTATTGTTCTTCAGTTCAGTTTAATAATAATGTAGTGTTAGATTTATAGGTGTGGTCTTTTGTAACTGTAGTCACATCCCATAGACCCGTATGTTAAAATGGCCAACTTTACGACAGAAATAAATGTTTACAGCCTGGTACAAAAAAGGGGTTTTGGTCTATATAGCTAATTTTGCCCTTCATGACAACTGTGAAGGGGTATATTTTTTGTAACTCATTCATTTGAATTATATAAAGCTTTAAAGTTGCATAATTAAGGGCGTGGCCACTTGAGTGACAGGAGGATTGCAGCTGCTGTCACTACCATCGAGCTAGGTGGGCATGGTTTTAGCACCCAGACATCTCTGCTCCACCCACATTCTGCATCTTTGCCCATTTTTGGTTATCCGGAAGTGACACGCGTGATGCGTTGCCATTATAGAGACAGAGCACAGTTATGCTAATTTGAAAACCACGCCCACCAGGGGGGACAATCCAACCGTCTCCATAGAAACAGAGCGCAGTTATGCAAATTTGAAAACCACGCCCACCGGGGGGGAACGCAATCCAACCGTCTCCATTGACTTTGTATTGGGAGATGCCGCCTCCTTGTCATTTCTGGCTTATAACAAAAAAACTGAATAATGCCTAAAAGCTGCTGTGTGACAAGATGTACAGCTAACAAGCCAAAGAACCCAGAAATACGTTTTTATAAGCTGTCGAGCCATAAAACCCAGTCTTTAAGGAGAATAAAGTGGATCGCCGACTACGTTTCCCTCTAGTGGACGCAGTTCTACTAATAGGAGTACTATGAAAAGTTGCCTGTATCCATTTTTGTGTCTTTGAACGCTCGTTTTTTGGGGTCGACAGCTTATAAAAACTTATTTACAGATTAAACTTAAAAACAGATTAATAACTAAAAGCTGAAGTGTGACAAGGTGTACATCTAACAATAAAAAAAAAAACAAATACGTTTTTATAAGCTTTCGACTTCAAAAAACGAGCGTTTAAAGACACAGAAATGGAAACAGGCAACCCCCCACAGCACTCCCACCAGTAAAACTGCGTCCAATAGGGGCAAACGCAGTCGGCGATCCACTTTATTTTCCTTAAAGACTGGGTTTTACGGCTCGACAGCTTATAAAAACTTATTTCTGGGTTCTTTGGCTTGTTGGCTGTGCGTGTTGTCGCACATCAGCTTTTGGGCATTGTTCGGTTTTTTGTTATAAGCCAGAAATGACAAGGAGGCGTCCTCTCGCAATACAAAGTCAATGGAGACGGTTGGATTGCTTTCCCCCCGGTGGTCGTGGTTTTTAAGGTTATGATGTGTTGCCCTCTGTCTCTATGGCAAGGGCTGGCTCCGCCCACTTTGGCCTTCAAAAATGCTCTTCAGAAACCTACGGGTGACGTCACGGACACTACATCCATGTTTTATACAGTCTATGGATATTACATATTTTAGAAATTCAATATGTATTACATATGAAAGTAAATATAATTTCATCCATCATATATAAGATATTAGCCACTGGTTATTAAAAAAATGCTTATATAGATAACAGCTAAAATAAAAATATCCACTTTATGGAATTACAAAGCACTATTTCTTAATATATTTAAATGTCCAATAAATACTGCCTGAATCCACTGTTGCAATAAATGAAAAACATTACAGGAACACTTTACAATAAGATTCATTAGTTAACATTAGTAATAATTGATAACTATGTGTTAAACCTAATATTTACACAGAACTTAGTTTTGAATTATGAGCTGCTATAAGTTTGATCTGTGTGCTGTGTTTTACCTGTGCTAGTGAGCTCCAGGTCTCTCTTGACAAATGCTTTTCTCTTTTCTTCAAGCAGCTGACTGGGGATCAGACCAGCACTGCCCCCTACCAGATGACAAGCCTACAGATGAGATCAGACTCAACATCAACCTCCAAAACAGAGTTGAAAGCGTTAAACAATCTAACAAATAATGCACCTTATGTCATACACACCCTCAGTTTTATACAGAAAATGAGTTTGGATCAAAGCAAGTGTGAGTAAACTTTTTAATTAAAGAACATGTCTGACAGTTTACACGCGCGCGCGTGCACACACACACACACCTGCCACCAGTTTGGGTCTTCCTGATTGAAGATCTGAAGGATGTCCCCACTGCTGAATTTGAGTCCAGCTTCTTTACAGGGGATGAGGTTGTCATGAGTGGGGTCATAATCAAAGTGACACTTTACAAATGCCTACAGAGAGACAAGGAAAAACAGAGGTCATCGGTAAAGATAAATTTAAGCTTGTACTGTATGTACAAAGTGGGAGGATTGCATTTTAACATTTACAATTTACATATACGGATTCAGTAGACGCTTACAGTAAGTGCATAAAACTAGTAAATTTTTACATCCATATTTTGGTAATCAAACCCATAACATTTGTGTTGCTAATTCAACACTGCCAAGTGAGCTACAAGAACATAAACATAACTTTGATACATAAACTACATTAAAAATACATAAAAAGGATCATGCTAATAATAATTTCGATAACATTGTTTTTTAAAGGCTGATGTGGAAGCACAACATGTACCATAGGCTATATTATAGCAGTGAGGGTTTAATGGGTTTTAAAGGGCACCACAAAATCCATTTTTGGACATAAATGTGTTTTGGCAGTGTGTGAACACAACCACCATACAATGAAAATCCACACAGTCCTTTTTAATCCCCATTAAACCAAAGCAGTCTCATTAGACAAGCCCCTTTAAAACTCTTGTTAATGTGACGTGACACTAATGAAGCCCCGCCCACTACCACATATTGACAGTCCTGCATTTACCATAGTTTCACCCTCAGCAAGTTGTATGCTATTGGCTATATCTCAATAGTTGGATACTATTGTCTCTGACTGTATTGACAGGAATCAAATCTAGCAAAAAAGTATCTAATAAGTACACTCCAGAAGAAGAAACTCATGACACACAATGATTCCAGAGTAAATTGTGATGTAGCAGTCTCAACAATACACTCGTTTTGCCCTGGACAACGCTAACATATTCCCGTTATAAAACATTTTCAAACGCATTATTTTCGCAAATTACAGAAATTAAGGGGGATGTATAGCTTGTGGACAGCATGCTAATTGCTAGAGGCTAGCAAGGCTCGTTGGAAAAGCCGGGTCGGTAAAGCCCGGTCTTGGTTAGTTTGGCAAAACACTTTTAGGTTGGCAAAACACTATTACCTAGTAAGTTCATGTAGAATTGTTAAATAAAGCAGTTAAATATTTCGTTTAACTTTCAAAAAGTACGGTAGCTACTAGCTGGTCACTGGCTTTGCAGGAGAAACCACGCTGCAAACTAACTAGCATAGTGGTTAGCCACCTCGTCATTTTCAATGGCAAATGACTGCTAAACTGCATGAACGTCTGGTAATAGAATATAATATCACCTACAATCTGAGGACTATTTACATCGTAACACACTTTATATGAAACACTTTAGGTTCCGATAAACATGCATTAAAACTTTGTTTTTAAAAGTAGGCGGGAGTATAATCCATAGAGACAGAGCGCAGTTATGCAAATTTGAAAACCACGCCCACCGAGGGGGAAAGCGATCCAACCGTCTCCATTGACTTTGTATTGCGAGAAGCCGCCTCCTTGTCATTTCTGGCTTATAACAAAAAACTGAATAATGCCTAAAAGCTGCTGTGTGACAATATGTACAGCTAACAAGCCAAAGAACACAGAAATACGTTTTTATAAGCTGTCGAGCCGTAAAACCCAGTCTTTAAGGAGAATAAAGTGGATTGCCGACTACGTTTCCCCCTAGTGGACGCAGTTCTACTAATAGAAGTACTATGAAAAGTTGTCTGTATCCATTTTTGTGTCTTTAAACGCTCGTTTTTTGGGGTCGACAGCTTATTTTTTTCCAAGTTTGTATGCATGTGAAAGCACCAGAGACACAAAAGAACACCACAAAACCCAGAAAAAGTGAGTTTTTCATAATATGGGCACTTTAAGCAAACATAAAGCAAATCTACTCACTTCCAACTTGTGAATATAATTTGAATTCACATACATTCAGTTTTACCTTAACTCTTTCCCTGCCAATGACGAGTTTTTACGGCAATCCATATTTCCGCTTTTATTCACTATGTGGCGCTCTTATCCAACTTATAAAACACTGAAGCATCAATGGATCCAAAAGTAGTTAAAACTCTATGTATGTTTTGATCATCGCCCCGAATCTGATCTCTAACAAAAGTCCTTTACAAAAAATGCAATTATCTCAGTTTTTGTTGAAAATTTTGTATTTTTAAAGGAACTTGAGAGGTGATAAAAAAGAACAAATGAAGATAGAAGGAAACGTTTTTATTTAAAAGCAGAAGGTCTGTTGTTTAATTTGATATATTGTATGTTTATATTTTTAAAGAAGAATTTTTTTGAAAGGCATTCAACTTTTGTGAAAATCATAAAAATGCTGATGCTGGCTGACAACATATTTTAAATGCTGCAGGGGAAAGATTTAAAGGCAGGGTCCATAATCTCTGAAAGCCAATGTTGACATTTGAAATCACCTAAACAAACACGCCCCTACCCCAATACAATCTGGACCTTCTGTTGATAGACCCGCCCCACACATACGCAACCCAGGCAACGATGTCGGTTAGTAGACACAACCAACCCAGTCTCACCCCATGGCGTCAATATTTGACGACACTTGACCATGCGTCAATATGTTGACGCGGAGGGTATACCTTTTGCGTCATTTTTTGACGAACTGGGGACTTCAATATTAAGTCCGTTGCATTCTCTTTCCTATTTTCTTACCATTTTCTACCATTTCGGTTTGGGGTTAGATTTACATAATGACATCCCTACCCAAACCTAACCCTAACCCCAATGCCAGGCGACAACTGTTTAATTTCGCGTACCTAATAGTATTGAAGTCCCCAGTTCGTCAAAAAATGACGCGAAAGGTATACCCTCCGCGTCAACATATTGACGCATGGTCAAGTGTCGTCAAATATTGACGCCATGGGTGTGAGACCGTGTTAACACAACCCTTACTGCTGATTGGCTACACGTGTGTTTTGGTAGTCGGCCCGACTCTCTTTTCCAAAGCGTTTTACTCCGCCTTTAAAGACATTTAAGGGATAGTTCACCCAAAATAAAAATTCTGTCACCATTTACTCACTCTCAAGTTGTTACAAATCTGCATTGATATAGGAAGATATTTTGAGCAATGTTTGCTACTATGGGAGTCAATTGTGCTCCTATTTACTGCTTGATTACAAATCTTCCTTTCTTATCAGCAAAACAAAGAAATGTATACATGTTAGTAAAAACTTGAGAGTCAGTAAATAATGGCAGAATTTTTATTTTTGTGTGAACTATCCCTTAAATCTTTGATTACTCATCAATAATAATATTAAAGGGTAAGATTACCAGCAAAACTTTTCTGAAGAAAGTCGTGCAGATTTGGAAGAACATGGAGGGTAAATAACGGCAAAAGTTTTATTTGAGTAAACTATCCTTTTAGAAGAAAGTGTGTGTGTGTGAGAGAGAGAGAGAGAGAGAGTGCCAATCCTGTTGTCATGGCAACATGAGTCACCTGCCCTGCAGTGGAATGTTGCTGTTAGGTGTTGTAGCACCAACACATGAAAAATATGTCTAAATTACATCATTAAAATAGCTGACACATACACACCAACATCAATAACAAACATCCACACACAACCTCCTAATCCAACACAACATCGCTCCAAGCAAACACATGCCAACAATATTAGCTACCACAACAAACATCACAACAGTACTCCAAACTATATTAGTAAAAACTACACTGTGATATCCAGTCTCATGTTGACAAGCCAGATACTGAAAGCTGTTTGCTTATTTTAGAAACGCATGAAGTCACAGATGGGACCCTCTGAATATGACAGTACCCAGAGAGAGGAACACGCTTACTTCTCAGTCTTTCTTTAAAAAAAACCTCACTAGCATTCCCTCATTAATGCTCGTCTGTCTGCCAGCAGCAAAGATGGCAAAACCAAAAAAAACTTGAGGAATGTTAAGCGTGGGTAATAACAGTGGCAAGTCATAGCTGAAAAATTCGAAGTGCGGACTTGCAGATTGGTGCAGAGCGCTTTGGCATGGCTCACTAATCTCCCAGCATGCTTTAGTAGGGAGACAGGTGCCAAAACCTATCAGTGCCAAAATGATAATCATAATAATAATTTAGATAGTTTAGAAAAACATGAAAGATTTGCAGTTTTTTTAAACGCTGATGTGGATGCACATAACATGGTAGCAGGTTAAATGCATTTACGCTAATACAATTAAAAAAATTAATTCATGCAATGTTCACTTGAGAAATGCTTCTGTATAGCGCAAAAGGTCATGGGTTTGAACCAAGGGAACACACATACTGATAAAAAGGCATACCTTGCAATGCACTTTAAAGGATTAGTTCATTTTCTTTAAAAAATCCAGATTATTTCACTCACCACTATGTCATCCAAGATGTTTTATGTCTTTTTTGTTCAGTCGAGAATAAATTTTTTTTTTTTGAGGAAAACATTCTAGGATTTTTCTCATTTTAATGGATTTTAATGGACCCCAACACTTAACACTTAACTCAACACTTAACAGTTTTTTTCAATGGCAGTTTCAAAGGACTCTAAACGATCCCAAATGAGGCATAAGGGTCTTATCTAGCAAAACGATTGTCATTTTTGACAAGAAAAAAAAATGCACTTTTAAACCACAACTTCTCGTCCATCTGTGGTCCTATGAGGCGCCAGCTCGATCTAACGTAATACTTCATAACTTCAAGAGGTCAATGATGACATATGCGAAACTACGCCCCAGTGTTTACAAGTGTGGAGAAAGAGGACCTTTACGACCTTGTTGTATGTTGAATGATATTAATTAATGTCTTTGTGTCAGTTTATTGTTTAAAATTGTCTGCAAATGTGCGTTTCATTTATGTAACACGTGACTTTCCACAGCATTACGCAATTACATGAGGTCGCACTGCCGCGTCACAGGACTGGAGATAGACAAGAAGTTGTGGTTTAAAAGTGCATTTTTTTTCTTGTCAAAAATGACAATCATTTCGCTAGATAAGACCCTTATGCCTCGTTTGAGTCCTTTGAAACTGCCATTTAAACAGCATTAAAACTGTTAAGTGTTGGGGTCCATTAAAGTCCATTAAAATGAGAAAAAACCTGGAATGTTTTCCTCAAAAAACACAAAACATCAACATTTTGAATGACATGGTGGTGAGTAAATTATCTGGATTTTTTTAAGAAAATGGACTCATCTTTTAAGTTCCTTGGGACACAAGCATCTGCCAAATGCATAAATGTAAATGTGAAAGTAAAAAAAACCTTTCAAAGCAAATGTAGTATCTATTGACAAGACAGTAGCTGCGTTTCCGTCGCAGAATTGCGCAAAACTTTAGCATTTTTTTCTAAATGTAGACAAAACACTATTGCAAAATGACGACGGTCCCATTAACGGATGATATGCGACTAAAACGTAGTTTTTCTCTCACGATAAGTCATTCCAAACCTCACGTTGACTGATTATTTTTAACCGAATGAGACATAAGAATATTATCCAAACATTAATGCTAAGGAAAGCCCCTTATACTTAGGAGCTGCAACGAATAGGTGTTTCTTAAAAATAATAGTAAATTATTTTAAATCAAAAGTGATTTAGGAGTGTTATCCAAACAGTATTGCCAAGAAAAACCTCTTATACTTGGAAACAGACACATATTGAAGTGTTTCTGGGAGGTTTTAGCACATACCGCATCATCTTCAAATAATAATTCTGTGAATAACTTGCATCAGGTGACCTGAAAATGCGAATAAACTTTCCATTGCAGCTT
The DNA here is from genome assembly GCF_027580225.2 of Misgurnus anguillicaudatus. NCBI lineage: Eukaryota > Metazoa > Chordata > Actinopteri > Cypriniformes > Cobitidae > Misgurnus > Misgurnus anguillicaudatus. The sequence goes on from NC_073340.2 coordinate 10,875,726, forward strand.
GGCAAAATACACCTTTTCCAAATTGCCATGCGAGTGTAAAACCTTTTTTGGCCATATATGGGTGTTTTTGCTAAATTGATGTGTTTCTGTATTTTCAATTTGCAATTTCAATTTGCGCAATTTCAAGGGTAATGGCAACCCAGCTTGTGTTAGCCTGTGAATACCAGTGTTTCGTCAACATCTATCTATTGCAAATATCTATGTGTGCCCACCTGCCGTGGTGTGTGTGGTTCTTGATAACTGGGGAGGATTTTGAGGACCACACTGCCACTGGACTCCTTCAGCATGTTCTGAAGTACTTTCGGGTCACTCCCCACCTCTTTACCGTTCACCTCTTTGATGATGTCACCCACGTGCAGCAGCCCCTGCTGGTCAATCATGCCCCCGTGCAGAATCCGAGCGATCACCAGCTCTCCTCCCTCCACCCGGAACGTCACACCCTAAAAGAGAAAACACACACATAAAAGAAAACATGTTATGAAACATGATTTTGGCACAGATATGCCCCTTAAAAGATTTCCAAGTCCTGCTGACAAATTATCCACAATAACAATGACACCTCATTTAAATATTGTATTTCGGTTTATTTCATGTCATCTTTTCTCAGTGCATAACAGCAAATGGCAACATCATCATAGCACAAAAGATCTCACCAGGTGCTCTCCGGAGACTTTGCGGATTCCCACCATTCTGATGGCGTCAGGGGGGACAGGCTGATTGTTGAGGGCGGGGTCCATAAATGCACAGGGACTGGGGGGCGGAGTCTCAAAGCTTTTGGATGCTACAGAGTCATGCGTTTCAAGTAAAGACTGTGAAGAGAATGCAGATATTTGTCTACGTTTGATTCTTTCAGTGAGAAAAACACCTTTCAATATAATTTATGCTATTCTTTTTATGTTTCGTACCTGAAAGTGTGGCTCTTTGAGGATGTAGAGAAGCTCTTGGGCGGCCGGACTGTGAGGTGTGAGAGGTGTGAGGTCTCTCAGGATATCCTGCACCAACTCCACATTATTGTCCCTCACTGCTTCTAGCTTTGGCTCTTCAAAGTGCTCACGAGACTAAACATACACACACACCAAATGAATAATGATCACATTTCTTTATGTTCCTGATATTGAATTATCATGAATACACTTTTTGGCTAGTATGTATCATTTTAAATGTAGTCTAATTAAGGAATAACTGACGAAGGGAAGCTGAATTATTTGAAAAAATGCACATCCGAGGTGGTTATGCAGCCGGGATGCGAAGCAGAGCATTGCGGTAGGGTTGTGCCGATAGTATCGTGTATGGACGATAGTCAGACATATCGCTAATAGCGGTCTTTCATGACGAACACCAACTGTGATGTTACAGTCATGATGTACACCCAGACATTAAATTACACATTAAATAAAGAAATACAATGTTGTTACAATGCTTAAAACAAAGTTGTGTCTGCTGAGTTACGTTATGCTAACGTTTAGACTGAAGTTCTACTATTGATGTTACAGTTACGTTTTGCAGGTCCATACCGAAAACAAAACAAAACACAAACTTACCACTCAGAAACATCCATTAACAATCTCCAAACTACTGATTATTTCTTAAATTATATTTCTTCACCTGACACAGGCGAACATAAGGTCTGTTTAAACACAGAGCTAATGAATTGAGCCTCGCTGTGAAACAGCCAATCAGAGCCGAGCTCAACATTATTATTCATGACCCTTCCAAATAAGGTAATAACAGCCCATTTCAGTTTAGGGAAAAACCTAGGGTTATAAATGGACATGTAAAACTATCTCTGGATCATTTTTGCACTTAATAAAGTCACAAAGTCATAAAGGCATTCTTTGGCACCTTTAAAACATTTGACAGGTTGTGTATTTGAAATGCTATTGTGAGTAGCACAATTTTTTACGCATCTAAAGCCACCGTGTTTGCACTTGTGTTTGCAGTTATGGGAACAAGTAACACAGTCTCACCCCATGTCGTCAATATTTGACGACACTTGACCATTCGTCAATATGTGACGCGGAGGGTATACCTTTCGCGTCATTTTTTGACGAACTGGGGACTTCAATACTATTACGTCCGTTGCATTCTCTTCTCCTATTTTCTTACCATTTTCGCGTCGGGTTGGAACAAGTTGGCCTATCAATATTTCTATATTTTTTTTCTTCAGTATTTATGTATTATTTGTTTTAGTTTGATATTATCAGGAATGAAGCAAAACCAAAACTAAACAAGCAGGCAATCAGTGTATTTAAGCTTTTTTGTTGAAGTTAAATAAATCCGTTATTTCAGCTAAACATGGCGTAGTCAGTGTTGGGGAAAGTTACTTTTAAAAGTAATGCATTACAATATTAAGTTACTCCCCAAAAAAGTAACTAATTGTGTTACTTAGTCACTTATTATGGAAGCCCATTCCCGCCACATAAGAAAAAAATAATGTTCTGATAAATCATAATTATGAGTTTAAAAGTCGAAATTATGACTTTAAAAGTCGAAATTATGACTTTAAAAGTCAAAATTATGATATAAAAAGTCGAAATTATGAGATAAAAAGCCGAAATTATGAGATAAAAAGTAGAAATTATGACTTTAAAAGTTATAATTATGAGATAAAAAGTCAAAATTATGAGATAAAAAGTCGAAATTATGACTTTAAAAGTCGTAATTATGATTTATCAGAGCATGATATTTTTTCTTATGTGGCGGAAATGGGCTTCCATAACTTTTCATGGAAAGTAATGCTTACGTTACTTTTTAAGTTACTTTTGCGTTACTTTTTCTTACTTTGCATGTGTTCCATCTCAAAAATGTCAAACTCTGGCCTGCCATCTCTATTTCTGAAACGGTTCACGCATACAGTGTGTAATTCTACGTTAATACATTCAGTTTAATGTTTTGTTTTTTTAAATCTAATTAATTAAACTGAAAAGTTTACTTAAAAAAAGTAACTCAAATATTAATGTGTACATTTATAAAGTAATGTGTAACTTTACTTCAGAAAAGTAATATTATTACGTAATGCACGTTACTTGTAAAGCGTTACCCCTGGGTGTAGTGATATTGAGCTGTAATGCGTTTTGTGGTGTGTGTTGACTGAAAAATAATGCACACCCGTTATATATTTGTATTATAATACACTTTAGATTATTATATATGTAATTTATTAACATGGTAGGATTATAAAATATGTAGTATTATTAAACAGCCATAATAATTGTTATTATGAGTGAAAAGATATACCGTTTTTGTATTATGATAATTAATACCTTTTTAATTCAATAAATTACCAACATTGAAGCACTCATTATCAAAGCATGTGTTCTGATGTATACACTAAAAATAACACAGCATTATGTAAAAAGGCAACATAACATCAATCTGCAATGCTGAGTCAATCTAACAGTGACAAGTGTTAAATTTGACCTTGAGCAAAAACTGTCCAGTAAGAAGATCGGGTTATAAAATAGGGCCAGAGAGCACAGTAACAGAGAGAAAAATATCTCTGAGAAAGATTTATGGCATTATGCGGGGGCATCTATCAAACAGGAAATTAAACACATCTCAACACCTATAAGATTCCCTTCACTCATAATAAAATGTTTATTTTCTTTATACAATGACACAGTGTGCGGTTTCTTGCTCAGGAACATCTCCATTAGCTGATACCTCGTATTGCAGCCTTATCCGCATACATAGATCAAATGAAGGTGAAATTTTTAATTTTGTTAAGTGGATTCAAGATGAGTCTGCAATTCGAGGCAAGTTAATGTGACGTACTGTAACGTTATTTCTGCTGTATAGCACAGAAAACAACTCCACATGAGATCGATTAGGAGATCAGATTGAGTCTTGAACTGTATTAAAGCAATGAATCATCCATGTAGTGCATTCATTCTTTTAGGTTTTATTTACAAATGAAAAAAAGCAAATTGCATGTTTGCCTTTTTGAACTTCGTATCTTGGTTTAAAGCCGTCAGGAACGTTATTTTCCTCGTGGCAGGTACAAATGAGCTAATAAAATATATCCGATCAATGTTTTACTCATGTGCCAAGTAGCTGTGTAATAAGCAGGATGATGAACAAGCTGGTTGTTATCTCAAAGAAATCCCTTTAGGGTGATACAAGACCCTGAGCCCTGATCAATATAGGGCCTTGTTCTGCAAAAACACGGTTCGCTGTTCCTATTCTCTTACATACTGTATTGCTTTATTATAAAACAGACAGTTTTGGTTAGCTAATGGTGTTTCTATTACACTTCAAATTGCGTAAATTGAATTTGTCAATTTAAAATACACCCAGTGGTAACACGTAAATTTCGCAAAAACTCCCATATATAAAAAAGGTTTATAAGCTTGCATGAGGTGTTTTTTTTCAGGCAATTTGAAGGCCATCTAATGTGTGTAAAGCCTGGAGTATATTTGTTTTATGTGTATGTAAGTATACGCACACGGTTTAATACACAGCCCTCTCACGGCAGACGTTTCCTGAATCTCGCTGTGTTGTGGATTGCAGACGTCAGCAATGGAAAAGATCGCGTTCGCATATTTTATCGCGGATTAAATAAATGCAACTGAAATACCAACAATGCATTTACATTAAGATATTTATAAGGAGAATCAACAACGGTGAACTCTTCATTACTGAAAAAGGCTACTTAGTAAATGTTGGGATGTAATCTAACTTAAGTCTAGTGGTAATACAATTAGTTTCTGTGTAAGATATAAACAGCTCACAGTACAAATAATTCAACACCAATACAAAAGTTTACAGGAATTCATTAAAAATATAAATGTCATAGTAAAGAACAATTGAATTAATATAAAAACTACTACAGGAATTAGAGTTTTTAGAATTAAGAAGTCATCAGCTGACATCCCCAGGCCAATAAGCATTAAGCTGTGTCATCAGCAAGTCTTTTCCCATTATGCTTTTCGTCTACGCAGTCAGTGGAGAGCAACTGCGCCCGACTGTAGAATCCGATGATCCCGCCCCACCATCGCGTGAGTTTTTTGGCACACGTCAGCGTTACATCAGAGCAAGGCGGACAGCCCTAGGACACTTTTCTTACCGGCATGCAACTCGTGGTGATCACCGGTGAACGATTCTGTGCAGAATTTGCTCATCTCAAACAAGTCTATTATAATTACAACTTATTTGTGTTTTATTTAATAAAATCCTGCTATGCATATAAAGTAACCATTTTATAAAAGCAATAAGCCCCACGAAGCAGTGGTGTTACAGTGCATTTTATAACAGCTAAGGGGGTTTTCTAACAACACCCCTTAGCTGTTATAAAATGCACTGGTAACCCACTGCTTCTTGAGGCTTATTGCTTTACTATAACCTCCCAGAAACACTTCATATGTGCCCACACCCAAGTATAAATATCAAAAAATTCTTAAATTAACTAATTCCCCGCCAGCCTTTTATAAAAAAGTTCCCTGTCAGCATTTTTTGTGATTTTCACAAAAGTTTCACAAAATGCCTTGCAGGAATTTTTTTTATAAATATACACAGTAAACATACAAATACATAAAATGAAAAAAACCTTTGCTTTCAAACAAACAAACAAAACGGGGAAAAAACGTTTCATCCTATCTGCATTTGTTCTCCTTTTAAAACCTCTTAAATATGGGTAGGTTTCTTCAAAAAGACAAAATTTTGAGCCAAAAGCTGAAATAATTGCATTTTTGTAAAGGTATTTTGTTAGAGATCAGATTCAGAACGATGATCAAAACATACAGAGTTTAAAATTTGTTTTTGTTTTAGTTTTTTATAATTTTTTAAGACTGCCATCAAGTGAATAATAAACAGATAAAAACTCATCAGGAAAGTATCATTGGCAGGGAAATGTTTTCTCTTAATTGACAAGATAACTCGTCAATGGCGGGGAAAAAGTTAAGATGCATTTTCTTGGTGAGCAAATGATCTAAGAATATAAGTCACAAAAAACATAAAATTTAAGTGTGCTTAAAACTAGGGCTGTCAATAGATTAAAATATTTAATCGCGATTAATCACATGATTTCATGAGTTAACTCGCGATTAATCGCAAATTAATCGCACATTTTTAGCTGTTCTAAATTTACCTAAATGTAACACTTTTTAAGTTTTTAATGCTCTAATCAGCATGGATTTGGATAATATATATGCTATATGCAAATGTATGTCTACAACAGCTTGTTTACATTTTCAACAGAACCATCAGCCATAGTTTTATGAATGTTTTTGCCTTTAGAAGACCTTGTTCTTTCTCCATTTCTGTTTGCTGCTGCATCATTTGTGACCTGTGCTGGCAAATTGAGTTGGGATGAGCAAATTTTCAAAAATGTGTCATTTATATTTTAACGTTCTCTATTAAAAAACTTCAAAACAATTGGAACAATTGCTGGAATCTGACAAAGCATGACATAACTATACCTGTTAATGCAGAGAGCAAAAACAATATCAATATACATATATGTTTTTCTTTTATTGTTTAATTTTGACATTGAGACAGACCACTTTAAGACTGTAGGATAATGCAAGGGTTTAATATAATGACACAACAGATACTTTTCCTTAACAGTTAACCAAACATTCACTTTAGATATAACAGATTATAGGTCATACCTGCGTGAATTCTTGTCAAAACAGATATTTTTAAACCTGTAATTTTGTGTTAGATGTCTATATATATCGAGCCCAGTCTCCTGAAGATGCGTATAAATAGCACGAAGTGTCACGCACTCGCGCGTTTGTGTGCATGCGCTTCAGACGTCTGCGTCAGACATCCCTTTTGAGCCTTGTCACTCTTAATAACTCTTTTAACATCAATCAGATCCCGAACTTTATCTCTCTTAATAATTATTTTAACATCAAGAAAGTCCTGCGGTCTATTTTTCTATAATTTCTGAATGCTTTTTAAAACGAAACTAAAAAGTGAAAGAAGACGCATCTTTGCTTTATATGGATTTGGGACGGTACACCTCACAGAAAACGTGCAGATAAAGAAAACTGCACGTGCAGAAAACATGCATTTTAGATGTTTAATGACCATTTAGAGCATTGGATTGCATTTAGAGCTTAATGTTCTTATTTTTATCTAAAGCTCCGACTCATCTAGACAGTGCCGGTCACTTGCTGCGTCTCAATTCATCCAGCTGTGGGTCAAACAGAAATTGCGTGTTGCGTTAATCGCGCGTTAATAAAATTAGTGCCGTTAAAATGAATTTGCGTTAACGCGTTATTAACGCGTTTATTTTGACAGCCCTACTTAAAACAAGAAAAAAAAAGCTTGAACTTTTTTCCTTAAACAAAATTTGGCAGATTTTTTTGCTTGTTTTATGCACTAATTCACTTAAATTGTATATTTTTTGTCTAAAACCTAGAACTATTTTCTTAAGTAATTTTGGCCATCAAGAAAATGCATCTTAAATTAAGAATTTTTAGATACTTTTTGTACTGAAAACAAGACAAAAATACAAAGATAGAAAGTTATTTCTGCAGCGAATCACTGTCATGTCGCATCAGTTCTTTAATTTGACATTTTTGACAATAGCGCAAAAGTTTTTTGCAAATCTGTAATGAAAACCAGGCTTATTAAACTATCTTTAATTTTCATACAAGGGCAAAAGGGTGCCACTTAAAAAATCTACTTGATGAAATGATTTAAAATGAATTACAGTGTGTAAAGTATTTAGCACGCTCTCACAGTATAAAAGAAGTAAAAGAAGCGTCTGATGTTCTGGTGTGGTTCTCAGATGGAGACAGCAGGTGACTCACCACAGGACTCTCCATGATGCCCTTCAGAAAGATGAGGTCCAGGTCATTAGCTGTGGTGGAGCTGGTGCTGTCGCTCAGGGTGTCCAAAAGACTCTGCATCGCTGAGAAGCACAAGAGAAGAGAAAAGACATCTCTGAATGGTTAATAGTTAAGGTATGACTGACACACTGGGTTTTATAGCAGACATTTTCCTCACTTCAGAAATTATGCAAATGACTGTACAGGCTCATATCCTCATCTCTATAAAAGATATAAACTAGTGATGAAAACAGTTTTGGTCTTTTATCATCTGCACATTAAAAATGATTTGAAATTTTGATGACCACAGCACGAGGAGGAATCAGACAGTAGTCTTTTATTGATAATGTTGATGTACTGTTACTGAGTAGCTTGCGATCCAATTCAATTTATGCAAAGAAATCTGATTTACTCTCCCTGTGCTACACGCAAATATAATGAGCTCACTTCTGTGTTGATGCTAAAATGTTTCTGTGATCAGTTTTGTGTTAAACGTTTTCTTCAACTTAATTAGCGTTTAAGTTTTGTATCGTGTGGATTGCAGAGCTCTCAGATTTTCACATGCTGATGTAGTTGTTTTTGAGAAAGAGAAATAAAGTTTATGTTCCGTACTAATGTGGCCTGAACAACAAGGTGCATTTGCACACGACTGCAGAGTCCTGTGTGCATCTCAAATCACCAGCTGACGTCAAAGCTGAGCAACAGATCACATTAAAAGACTAAATGACGCACTGAACATTAAATTAAATTGAAATTGGGCCTACAAATATGCATGAATAAAACTTGATACTAAAGCCCTATTCGGACGGTAATTGTTCCTCATGAGGATGTCTGTAAAAGTATATTTGCATTGCTTTACAGTTTAAATCAGCATGAAGTGTTATCAACTCTTAAACAGCTTTGGGATTCTATGAAATCTATAGTCTAACAAATAAGCAGTCTTCAAACAATTTTATATCCATCCACACATGATTTATAGAAGCATAAGAAGAACGTTGAAACTGTGAAAACAAAGAAATGTGGTCTTTTTAGAATAGTACGAGAAAAATAGGGTCCACATAAGTGATGAGTTTCTTTTTAAACACATTTTGATTCTTTATAGCTCAAGGAGAAGGTATCCAGTGTCATGCACTTGATTGTACAACACTTACAGAATCCTATTGCTTATGCTTATTTACTTTTTATTGATTTTAGCTCTACTTTAGGCACAATTCAACCACACTAGTTAATTGAAAAAGCTGGAGCTGAGTGTAAATCCATGTATTATTAAGCAGTAGTTTTTCCCTTTTCCTTTAAAATGACAAAACTCAATGTGTGAAAGTGAAAATTCTCTCACAACAAAATATATAGGAATAGGTGTCCCGCAAGGCTGTGTGTTAGTTCACCAATCCTTTTAAAACTTTTTACAAATGGGTGGTCAAGCATTCACAAAATTATACTTATAGCTAATACTTATAGACCGTTTCAGCAGTAACAACATAAACAAGCGGCTCCACGTAACTTCCAGTAAACTCCGCTAAGAATAAATAACAACAAAGTTCTTTAAACGTAGTTTATTTATATAACAAGCAAAAAAACAACACATAGATTACCTAGGAAACCAATACATTTGTTATTTTCGACGAGGCATTTGTTCAAGAGATCAGTTTAGCAACTAGTCAGACCTTAAAAAAAACGAAACCGGAAGTAAAGTTCGGATCCAGACGTGTATCACGTGCGTCCGTCTATAGCTATTTTATATTTATGCACAGGACAATATTAGCAATTCACCCATCAGAAATAAGTTGGTTGGTTGACTGATGTGAGAACAATACGTTATAAAAAAGCAAAGAAAACTGAAGAAATTGTCTTTGATCCAAAATGCATAGATGATCATTGCCAAGTGGTTACATAACCAGCACATTATTCAAACACAGTCTTATAAGCATTTGGGAATTTACATAAATATTTCACATATTTGGTAAAACACATTATGGGCCAGATTTACTAAACAGGGCATATTAGCGTGAGAGCGCAAATCCAAAAAAGCGCAGATGGGAGTATCTGCTGGTTATTTACTAAAAAGGCGCAAATTAAATAACACAGACGCAATAGACGATTTCCAAAATGACCAATGCAATCTACTAAGAGCAGCGCAAATTAGATCAAGGTCGCAAATAAGCCGAGCTGTTCTTGAGTTCAGCACCACGTACATCGCATCAGAAAATTTGTGGTGTGTAATCCCAGCTAACGAAGCCATAGTACACTGAAAATAACTGGAGGACAAAAAGTGAGGGTTTTCAAGAAGTTTTGAAACGTCTGCTATTGTGTGACTTCTCCTAGTGACCCCTATTTTATTTACTTCAGCAAATAAAAAAAATGAGATTGTCAGAAATTATTTTATTGTTTGGAAAGCTATACTGTACATACACTGTCAAAAATAAAGGTACGAAGCTGTCACTGGGGCAGTACCCTTTAAAAAAGGTCCTAATATGTACCATTTAGGTACAAATATGTACCTTTAAAGGTACATTTTGGCAGTTCAAAGTACTAATATGCCCTCTTTGGGTACAAAGGTGTACCTTTTTGAAAGGGTATTCTGTTCCAGTGACAACTTTTGTACCTTTATTTCTGACAGTGTATACAACTTAAATATGGTAATGACAGCAAAACAATGAGTCAGAAAAAACATCTTACTCATCAGGGTTCATATAAGTAATGCATTTTTAATCACATGCAGTAGATTTAATGCAATCAGTCTCATTTGTTTGTATCCCCAGTATAACAATTATTTTGTACCTGTATTTGCGCAATTGTTCAACAGAATTTTAGCTTGATGGTATGTTTTTATGTCATATTAGTGTGTTTGCGTGTTAATGTTTGATGATTCTTATTTCTTTCTATGCAACAACATGTATTCCATTACCAAATTCGCTTCATGGACAATAAAAATACTTTGAAATCTTTGTAGTTTTTTATCAAAATGCACATATTGAAGACTGCCAGAAAAAATGTAAGTAGCATCAACAATTTTAAAACCAATTCAGAAACAGACCACAGGATTCATACAAATACTGAAGCATCCCAATGATGTTATAGTAAATATAAGCATTCTCTAACCATCTGCTTGTCCAATAAGATCAGAGGAACAAAACAAACTCTTCAGCAGAAACCTTACGAATTCTTTAAGAGTAGCACTGACAATAGAGAGATCAAGTTTTCTTTTCACTAACAGAAAACAAAGCAATGAACATTCAAATATTATCAAGGTCAAACAACAATTCATTACGGTTTCTAAGCAGTGCTATGGATAAAGTGTGTGTATTCTCACAAGAACACATCCCCTACAAGACAATAAAATGCTTTCGTCTCTGGATCTCCCACTATGGTTGAAATCAAAGCATACATTGGTTTGCAGGCGACTTGACAAAAGATTTGTTATTAGCATTTAAAGCCCAACACAGAGGCTGTTCCGAGTAAAGGAACTAAAATTATTTTTTATTCCAAGATTTCTCAATTTGGTAAAATTATAAATATATCACGTTATGAGGTACCACTTGTGTAAGGATATACGTTTTGGATCTTAAAGTTTAAAAAAGTGTCATGCACTTAATTAGCATTTTTTTTTAATGATAAATATTAGATATATAATGGTAAGGAAATTATCAAAATATCTCAGTGGTTCAGTGCAGGTCCCATCTGTTCATATAAAGACTATGACAAACAACTTCCAGAGATTGAGAGGCATTTATGCTAAAAGGTAACTGTTTTTGTCCACACATCTATATTTTCCTCTTATGACAGCAGCTCATAGCAAAATAACAACATAAAACTCAACATAAAACTACTGCTGGTTGGTTTGGCTTCATTTGCCCATTTATTTAGAAACTGTAGAAAAATCCTGGGCTGCGTTCTCTGAAACCTTCTTAGCTCTACGTCGTTCTTAAGTTGTCCCTTAACCTGTACCTTATCGTTAATACATGTTTCCCGAAACGTTCTTAGTTACGTATCACTTCTGTAAGTCGTTCGTTCGGAAGGTTGGTCTGGAGCACTCTTAGCTGTACCTTATCCCACTTGGCCATGACTGTGATAAAAGCTTGTGTAGATTGCAGTCTATATCACTAAATATCTGTAAAAAAAAGTTTAAGTACATCCGTGTTAAATCGGGCAATGTTTTTTATATAAAGAATAAAACATCCACATAATTAGACATTATTACACTGATGGTTGTTAGATTTTTAATATTTTTTTTCCAAAGGAACATCAGCTTCAAACTATTATTACAGGCTTTAGAAACTATCAAAAAAAAAAAGAGTTTGGGTGGAGGAATTGGTGAAACTATGGCAGGCAGCTAGCGCGAATCTTACTATTTCATTTGTGCATTTCAAATCCGTTAAATCTTTAGTGTACCGGCTATTTTAGCTGCAATTAAACAAATCAACTAAAAATCGCATGCCACGGGAGCACATTCATCACAAAATCATAATTGTTGATTTTCCTAAATATTATTATTGATGTTAAGTCGACTTTGCATTGAAGTTTTTTAATGTTTTCTAACTTTGAGGCTGCTGCATATTCTTTATAAACACTCAAAAGAAACTGATCCACTTGACTACTGCTTGTATAAGGTCAACAAATTTTTCACATTAAAACTAATCAAAGCTAAAATCTAAAGCAATCATAATATATATTTATATATCATATAATATATATTTTTATGTTATATTTAAGGTAAACAGACAGGCACGGATCCAGAAATGCGTCCATTAAGCGTTATTGTAAACGCGCTGCTTGCGCATCCAGTGTCCAAGCACAATAAACTAATGAACAACAGTTTGTTTTTATATAATTTAGGTGTAATGCACAGCCAAGCCAAGTGACTTGCACAAACCACCTTATTCCCCTGTGCAACGCATTTATTGGGAACCCCTAATATAAATGATCCTTTAAAGTGAAGGAATAGCGGATGCATTGGAGCAGTTTATGCATGATACTTTTGGACATGAAGTTGCAGGTTTTGCATGGGTTTGATGTAAAATAAAATATACAAGGTTTATATTTACAGTGGCAAGAAAAATTATGTGAACCCTAGGAATAAACTGGTTTTCTACTGTGATTTGCAATAAAATGTGATCTGATCCTCATCTAGGTCACAACAATAGACAAACACAATGTGCATAAGGTGTCAACACACAAATAATTTTAGTTTCTTGTGTCTTTTTTGAAAACCCCCATTAAACATTCACACTGCTGGAGGAAAATGTAAGTGAACCCTTGGATTTAACAGCTTGTTGAGCCTCATTAGGCAGCAAATACTTCAAGCAAGCGCTTTCAGTAGTTCTGAATCAGACCTGAGCATCGTTCAGAAGCAATTTTTGCTCATTCCCCTTTACAAAACCGCTTTAACTCAGACACATTTGTAGGATGTCTGGTGTGAACCGCTCTCTTGAGGTCATTCCACAGGTTAAAGTGCGTGTTGCAGGTTAACCACCACTGTCGATTAATGGGTACATAAATCACTCAAGATATGTGTATAATTTTTAAAATGTCTCAAAAATGGTCTTAAAGACCCCTTTTTTTAAGTTTTTGGTATTAACGGTTTTTTAACGCAATTCTGTGATGACGTCACGTTGGGGAGAAGTGGAGAAAGACTCAGCCAGAGCCATAGAGATAGATGAGACATTTATTGCTGTTTAATACTTACGTATATAATTTGGAAATCATATATACATCGTAGGAAATATATAATGTGTTATACTGCAAAGTTACCATGCTAATTATTATTTATGATATATGTGGAGATCAGTGGTGTCAAAAGTATTCATATTCATTACTCAAGTAGAAGTATAGATACTAGGGTTTTAAAAGACTTTTGTAGAAGTTGAAGTATCAACTCAAGCTTTTTACTCAAGTAAAAGTGAAAAAGTACTGGTTTCAAAACTACTTAAAGTATAAAAGTAAAAGTAATGTAAGGAAAAAAATGTCATTAGAGAAAAAAGCCTAGGCCGCACCACAGGGGCCTTCCCTATCTCCTCTAAAAAATGTTTCTAAAGGCCATAATAACTATAGTGTTATTAAAATGTTAATGTTAAAAAATTTGGGATGCACTAGGGCCAGGGGTAGGCAACGTCAGTCCTGGAGTGTCGATGTCCTGCAGATTAGCTCCAACCCTTATAAAACCTTGGTTACCTGTAGTTTCAGGTGACTTTAACCTTTATTAGTTTGTTCAAGTGTGCTTGATTAGACCTGGAGCTAAACACTGCAGGACATCGGCACTCCATGTTGCCTACCCCTGCACTAGGCTATCTGTTTCAACCACATACGGTATATGCCCATTAAAAATTAACGCATTTCAATACAATGCAAACAAATACATTAAAGCAGTGGTTCTCAAACTGGATGTCGCCAGATGGTGCCAGGGGCCCCAGTTTTATAATATTTTATGAAATACATTACTTTATTATAAATTCTGTGTAATTAAACCTCAGAAAAATAAGGCTACTAAACAAGAGCAATAAATTGTATAATTTAAAATGTTTTGTTTAATTCAAATTTTAAGTTTTAGAATATTTATGTCAATCCACTGTACACAAGGGAGGCCGCAAAAAATGTTTGATAACAACTGCATTAAAGATCCATATATGTGTACTGCTGAGCATTAACATGCGTTCCATAGAGAGGAAGATATAATGACTAGTTGCCTATAAATATTGTAATGGTGCAAAAAGTCAATCTTCAGAGCAGTGCCGCTGGTGGCCAAACTTTTACAGTGGTGCCCTCTTTAGTTAAAAAACAACAAAATCACACAACTATAGTATGTGTGAGAATACAAATATGCTATTGTTATCATTTATAATTGTATTTTGACAGCAACACAAACTACAATTATACAAATATGCAATTATATATTATAGCCTATATTTCCTCATCTGTACTTGTGTAGCTAATGGACTTTAGTATACTTTACTTTAGTCAGTATATATCCAAGCAATTTTGGAGAATTACTAAATGTCTTTATTGTAAGTAAATTAAAAGTCAGGTTGAAGGAAACAGCTGATGTCTATTAACAAAAGCAAAAGTTGGTATGTATGGTTATGTGTTTCATTGATTTAACACTCAAGCATTCAGCTAAGTAGGTTTTGTTAATGCAAATAAAATTTACGGCAGTTATTAGCATATACAAAACAACAATGTCTTTAGCCTAGATATCTTTGCCATGCTTCAAAACGCAACGCAGCACAATGTCATTTAAGTTGAACAACTGAAGTTACATGATATAAATTGGTATTGTTACACTATTTAAATCACACAGATGAGTTGGTGCCAGCCGCCAGCTATACATTTACACAGGCTTGTGAATGTGAACTGACCTGAAAGTGATGCGCGAGTTTTATTTCGTACTTTTCCATTTGAAGACAGAATGCCGCGTTCTGTTACTGTACAAACAGATGGCGGATGATATCAAAGCATCGCGAGGGGAGAGACACTCTGCATGCTTTCTAATCGCTCTCGACTCGCGGTTCTTTTATGTTTATCTTTGCAGCGCTATCGAACAAACTTTTGATCATCTGCAGTCAGCTGGGGGGCGGGGATTGCGTACAAACCAATAGGGAGTCGAAATGGTGTATGTTTATACTTCTCATCCAACCACAATCGGATTCATCTGGATGATGCAATTTATCAAGATAGGTTTTTTTAACGATGACAAGCCGGAATGTAAAAAAAGAAAACAAGTTGAAATTAATAGAAGTAACGAGGCGATTTTTAAAATGTAAGGAGTAGAAAGTACAGATAATTGCTTGAAAATGTAAGGAGTAGAAGTAAAAAGTCGTCTGAAAAATAATTACTCAAGTAAAGTATAGATACCCAAAATATCTACTTAAGTAAGGTAACGAAGTATTTGTACTTCGTTACTTGACACCTCTGGTGGAGATAAATAAAACTTCGCAAATCTGCTGATTTGATCCATTCATGTCCTGACCACCAGGCTAGAGATTTTTAAACATCCTTAATCCACACTTACTAGTCTATCAAATAATATCTCAAATATATTGTTTTGTGAAATAAAAGAATGCTTTGTTATATTGTTTATGCGATTATAACGAATCACACGATCATTTTATACGCAGCAGAAGTCAGCAGCTGCAGCACACTCGGACCCAACCGCATACATACTGTAATAAACAGGCGTTCGGCGGCTTTTTACATCAAAGAACGTCAGTCTATGCCATTTGAGGAGGACCCGCTCATTGATCACCGTATTTTTATAAATCCTGTACATGTTTGGACCTGCCGAACAGGTTGAGCACTTTTATATACTTTGTTGAGCAGAGAGGCTGCACAGTTTGACCAGCGGGCTGAGGGAACCGAACGCAAATCACGCCGCCAGACGGTGTGCTAATATAACTCGAAATGTATAACTATTATCAGATCGGCCCGGGAAAGTCCCGACTCTCTCGATTGCCATTCCACTACTGGCTGTAAGAAAGTGAGTGTGTTTGGGTCGCTGGTACCCACGAACAGACGTGACGTGCTTCACTCACCTTCAAGGATTAGAGACATGCTGCCAAAACCGTTTGTGCTGAAGATCGCATAAAGTTACACCCATTTCAGGCAGGATCATGGACCCCCTCAAGCCAGCATGCACGAGTATGTTAATTGTTTGTTTACTTTCTACACGAAGATATGCTAACGTTATGCTATCTGGCTGTCTGCCTATCTCTCTATACTAGCCTATCCATCTGTCTGTCTGTCTGTCTATATATCTATCTATCTATCTATCTATCTATCTATCTATCTATCTATCTATCTATCTATCTATCTATCTATCTATCTATCTATCTATCTATCTATCTATCTATCTATCTGTCTATCTGTCTATCTATCTGTCTATCTGTCTATCTGTCTATCTATTATCTGCGCTATCAGAACTGTACTTTACTCGTCTTTCTATAGTCATTCTCAATGCTCTCAAGGCTGCTTTGGTAAATTCTCTCCCCAGCGTGACGTCATACAGTGCGTTGTGGGGGAAAGGAGAATCATTGCAAACCGCTGTACTTTTTCATACTTTTTCGGGTTTTGTGATACCCAACAACATAAAATACAATGGATAACAGTTTAAATGTTTATTATCAACAAGCAAATTGCACAAATTCGTTGAAAAATTTTACCTGCAAAACGCCCTTTAAGGTCTGGGCTTTGACTAGGCCACTCCAAATGGTGCATTTTGTTTTTCTTAAGCCAGACTGTAGTGGATTTACTACAATGCTTAAGGTCATTGTCCTGTTGCATCAACTAACTTCTACTGAGTTTCAACTGGTGGACAGCCACCCTCAAGGCCGCCTTAATGCACGGGCTTACCTGGGCTGAAGCCCAGGGGCCTCCCAAGTTCAAGGGCCTCCCAAGTTTGCGTTCATGACGAGCAGAAAATGTAATATATATAAAATGTCAGCGGGACGCACCTATAGCCGACAGCTTAGGGCTGGCGGCAAAAAGAAGTCCTGCGGATATTTTTTGCTATCTGGGACGTAACATATTTTTTATTCCGCGTAATGTAAGTGTGCGTTGTCAACTTGACATTCCTGCACGTTAGACTGAGTGTGACAGAGAAACAGGAAATAATCCACCAACAAATGAAAGAGTAATTTCTGAAATTTCATAATAAGCACTAGTGAGGTGCAGCTCTCTCTCTCTTTCGTGCGCGCGCTCGCTCGTTCGCTCTCTGTGCTCGTTCAGCTGAGTCTCTGGCATGCAGAAGTCTCTGACCCGTGCACAAGAAACTGTGCCGCTAAATTAAGAAAGGAGTTCCCGCACATAATGCTGTTAGTTGTTATAAAGTTTAAGTTTACTCGCGTTTATAACAGTGACGCGTGCGCAGCTGGAGCGATGTAGTTTGACGCGAAGTCAGCTCACAGTACACACATCTCTTGGTAGAAAGACGAGAAAGAGACGCAACGGTAAAGGTGCAATTCTAAGAAAGTAAAGAGCGACAAGACCATCTCAAATGATCATCCCCTGATAGCACCATTATAATCTCATTATCTAAAGATCTTATATACAGGTATGTTCCCTGTCTGTCTTGTGCATATTCATACTTGGTCGTTTTACATTCATAAATACCAAATACAATGCATACTATATCTTCAATAGCCTACAAAATAAATCACTGATTAAAAAACAAGATTCTGTCTATAAAGACTTAGCTTTTGTTATCATTAATGCATTTAACAAGATTATGTCTATAAAGACTTATCTTTTGTTATCATTAATGCATTTTCACTTTAAAACTAACTTTAACTTATTATATTTTTAAAACTGTGGTGAGCATTTAGTTAGTGAGTGGCAATTTTCTGCAAATTATATTCCAAAAACTATATAAACATAAAGCTTATAAACATATAAACTTTTACACATTTTGGTTTTATTATCACCACAAGTTGCTGTGTGGTTGTTAAATAAAGTGTGTTGTGTTTATGCTCAAGTGGACTCAGTGATATGTTAATAACAATATTATGGTGTTTTCTGGCTCAAAGAGGGAAAACTCACTGTTGTATGTCTCGAAAGAAACTAATGCATTTTGTGATGTAGATTACCTAGATATTACACTTAAAAAAGAGACTATAAATCGAGGGGAAGGGGGGCCTACAAAACCTCTTAGCCCCGGGGCCTCACATTAGGTTAAGGCGGCCCTGGCCACCCTGACATTATTCTGTAGGATTTTTTTTAAACTTAATAATTCATTTTACCCTCGATGATAGCAAGTGGTCCAGGCCATGAGGCAGCAAAGCAAGCCCAAATCATGATGTTCCCTCCACCATACTTCACTGTTGGGATGATGTTTTGATGTTGGTGAGCTGTGCCCATTTTACTCCATAAACATTTTTCCCCAAATTCAACTTTTGTTTCATCAATCCATAAAATATTTTTCCAGTAGCACTGGGGTTTGCCAAGGTGCTCTTTTGCAAACTTCAGGCTCACAGCAATGTTTTTCAGGAGAGCAGCGGCTTCCTCCGTGGTGTACTGTCATAGACGTGCCTGTCCAAAGACTTGTGTATGGTAGACTCAGGAACAGAGCTGTGTGCCCGTTCTAATGATGTCTTCAAGCCTTTAGCTGTTACTCATGGGTTCTTTTTTACTTCATTGAGTATTCTGCATGGTGTCTTAGGAGTCATCTTGACTGTGCGCCCACTTCTAGGAAGGGTAGCTACAGTATTTAACTGTCTCCATTTATAGACAATTTGTCTAAGTGTAGACTGATGGAGGTCTAAACATTTTGAGATTGTTTTGTATCCCTTTTCAGCCTTATGGAATGCAACATCTCTTGATCAGATATCTTTATAAGAGCATGGTTCAGAAGAGTTGATGCTTCTTAAGGACAGCAATCTTAAAATGTGTGAGTGTCTTAATATCAATCAAAGTTGCACTAAACCACACATTTAAACTCACTTTATTAATTGGACTCCAGTTTGCCAGCTTCTGACAAAAAAAGCTTTAAATAAAGTAATTAGTCCATGGGCTCACTTACATTTTCCTCCAGCACTGTGAATGTTTAATGGGTGTTTCCAAAAAAGACACAAGAAACTGGAATTATTTATGTCTTCTGAGCTTATGCACATCGGGTTTGTTTATTGTTGTGACCTAGATGAGGATCAGATATGTGTGGTTTAGTACAACTTTGATTGATTAAAAGTCGCTCAAACATTTTAAGATTGCTGTCCTTAAGAAGCATCAGGTCTTATGAACCATGCCTCTGTAAAGACATCCAAACAAGAGTTGCACTCCATAAGGCTGAAAAGGGATACAAAACAATCTCAAAATGTTTAAACATCCATCAATCGACAGTTTGACAAATTGTCTATAAATAGAGACAGTTTAATACTGTAGCTACCCTTTTTAGAAGTGGGCGCACAGCCAAAATGACTCCTAAGGCTCAACACAGAATACTCAATGAAGTAAAGAAGAACCCACGAGGAGTAACAGCTAAAGACTTGAAGACATCAGTGCAACAAGCACATATCTCTGTTCATGAGTCTACCAATACGAAAGTCTTTGAACAGGCACGGTGTCTATGGCAGAACACCACAGAGGGAGCCACTGCTCTCCCGAACATTGCTGTTTTGCAAAAGAGTACCTTGGGAAAATATTTTATGGACTGATGAAACAAAAGTTTAATTGTTTGGGAAAAATACTATGGTGCAAAAAAGGCACAGCTTACCAACATCGAAACATCATTCCAACATTGAACATCATGATTTGGGCATGATTTGCTGCCTCAGGGCCAGGCCCACCCTCCATCATCGAGGGGAAAATGAATTCCCAAGTTTAACAAAATATCCTACAGGATAATGTCATTGTGTCTGTCCACCAGTTGAAGCTCAGTAGAAGTTGGTTGATGCAGCAGGACAATGACCTTAAACATCAAAGTAAATCTACTACAGACTGGCTTAAGTAAAACAAAATGCACCATTTGGCGTGGCCTAGTCAAAGCCCAGACCTTAACCTCATACTGTAGAAATGACCTCAAGAGAGTATTTCACACCAGACATCCTACAAATGTGTCTGAGTTCAAGTGGTTTTGTAAAGGGAAATGGGTAAAAATTCCTTCTGAACGATGTGCAGGTCTGATTCAGAGCTACTGAAAGCGCTCACTTGAAGTAATTGCTGCCAAAGGAGGTTCAACAAGCTATTAAATCCAAGGATTCCCTTATCCTCCAGCACTTTGAATATTTTAATAGGTGTTTTCAAAAAAGACACAAGAAACTATTATTGATGTGTTATCAGCTTATGCACATTGTGTTTGTCTATTGCTGTGACCTAGATGAGGATCAAATCAAAAAAATTATGGCAAATCGCTGTAAAAAAACAGTTTATTCCTAGGGGTTCACATACTTTTTTGCAACTGTTAGTGTTTTGATATATATTTTACTCCATCTGTTGATCTTTATTGTTGGATTAGCAGTTTTTTGTTCATTGGCTCTAAAAGTCACATATGTACAGTTAGCGAATTAGGGTGCCGTGTATAGAGCATGTAAATTAAACACTGACAATATATTTATGCTCAAAAAATCGAAATAAAGGCAGTCGACATATCCATGTCAATTCGCAAAGGACTAAACTATTTACAGAGCAATTCATTGTTAATGAAAAGCATAATGTTACATGAACCAGAAACAAAAATAAATAAGTATAGCACATATTACACTGAATAATTTTTTTGTGCCACCAAATTATTTGCTATACCTCCTCTGGCCACCCCTATTCTGATTTTCACTGGTGACAATGTTCAGATCTCCTGTAAAACTCTATTGGAGACATTTGTAAGACTTATGGGTCATTTTCCACATGAGAAATATGAGTTAAAGATTTAAACAAAATGTTCAATTTTCTCTCAATGATTTCATGTTATTAATGTGTAGTAAGAATAATTGCAAAATTATAGAGATCTCATCAGTGATTTTTCTTTCTTGGTGGTGCAGTGGTTTTCTATTATTCTAATCTTTCATTTGTTCTTCATCAAGTTCTGTGACTGATTATTCCTCATAATAATAATTAATATTTTAATATTTTTCAGGATCTCACCACACATTTAATTTCTACAATCATTGTCATTTCCAATCTTGTGGTTTGTAGCTATTGCGCTGATATAATCTTATTTGCTCTTTCTGAGAAGAAATGTATCCAAGTATTTATCCAATCAAACACAAACCCTAAAACCCTTCAGATATCACAGTATTAGGCCTCACATCATGAAATCTAATTATTTCATGTACTTTGGTGTATGAACAGTGTGTTAAAACTCGAATTAATTAATTTGTTAATTATTAACTGTTCTATTTCTTTATCACCGCATCAAGATCTCAAATCACTCTAATTACATCAAACCATCTCATGGGTTTTGAAGGACCTTCTTTATATGTTAATTAGCTTTTATAGTTGTTTTCATTTTGTCTTGCTTACTTTTCCTGTTTTCTTGCACTTTGCCCTAATAGCCATTTTTACTAAAGCAGGCTTTATACTTCTGCATTGATTGTACGGCGTAGCTTACGCAGAGACGCCAACCCTACGCAACCCTACAACGTAGCATGACGTGCACCTCTCCCCAAATTAGGGCTGTCACGATTATGAAATTTGGCTGACTGTTAATTACCTAATAAATTGTGACAATTATGATGATTAATTTCCTGTTTTAGGACTTTGACGATTATGACGATTAATTGTCTGTTTTATTGCTTTGACATTTAATTCTCATACATATTTTTTTGTTTGTTCATGAAATAATGTTCACACATTGTTGTGATTATTTAAATAAAATCTTTTGTGAGGTTTACCTGGCAGTAAATATGAATACACATAACACGTATTTAAAGTAATTATTTAATTAATATATCTTTCAAAAACTGACAATTCTTCATAAGAAATCAACACAATAAAGTGTCTGAAAAAATTGAATTAGTACTGGACCACATGTCTGTAGAGGCTGCAAATTAATTCCTTATAGATCCTTAAGAATAGCATCCTTTACTTCCCTAAATTAGGAATTGCTGTTTTGAAAATGTATGTTTTACCTGGCAGTTCATACTACTGATCAAAGTTTTGCAGCATTACTTTAAATGCTGTTTTTCCACTGTATTAAATGGCTTTGCAATGTATGGCGTTGCACAGTCAGTTAAGGAGCGCCATCTGATGCCGTCTCATTTATACATGTGCTGCAGCTCCCCCTTGTGTTTTTTAAGAGGTGTGCAATCATTGCGGTGATCTCAGATCATTGCGATGAGGTCAAACAATCGCAATGAGACTATTCGATTATTTAATCATTGTGACAGCCCTACCCCAAATGTAACAGCGCATCAATGCTACAATGCCACAAGCGCTGTTTTGGTCTGCTAGAACCCCTCCCATCAGGTCAAAAAGATCTGTGTCGCATTTCCTCATACAGTTTTTTGCTTACGACTGTAAAAACAAAGATGGGCAGAGTTGAGATGTGATATTCAAATCAAACTGGAACAATATTAGCTGTTTATTTTCCTTTATCACTGTTGTTTTTCTTAAATAACATACACTACACAAGCTTTTTCTTCATTTGTGAGTTTACTGGCCAAGTTGCTTTTTTCTTCGACTGTTGCTCTGCTGTTGTGGATTACATGCATGGATACTGCCTACTAGTGGTCTGTATGTGTAATTGTACGTCGACACGAAGAACGACACAGGAGTATGAATGAAAACCAACGCATAGCCTATAGCAGGGTTTGCCAAATCTTACCCTGGAGGGCCGGAGCACTACAGAGTTTAGGTCCAACCCTAATAAATTTTACCCACCTGTGATTTTCTAGTAATCATGAAGACCTTGATCAGGTCTGTTTGATCAGGGTTGGAGCTAAACTCTGCAGTGCTCCGGCCCTCCAGGGTAAGATTTGGGGAACCATGGCCTATAGCGTCGAGGCTACGGCATATAGAAGTATAATGAGCCCCTAAGTCTGTTCCTTATCCATTCATTTTTCATTAAAGCATCGGCTGAATGAATAAAAATATATTGACTATAATTAATGCCTATTAGAAATTACTGTATTATACCTCAAGGAATAACAGTCAAATTTTACTTTATTAAAAAAGACACTACAAAAAGAGATGCAGATATTATACAGAAACCCGTTTGAAAGGTATTTGAAATGAAGGCAAACTTATTTTTTTGCAAAAGAAATCGCATAAATATGGTTACCAAGTGTTTTGAAGAATCAAAAGTACAGTATAACAAATTACTTTGTTATCAAAGATAATGCAAAGAGTTTTTCAAAGGTTTACTATTAAGAAGTTATATTCACAAAATTGTCCAGTAGTATCTGGCACAAAAAAAATTCGTTTTAGGGCTGATAATGTCCGTTCGACTGAAGCAGAGGACACAGGAATAATCACCGCCAAACATGTCAATGCATACAGCTGCCAGATTTTTATGATGAAGGAAATCAAGGATTTCAACTGGATTTTTGCCTTCAGAATCAGTCATGGCATACATTACAGTCAGTTCTGTTTGACTCTGCGTGAAGCTGGAGGACGCTGTATTCAGGAATTTTAGGCCTGCTAGATGGTTCCAGTGACACCAACTCGAAATCTGATTGGTTAATGCAATGATTTTATTGCCATTCATCATAAGCCCGGGATACACTGCACGATATTTGGACGTCCCAGACGAAAGATTGCCATCGGGAAACAATCATCGCGATTTCTGTGACCGTGGCTCGTCATCGGTGGTCCTATGTCGTACAGTGAGAGCGGTTCAAAGACGGACGTTTCCCGGTCTTGCTTCCAAAGATAGCCTACAATAGTTTTCTGACAGTGTCAGAAATTCAGCTTAATCAAAGCACAGTGTGTTTGCTGCTACGTGTGATAAGGTAATGATCTTATAGGAGTGCAAAAATCCTGCAGTGTATTTAAGCTGAAGACGCCTGCACTGTTCGTTCTGAAGACCTAGGCAGATTTCTTTGACTCTGGCAACACATGACAAATTCAAAAGTGTCTTAGTCCTTTACAACACAGGATTTAACATTTGTAATAAAATAAATATAATGAGTATAGTGCGTAAATACACAATTTATATAATATAAGTAAAAAGCGGTTTATGGACAATCCTTAAAGCTTTATAACCAAGAAAACGCTTCCTGCTACTCTGAGAAAACTGCAGACATATTTTCATATTTTAATATAGAGATGCAATAAATTCTAGAAAAAGATGGAAGATGCCAGACTCTCTCTCTCTCTCTCTCTCTCTCTCTCTCTCTCTCTCTCTCTCTCACACACACACACACACACACACACACACAAAGCTAATTGGACTCTGGTTTGTCACCTCAGATTTAGTGTGCCCTTTCCTGTCTACACTTCTCTTCAAATAAAACACGCAAGCGCATGATGCATTATAACAGCATTCATAAGGCAGTGTGTTTATAGCCTAATCCATTTTGGCCTGTAATCATAATGACAAATTGTAACCTTAAGATGATGTAACATTCTCATTTACCTGGTGAAAGGCTGTTAAATAAGTGTGAGCCAGAGTAAGTTACCACTTTATTTGCCCTGTCGGATTTGTGGAGACTTGAGTTTTGGCTACACCTAGAACACAGTATATCAACCCAAATAACCACCTAAAAAGCCCTAACAATCATCCACTATAACACAGATCTCCATTATAACACACTACAACTTTTCTGAACCCCAACTAAAATGCAGTGCAACAAATACAACATCCAGTGACCATGATGGAGTATTTCACATGAGATTTCCTTTTCATGCACTGTCATGAGCAATGTGTTGCATTAGCATGCAGCCATAGATCCAGAAAACTTCAACTTGAGAAAAAGACAAGCAAGTCTTTCTACGCTATGTAGTACTGACTAATACTTTATTAGGCTATCAATTACTGATAATGTCAAAATACAACTGTATTTGCTGATCACAACTGCAAAAGCCACATCAAAGACTGAAGGATTAATCAATCCCGCATTATAATTAAGATCTACAGCATTGCACAATGGAATCAGACGATTTCTAAGGCTCAACGTCTTTTCCTCTTACCTTTCTTTCTGATCCAAACTCCTCCAAAGACAGTCTGTTACAGAAACTCACAACTCTCTCTCTCTCTCTCTCTTAAACCGGTTTTCTACCTCTTATTTACTGGCTCTCAATCCATTTTTTCTATTTCTTCTCTTTTCCACCTCTTTGACGTCAGCCTCAATCACTATACCCCCCACCACCACCTTATATTCTCTTACTTGTTTTTCATCGATCTATCATTTCTTTCTACTGTAGCATTTATCTTTGTGTTTGTAAATCTTCAGAATATCTTGCTCTTTTCTTGCATTTACCAAGGAAGTTTGAGACATCCTTACATTGCCTCCTATCATCATTCAACTTTGACAGCACAGATTTGAGATGCACAGGATCCCTGCCAACTCTTGATGTCTGTCTGTCTGTCTCAATGTGACTTTTACTGTGTAATACTCTCCCAAAGTCACAGTTGTAACTACTACTTCTCTTCCGAGGGGTGGGAATTCAAAATATGTGTTCGCACTGTCATGTGTGTGGCTCATCATGTCAAAATATGTGTTTGTTGTGTCATGTGAACACGTGCATCATGCAATATTTCAAAATAAGTGCCTGCTGCAACGCGTCGAAAGGATTCATGATAAAAGACACGTTCACGTTCACAAAATACTCCCAAGACAGTCACTTAACACTAAACTCTGATTATACATGAGAATAAGCGAGTATCTGGCAAACGTGAGCGTCTCTTTTATCATAAACCCATTCTATCTGCAGCAGACACGTATTTTGACAAGACGAGCCAAATGTCGGGCTAAATACATGTTGTGACCATATACTGTAAAAAAAGATGGATGATGCAACGTCGTTTTGTTCCATTGTAATGAATTGAAGCCAAAAATGTCCGAACCATGGGCGTTGCCATGTTAGTAAAAACGTCAGTTTGGAGCCAGGGCATTCGTAGAAGAAATCGTCCGTGGAGCCAGAGGCGGAGCCGCGGTATCAAACTTTCGGCCAAACGCTCGCATGCCCAATCAACCACACCAATCATAACGACACGTCCCATGTCTATAGTACCAAATTACTAGCTAAAATGAAACCTAGCACAAACATTTACAATTCAACATACACTCACCTAAAGGATTATTAGGAACACCTGTTCAATTTTTCATTATTGTAATTATCTAATCAACCTAATCAATCTAATCATCACATGGCAGTTGCTTCAATGCATTTAGGGGTTTGGTCCTGGTCAGGACAAACTCCTGAACTCCAAACTGAATGTCAGAATGGGAAAGAAAGGTGATTTAAGAAATTTTGAGTGTGGCATGGTTGTTGGCGCCAGACGGGCCGGTCTGAGTATTTCACAATCTGCTCAAGTCCTGGAATATTCACACACAACAATTTCTAGGGTTTAAAAAGAATGGAGTGAAAAGGGAAAAGCATCCAGTATGCAGCAGTCCTGTGGGGGCACATGCCTTGATGATGCTAGAGGTCAGAGGAGAATGAGCCGACTGATTTAAGGTGATAGAAGACCAACTTTGACTGAAATAACCACTCGTTACAACCAAGGTATGCAGCAAAGCATTTGTGAAGCCACAACACGCACAACCTTGAGGCGGATGGGCTACAACAGCAGAAGACCCCACCGGGTACCACTCATCTCCACTACAAATAGGAAAAAGAGGCTACAATTTGCATGAGCTCACCAAAATTGGACAGTTGAAGACTAGAAAAATGTTGCCTGGTCTGATGAGTCTCAATTTCTGTTGAGACATTCAGATGGTAGAGTCAGAATTTGGCGTAAACAGAATGAGAACATGGATCCATCATGCCTTGTTACCACTGTGCAGGCTGGTGATGGTGGTGTAACGGTGTGGTGGATGTTTTCTTGGCACACTTTAGGCCCCTTGGTGCAAATTGGGCATCATTTAAATGCCACGGCCTACCTAAGCATTGTTTCTGACCATGTTCATCCCTTTATGACCACCATGTACACATCCTCTGATGGCTACTTCCAGCAGGATATCACAAAACTCGAATCATTTCAAATTGGTTTCTTGAACATGACAATGAGTTCACTGTACTAAAATGGCCCCCACAGTCACCAGATCTCAACCCAATAGAGCATCTTTGGGATGTGGTGGAACGGGAGCTTTGTGCCCTGGATGTGCATCCACAAATCTCCACCAACTGCAAGATGCTATCATATCAATATGGGCCAACATTTCTAAAGAATGCTTTCAGCACCTTGTTGAATCAATGCCACATAGAATTAAGGCAGTTCTGAAGGCGAAAGGGGGTCAAACACAGTATTAGTATGGTGTTCCTAATAATCCTTTAGGTGAGTGTATAAATGTCTTTCAATACATATGACACTATATTTACAAATGATTCAACCAAAAATAGTTGTGACATTTGAACGTCTTATCTTAAAACCGAAAATAAACATCACGGCTGCATTCGTTAAAAATCAGCAAATAAAATATTCTAAAACTAATATTTTATGTTCCTTACTTATTAGGTAAACAGCCGTGTAATAAGCGAGATAGCGTATAGGCAGCAGGTTGTTACCCCCCGCTTCTCATCAGGTCCACACTTTCTGGGCTTATTTCTTTGATAACAACTTGCTGCCGATATATTATCCCGTACTTAAAGGGATACTTCACCGATTTAGCATTCAGCTTTGTATCTGTAGAAACCCGGCAGTATTACTGAATGACCATGTTTCCCTCCATCATTTCCCCCTGAGAGGAGAGATATCTGCATTTTGGTTCTGCAAAAAAGTCCTCCGATGATGCAAAAATCGTCATATTACATCATCGGAGGACTTTTTTGCAGAACCAAAATGCAGATATCTCTCCTCTCAGGGGGAAATGAGGGAGGGAAACATGGTCATTCAGTAATACTGCCGGGTTTCTACAGATACAAAGCTGAATGCTAAATCGGTGAAGTATCCCTTTAAGTGTTCTTTATAGAAACGTTTAGTCAAAATGGTTCTTCTATGGCACCTTCATTTTTAAGAGTGTAACATTTTCGCAACAAATAGTAAAAGTTTGGATGGCTTTGGAGATTTTTGGCTGAACATGGGCAGATAATGTTGTACTCAACACCTGTATGTCCATTGTGGATGCTAGTTGCGCAAAATGAAAGATTAGATGTAGCTTAAAATAGCATTTTAGTAAGTTTCAATTCCTGGAGTGACTAACCAAACATTTGGGTCGCAAACAAGTGTAATATTCTGCAGACCACCGCCATTTGTTATTCACACAAATAATGAGTTCATCCCATTTTTTTACGTCTCTTTAACACAAAATTTTGGCTATGTACACAACAATCTGAAAATCCATTTAGGGCCTGTAATATTACACAGAATGAAGAAAAATGTATTGCCAACTAAATTCTTTGACTTGCAGAAGTGAATCCTGTGCATCCCCTTTTGAGGGAAACTGGTGCTGCATCCCTGAAGCTATACTATGGGAACAGCCTTTGCATGACCTGTAGCGCATGTTGAGACGATACATCATAGGTGGATGATGTAGGAACCAAGAAGCTACAAAAGTGCACCCAGAAAAGCCGGCTTCAGCTTTTTGTGCCTCAGCAAGCATGTGTGTATGTTTTTCAGTGGTAAAGAAAGTGTGAAATGTCTGTTACGTTCAAACTCACGGCTGTCACCCTTCAAGGGGGTAATAAGCCACGTGTGGCTTACGGTTTTGGCCCCACTGCTGCCAAGGCAGAGCGGAGGCTGCTTTTGTGGGGACTACAGATGGATCTCACAGAGGGGTCTGAGATGGGTCTTCCCCTTTCTCAACCCTCACCCATGGGTCCTCTAGATACGGAAGTCTGCAATGGGGCTTCTTCTGCCTGAAGCCGAAGCCTAGTCCCCATTTGTCTTCCTCCGAGGAGGTTGACATTATGAGTGTAGAGGCTAGAGCATACCAGGCAGATGTCTTAAAGGACCTGGCTAGCTCCGGTGACACAGTGCCTTGGTCCATTCTCAGGGAACCATGGTTACAGCATAAACCTTTAATTTCTGTTTATTGTGAGATTTCTCGCTTCGTATAGTCATTGCTCATTATTTCACAAAAGTCTTTAAATTATTAATACTGCATTTCTTACCCGAGTCAGAACTGGCAGATGCCACAGGCATTTTCGTTGTCTTCAGGGTCCGTACGTACCAAATGTGTTTGTGGCCAGCTGAGGAGAGAAGAGAGAGAGTAAGAGTTTCCATGTGGAAAAACAACTTTAACCTGAAGTCCACCTGAAGATGCCTTATATACATCACTATAAATTTCAGTTTTGATTTTTCACCTCTTGGATGATCCTTGGCGATTAAAAGCGCCCATGGTTTTCAGACCCAGCATATGAAGGCTACAAAGGCTATTATCAGCGCAAACCATGTGCCAACTGTTTTGGACTAAACACGAATTCAGCAAACTGTAAGTTACAAATGTAATTTAAATTCTATTTTGCAATCAGTAATGATCCGTTTCTGTGCGTTTTGAATTATACTGGAAGCGAGAGATCTGATAATATCTATATACACAAGAACATGTGTAAGAAACACATTGGTATTTTATTTATTTATATTTTATTGTTCATTTATTTATTTATATTTTATTTTTCATCGTCCACTGTACCATCTGCTCCGACAGTAAATACTAAATTCATTATTAATGGTGCAATTCTTTGTTTACAAGAGTAAAAATGTTGCGCAATTTTAGGGATCGGACGATAACTGGTTTTGCGATTAACCACGATAAAATGTCCTGATGGTTATTATTATCGTTTAAAATTTTATTATCATTACAACCGTGTTTGATTACCGTGATTTTGAAAACTCGCGTTAAATCCTGTCCAGCCAGAATCAGTTTGACGCAGGTGCGCACATGCAGCATAGTTTTTGGCACAAGGCGGCATTTAAGGTATAATGTATTGTATTCATTCACGGTAAACTTATTACACAGATTTATTTTTTACCACAGAAATAATTTCAGGGACATGAAATATTAAATTGTGATTTTCAGTGTGTGTATCAGTTCTTTTTGAACATTTCCATCTCATTTTAACAAAACCATAATAATATTGATAACCATGATAACTTTGGTCACTATAATCATGATATGAAATTTTCATACCGTCCCATCCCTACGCTATTTCTACACACTAGCTGAGAACGATACGTCTGTGTTCGCTAGTGATTCATTTATATGCTTCCGTTAGTTATGAAAAATGGTCATAAATTACTTTTTACATTTTACAAAAAACACTTTAGTAATAGTATAAGTACACCTCAGGGAACATAATAGAGTAATAAAAACACATGTAAAAAAAAACTCATAACCCCTTTAATGGAAAAATAAAAGTGTGATATTATAACATCTTATAAATAATCATATATAATTATTTATCAAATTTGGCATCCCCTTTACATCCTACACTGCATAGAAAAGAAATTAAAAGGTAAACAGTGAAATATAAAGTTCTGACTAAAACTGTTCAAATCTGCATCTCAGCAAGACTTTGCATAACTCAGCTGAATGTGTGTGTGTGTGTGTGTGTGTGTGTGTGTGTGTGTGTGTGTGTGTGTGTGTGTGTGTGTGTGTGTGTGTGTGTGTGTGTGTGTGTGTGTGTGTGTGTGTGTGTGTGTGTGTGTGTGTGTGTGAGTGCGTGCGTGCGTGAGTGAGTGAGTGAGTGCGTGAGTGAGAGAGAGAGAGAGAGAGAGACAGCTTGAGTAAGCATGTGTAAACGCTCAAATGCCCTTTCACAGTCTGCTTAATTTAATGTCAAAACCTGGGATCAGGAATACAAATGCACTGGGGACAGAATCTGACTTTGAACATTGAAATTCAGGTGCAATATTAATAAAACAACACATCAAAATGTAAATAAAGTTTCCCAAAACAAACAAAGCAAACTATACAACAGTGTTCCCGACAACCGTATACTACAGCATACAATAATTTTCCAGCTTCTACATTCTGTGTCTATGTTTCATAATGCAGTTAATGTGAAAGACGATAACTTACGTCATTGTTTACTTTGGGGTTTGTACCTTTTGCATATCGTTAACATGTACTAATACACACTTACACACCAAAGGAAATGAAGAATCATGAATCGGACAATTGGTTCTCTTTTAATTATACAACGTTGTGCTGTTGGTAAGTAGCTTAATTTTTCTTAGGTTTAATTAAACAGAATTTATGATAAATTAATGTATTTTATAAAATGTTATGGCCCCCATTTTGAGAACCACTGTTTTATGCTACATAAAGTATACTTTTATTTTTAGGTTCTGAGCAGTGTCTGTTGCTCTATTTTGAAAATTACATTATAATGCTCAAAATGCATTTCTGAGTCAAAGTATGTTACTTTATAAAATCGTTTTTGTGTAAAAACGTCAATTTTGGCAGTCTTATCAAATAATGGACATGTAAGGTCAACTAGAGCAGTGTTTCTCAACCCTGGTCCTCAAGGACCCCCTTCCAGAATGTTTTATATGTCTCCTTAATTAACACACCTGATTTAAATTATTAGCTTGATAGGGAGACATTCTGGAAGGAGGCTGATGAGTTCAGGTTTTAAATAAGGAGATATCTAAAACTTTCTGGAAGGGGGTCCTTGAGGACCAGGGTTGAGAAACATTGAACTAGAGTACATTGCATTGTGGGATACTGCGGTGCATTCTCGTTTACTGGACATTTTGACAAGGTCATGATCTATTCAAAAAACTGATGTACAGTGCAATATAGAAAACACTGTTTTGGTCTTACGGAGGATATGGGGCGCATCAAATTCCCTATATATGATAGCTTTATTCATCTGTTTCTCTATTACAAATGCATACTAACTCTAAGAGAAGTATGGTAGTGTGCTATTCATAGCTACTATCACCGATTGATCTCTGTTACTCTCTCTATCTCTTTCTCTATCATGTCTGTTGTGACATCTGCTTCCTTCAATGGCACAGAACCCAGTAATCAACTCCTCCTGTAAGAACAGAAGCCTCAACATAGCTGTATACGCATCCATGTGTGTGAAACAGGATTGGTACAGAAAATTGTATCTCTTTATACCAGTATGACCAGAAAAGCATCTATTTCTTACTGAAAGGTCTAGAGAGACACAACAGAGAAAACACAGGGTACCTCCTGATGACCTCCTCATAGACAGGGTGGAGAAAAGATAAAAAACCAGCGGAGGTAAAAGGAAAACCACACTCTCCTGATGCTCTGTACTGTGCGCTCCAACTCATGGCGATCAAGGAGACGCACGTGCCCGGACCAACATACAGTACAACATACAGTAAGTGCCGCCTTTTGTTGCATAAACATCTTCTTAAATTTTTTTAAGGCGAAGTAATGAATAGTGTATTTGCATTTTACGCGGGAGTAGAAGACGCATTTTCCAATTTCACAAGACGCATTTATGTGGCCAAATGTAAATGAAACAGTTTTAACAAATGAGATAGCTATCCGATCTGAGAAAACACATAAAGTAAAGGTACAAAGCTGTCACTGGGGCAGTACCCTTTAAAGGGGGGGATTAATGGTATTTCAAGCATTCTGACTTATTAACACAGTTATAAAGTTGTTTCCTCATGCTAAACGTAGGCAAAGTGTCAAAACCGCAGTTGGGCGTGTTTCAGAGTATTTCTGTGCCGAATGCACTTCGCCAGGGTTCGTACAAGTTTCGGCTATTTTTTTTCGATTACGGTTCTAACTGACGTTTCAGGGGTTTTCGATACGCATCACTTCTTTATATGGGCTTCCACCGGAAAACTTCCCCCGGAAAACACCGCCCAGCCGTCAGTCAGCGGGAGACGCTAGAGCTTGCTAACAGCTTATCACGCCACTCAGCTTTGTTTAATTTCAAAACTCAACAAGGCACAACAAGAAGTGTGTTTTTGGATGTAAGGAGAAGACATCCAGCCGTATGGAAACAATGGATATAGTTTATTATCCGGGGTAGCAGCGGAGTTTTGCGTGTGTGTTTGATGATGTGGATTTTCAGAACCGGGTTATGACGAGTTACACGTTGTAAGTAAGACTTCTGTCTTATGTTGGAAATAGGCGCGTGTATATTATATAAATGACACGAACATGTAGTGAATCATAAGTTAAAACAGTGTTATATAGTGTTGCATGACTCGTACTCGCTCCCCCTGCGGTAGTAACTCCTCCTTCTTCATTTTTTCGTACGTTATCGGAAAGATTCGGTAAAGCTAATCTTTCTTTTATAAATCTGATTAAACTAAAGACTCTTCAGAGATATAAAGGATGTCATACTACTCTATAGGTACTCCAGATTAACATCAGAAATAAAGAAACAGCGTGTGTTACGTGAGCTTTAAAAAAAGTCCTAATATGTACCATTTAGGTACAAATATCTATCTTTGAACTGCCAATATGTACTTTTGAAGTACTAATATGCACTTTTTGGGTACAAAGGTGTACCTTTTTGAAAGGTAACTGTCCCAGGGACAACTTTTGTACCTTTATTTCTGAGAGTGTACTCACATACTATCTTTTTGACCCATCAAGAGAGGCTTCTTGATGGGAAATGCATCATAAAAAAGTCTATATATTTGGCAGATGTAAAGCATACATGTGTATTTTTTTGTGTTAGTCCATTTTTATTTTATTTTATTATTATTATTGTAACAGCTCAAGTATGTTCAAGGAACAACATGTTTGTGCAATTTCTAAAGATTTTAGTTCTGTTTTGAATAAGGGGTTGGAAATGAATCCTTTTCTTGTTTTTTGTTTTTTATCCAATTCATCGATTAATCGAAAAAATAATCGACAGATTAAAGCAATTATAGGTGCTTTTTAAGTGTACTTGAGGGTGAATGAGGATTAACCTCATTTAGTGACATCACCTCTAAAAACGCAAGATTTATATATGCAGAACATGCTTTAATTTTATTAGAGGAAAAGCAAAGCCACTTGATCTGTTACTTGTTCCCCACCATTGCCATCTGCAGTGTCTGAGTTTGACAGGGGTTTCAGACTCCTTCTACACTATCACAAACAGACAACTTGCCATTTCAGCTGAATGTAATTTTGCACATGATCTGTAAAAATTATAAGGGACTAATTTCGCAAGCATGATGATTCAATTCTGTATCTTGAGAAACAAAATTCAAAACAGATTAATCCACAGGTCCTTAAGAATCTGAGCTAAAAATAGATCTATTCAGTTCCCACAGGTCGAGTTTCTCATTACCTTACATTGGAAAAATGGTTGTAACCAAGACAACCTTAAGCGCCTCTCATTCACACATGTGGCGTTTTCCCTTTTTTCCTTTTCTGCTTTGTGCCGGTTCACCATAGCAACAACAAGAGGTTGCATTAAATAATAATTATAGCCTAATGTACAGCAAGACGGTAATCACTGAGCAAAAGAATGCGGGGTTATGGTTACAATTAAACAAATGAGGTATGAGAAACAGTGTTATGAGCAGAATGATGCGCTTAAATCACCCTGGCCTTTTATGCTTATGCGCATCCCGGGCGCTGGGCAATGCGCATGAAGCATCCTTTCATGCCAAAGATATTTTACCTAAGATATGTCACTGCTATTGCTTTGAATGGGGGAGATCGCAACAGTCAAAAGAGTGCCGCAGGGATGGCGTATTTTGGTAGACCAACCAGGAAGTTAGTGGGACACTGGTTCCCTTACCAAAAAGCCCATACATTTTTCTCAAAGACTGTTGAATTATCGCAAACAATAAGCTCTGTGTTCAACAAAAGTTTATGACACTTAGTCCGATACCCCATCCAGCCAAAAAAAGGTCAGTATGGGCCCAAAACCGATTTCAGGTATCTCGATGGGTGCATCCCTAATTGTTGCAAATTTTTATTGTTCACATAAATAGATTATTCTATGATCAAATTTGATCTACTTTTTCTTTGACTATGGGATATTTAGTCAATTAATATGATAAACTAGCCCTTTCTTTCTATCTTACCATAAAATGGTCCTTCAAAGAAAATGAAATTATATAGGAGCAGGGATTTATGTTACATAAAGAATTCTTAATAACACAATGAACAGCAGTGTAAAAGGCATAGAGAAATATTCAGCTAGTTAGTGTGTTAACATCATGTCGAAAAGACATGAGCTGTGTTTTGAGATGTAAAGGCAAGTTTGTGTTGTTTTCACTATGAAAGGATAAACATGTGAAGAATCAGTGGTTAAAATTCATTTTTTCCACAATACCACTGCAGTAACGTTACCAAAAAAAAAAAATTTATGCTTGTGTCATTTTACTGAAGATTGCTTCTTCAATCACATGATTTGCTTAATGTTTGGCCATGAAAGATGGTTCAGTACCCACTTTATTTGGACCAACATGTGTCTACCCATAAATATGATTATTACATTATGTGTTTCACGAGTTCACACTTAATAAGTCGTATAGATTAAATTTGTAAACGTATTTGGCGTGATGTCCGGGGAGAGGGCCTTGAGCTCGGAAATGGGCCCGAACACGGAGTACCCCCCCCCCCCCTAGGTTTAGGGAGTAACCTGGTAAATGTGAGAGGAGACGGAGTGATGAAGGGATTCTAAAGACTGTAGAGAATTCTTAGGTGAGTTTGACTGTGATTATATAAGGGCTTGCCTTCATGCTGATTAAGTCGTTTATTTGACGTGTTTCTCCTGAATTACATTAATAAAACAATTTATTTTATCCCTATTGTTCTGATTGTCTAATTTACTGTAATGTCTTAACAGTAAGTCATGCTAGCACTAGCCTAGCGTATGTTGCAGTTACACTCTTGGTGTTTGCTTACATACGTACTAACACGAGTGTAAAATAGAGGTCTTCTCGGGTCCAAAGAAATGTACCTGACCCGAAATGACGCAAATAACTTTATACCTGAACCCGACGTGCATAAATAATATTTTTTTAAATAATGACCCGACCCAAGACAAACGCGAGAAAACTAGACACAAATCCGACCCGAACTAGTGGCAATTTTTTTTAAACCAACTGGACCCGAATGTAAATGTAACTGACGTGTGTGCATTCTGCAGATCCACACGCAGCAGTCAGACAGAAAGAAACTCTGACAGCCTCACAATCAATTTGGCAAGCTGCTCCATTTGTTTTACTTTGTTATCTGATGACTACACCAAGTTAACCGCTAAAATGTACATTTAAAATTGACTCAACGAAAATTAACCTACCGCCAGCCACACAATATCGCAAGCCTGTGAGAGGTTTGAAAAGGACATTGACGCACACACGCAGTGAGTTCTGGTCTTCTTGGGTCCGTACAGCAAAAACACATTCATTTCAATTACCCGAGACCCGATTGCGCTATTGTTGTACCCAACACGTGTCCGAGGCGCCTGTGAAACTTTAGACCCAAACCCGATCAGGTCTCGGGTCGGACCTCTAAGTGGACTCGTGAAGACCTCTAGTGTAAAAACATTTTAGTGTCTGTCGTCGTTTTTTTTACTTTCTTTAATGATGCATAATAATGTCTGTTTTCAAAGTCTAATGTCTTATCTGTAAGTCGCCCAAGTAGTCAGCTAACACATGTTGCAAACCGAAAGATGGGGTTTAGGCAGACTGATTCTTCGAACGGCTATGCGTAAATTGTTTGGGGATCTCTGAGAAATTAGGTAATATAAATTTTTTCTTTTAAGAAAATGATAGTGTTTTTTAGGGATGCACCGATATAATTTTTTGGGCCGATACCGATTTAAACAGACAACTTCTGGCCCATACCGATGCCGATACTGATATTAAACACTTGTATACAATACTATACAGTTGGTCTATTAGCTAGTTTATTTCTGCATCAAATTATTTTTACTGAACATGGATTGGATCTAATTAACATTCAACTGACCAACATAATAAGAGAGGCACAAATTAAGCTAAAACAAATATAATAAGACAGCATGACAACCTTCAAAGGTGGTTTTAGCTATTCAGCATTTATTTTATTAACAACATTAACTCATTTTTTACATATAATGGATTTCTTTATGCAGTTAATTAATAAACAACCGGTATCGGCCTTTCTCGTGCTATTGCCGATATGCCGATGGTTTCAAATTCATCAAATATCGGCCGATTAATATCGGCGACCGATACATCGGTGCATCACTAGTGTTTTTGAATGCATTTAACCCTGTTGTTGGGGACTCTTAAACAACATTAGGAAGCTTAGAAATGGAACTGACTGGTACTTTAAAGGAACAGTATGTAAGAAATGTATATCAATGAATCATAAAATGGCCCTGATATGTCACTAGACATTAAGAAATCATTTTAATTTCAAATACTTATATCACTGACAACAGTTGTCTGGCCAGGATATTGTCATTCAAAAAGTGGATTTGCAGCCCTCAACTGATGTTTATGTTGTCATTTTGTGTATTGGCCACCAGTTGTGTGATTGCAGTACCAGTTTTAGCCACAAGTTTTGTGATTGCAATACCAGTTTTGGCCACAATCCTACATACTGTTCCTTTAATGTTCAACCAATGTGTCGCAAAAGTCTTGATCAATTTTAGCTGAGGTAAAAAAACGCACATACTGTGAGGATCTAAAAATTATTCTTACAATTTAATGTTATATTGCAGTTCCTAATCAAATTTACCAGCCAACTGGACAACTGGTTATTTACTTATCAAATGGGATTTTTATTTACATTTGGTGTTTGGGGTGCATTTTGGACGCTTTTTATGTTACATGGCATGAATACTGCGTTGACCAACCAGCATGAAGAACCACGATTACAGTGACATTTCAATAGGTCTAATATTTTAAATGTAAAAATCTAATAAAGTAGTTAAACATAAAGATAAAAAGTAAGAGAAAAGAAAAAAAATATTTTGTAGAATAAGATGAAGAGAGAGCAAATATTTAATACATCCTAATCCTGGTGTAGGCTAATTAAAGCACAATTTACTGTGGTATTGTTGAATAGGCTGAATTCTCAATTTGATACACCAAATAAAATGGCAGCTGAATAGACATAACAAGACAATCTTAAACAAATATACTTAAAAAGTCTAAATGCACCATCTAATGAACCATTCAGTAGCATTTACCAGGATAGACAAACACAATACTGCTAAATTATACAGCAATAGCAAATTAGACCAGTTAGTAGCATCACTACCAAAATTGCCCATAATTGAGTTTAAACATTTAAACAAACCCACATTTGTGAGTGGATAAGACGTGAGACTTGTTAAGGATATGTGTACTGGAACTTGACTCCTTCATAGAGTAAAAAAGTCCCATACACTCATATTGAAGCATATCACACTTAATAAATACTTGAAGGTGGCCAGGGTTCATTAAACGCCCACCCAGATTATCCCATCAACCACTGACAATTTTCTTGACAGTTTATTGAAGTCTTGTTTTCTCTGTGCTCTTGTGAATATTAATACTGTTTTAAACAGCTGTGATACACATACAGACTCACACAAGCTCAATTAACTTAAACAAAAGCAGTCAGGGCGGCAGATGACAATGGGAGGTCAGCACTAACTGTAGTGTAGCGTTAGATCTCCGACTGCGCAGCTGCAGCGACGGTTGCCTGGCAACACACCAAATCCCAAGAGCTTATAGTACAGGGTATTTGAATGGACCAAAAGGACTAGAAAATTACAGAGTAAATCTTGTTAACAGTGTTCTGCATTCAGGCAGGTCATTCAGAAATGTTAATTGATGTTTTTTTTATTAAGTACCTGTGCATTCTTTCAGCAACCAGATGAAAGATCTGTGGTCATCTTTCAGAAACCTTCACGGTCACACAAACACACACACAGATAATTATAAGAGCGATGTTTTCTTCTGCAGCTATTGTGTGACTTTGAAAGGTCAGTTTATAAAGCACTGTGCACACCTGGTGCATGAAACACTGCCAAAAACCAACGTGACCAAAAACCTGTTCATGACTTCCTATTAAACTCACTCACTATTTACCAATCAACCAATACATGAATAAATAGCAGAATCTCAATGACAATCGTGACACATCCTAAACTGAGGCTTTCTACAATCAATGGTGTTTCGCTGTCATACGCTGTCTCATCTCTTTATCGTGTGCACTGACTACATCACTGGTTTTCATGGAAACGGTCCCATGAGTTGCACATGTGGGTAAAGCTGTCATGCACAGTGTGGAATAAACAGAGAGGTCACAACATGTTTATGAATGAGACAGAGGAAAGAGCCGGAGAGTTGAACAGGTGCTGACTCTCCCTCACAGTATGCTAAAATAAGAGGACGTTTACATGGTACTATAATGATAGTAGAAAGTATTAAAATTATCAAAAAATGTTATATCATCATTTGCATCATTTTGATTGGTTTGCAAACATTCTTGTGGTGCGTTCACACCAGACGCAAGTGATTAAGTCAATGCAAAGAAGCGACAGACATACTGCGGCACAATTCGCACAAATGACGCAGCAAAAATTGAGCATTTAGGGATTGAAAAGTTGAAAAATCAGCGCCGCGGTAACCAATCGGGAGCTTGCTCTAGTAGTGACGTGATAACGATGTTGCAAGCTTAGAGAAGAAATACGAAACAACAATGGAGGAAAAAATCATTGTTGCTGCGTGTGGACACCCAGAGCTGTACGACACATCTTTGTACTTTTATAGACGGTTTCAGCAGTAACAACATAAACACACGGCTTTCATGGTCATCACGTAACTTCCGGTAAACTCTGCTAAGAATAAATAACAACAAAGTCCTTTTAAAGGTTTTTAATATAACAAGCAAAATAAACAACACGTAGATTACATAGGAACTCAAAGCATTTGTTATTTTCGACGAGCTATTTAGTTTCAGCAACTAGTCAGACCATTAAACAAACTGAAACCGGAAGTAAAGTTTTGACCGAACGCTTATCGCGTCACCGCACGTGCGCACGATGAAACAGTCTATAGAAATAGATTTATTCATTTTATTCTCGTCTGGTGTGAACACACAGTAAGGGTGTGCAGTACTTTCCAATCAACGCACACCTATGAAGTAGTTCCAGGTCTGTCGACCGCATTACAGTTCAATATCACTACGCCAAGTTTAACTGAAAAATTTATTTATGTAATTTCAACAAAAATTAGGCATAAATGTATGTGTGGAATGAATAAATAGAAAACAATATATAAAATAATTAAAAAGAGTAGAAACCATATAAATAAACCTTGATTGTTTATTCAGTCAGTTTTTACTTCATTTCTTATATTATGAAACTAGCACAAATGAATACAGAAATACAGAAGAAAAAATGTATATATAAATGTTGGCTGGCCATCAGTTATTCCTAATATACAAAAATTATATGAAAAAATTGTAATTAACCTTATATATCTATATAAATACAAAAAACTGTGTTAAAACATTAATTAAAAAAGAATAAACGAGCAAACAAATAAACAATTGCATAAAAAACAGGCTAAATGTAAGCCTCACATTCTCAAATGTGTAATACAAATGTATCTTAATTATAAATAGGCCTAATATACTTATGCCTTTAAATTGTTTGCATTTTGACAACATGCACATCCACACACATGTAGATTAATGGGATAATTCACCCAAAAATAAAAATTCTGTCATCATTTACTCACTCACATGTTGTTACAAAACTTTTTAAACTTCATTTTCTGAAAAAAACAAAGGAAGATATTTTGAGGAATGTTTGCAACCAAACCGTTCATGACCCCCATTGACTTTCATAGTATTCTTTTTTTTCTACTTTGGGAGTGAATTGGGCTCATGAACGGTTTGGTAGCAAACATTCCTAAAATCTTACTTCTTGTTCATCAGAACAAAGAAATGTATACAGGTTTGTAACAACATGACATCGGGGAAATTATGACAGAATTGTTATTTTTGGGTGAACTATGCCTTTAAGAAACCTCGATTTTTGCAGAAAAAAATCG
The DNA here is from genome assembly GCF_027580225.2 of Misgurnus anguillicaudatus. NCBI lineage: Eukaryota > Metazoa > Chordata > Actinopteri > Cypriniformes > Cobitidae > Misgurnus > Misgurnus anguillicaudatus. Next base: position 10,916,952 of record NC_073340.2, read on the forward strand.
TGTTCATTACTGAAACTGAACTCTGGACTAAACATAATGCAGGAATTGTGCTTTATAATTGTTATTGTTTTGTTTTTCCTCAGTCGAAAAATCTTGCATATATGTTTTATTCATTGTCATTTAACTCGACCTGTTTTATGATTCAAGAAGTGGAAGGCATCTCATGAATACAAACCGCACACAGGTAGCCTAATGTTTAAGACCTGCGCTGTCTGTAAACTTACTTGGAAATGTCAAATCCAACAATTCATCTTACAAACGGCATATTTTTTGTTTTTAAAGATTGGCTTGCTTCACTGACGTATGCTTTATGAAATGGTAATAGCACGCGCTTTGATGTATATCAAGGTATCGAATAATTACCATATTCGTATAACGTGGTACCCACGAAGCACTCTGTGGTACTAAAAGAACAGCATGATTACAGTGACATTTATCTCATAAAATTGAGTCCGTATGTAACTCGCGTCGCGTGCAGTCAGTGAGGTTTGCGTGGACTCAGCTGTGATGCGTGACAGGGTGAAATTAAAGAGTCGAGCGCGTTCTTCAGTTCCTGCAGGCTGTGCTCATCATTACCATCATCAGCGCTGAATTAACGTGTTTAATCCATTCGCTTTCACCTGATACCACAGCAACCAGTGAGTCCGACAGATTGCAATTATATCACGCAGAAACGCTTTTCAATAGCTCTTGTGCTCTTTAAATAAATATTCAACTGAAAACTCAAGGGAGATTTAAACAATCTGTGCCTCTGCTTTAAATCGCGTATCTGACCGCCGGCGACGCACTTCTGTTGTACTGAGATGCTGTGAGTCTTAAAGCGGAAGCACACTCCACGCCTCTCTGTGGACCCCACCACATCACCACTGCTGCGTTATATGAATTCAACAATGCCTTTACTGCTTTAACAGCAATTCACCTTATACTGCAGTCATTCTGCCTTTACATACTATTACATTAACAACACATTCTCATGAAGTGCCTATAGCAATGCTATAATGCTAAAATATTTGTTCCCTATAGAATGTAATATGTAATATAAATATCATGCCTGCTTATCTTTTTTAAACACACCTTAAATAATAAGTGATGTTGCAGTTAATATAACAATTCTATGTCAAGGTAATTACATTGTACTTAAAGGTGTCGTGGGTAGATAATAGCGACATTTAGCGGTGAGATTGTGAATTGCACAGCTTACCACTCTATTTCGAAACGCATAGAGAAGCTATGGTAGCCGCTAGTGATGTGCATGTGGGGATGTTTTCCAACCCACGGGTTCTGCTTTTCGGAAATTATTTTGCACGCTCCAGCCCGCCCCGAACCACTTTATCTATTTTTACACCCCGCGACCATTAAATAGACATACTAGGCATTGTAATGTAAGAAACAGGCTTTATTTCATCCTAAAAGTGCTTGGAAACAGCCATTAGATTACATCGCCATTGTTAGGAAGGCTTTTAAACTGTTAGGTTCTGATTCTGTATCGGACGAGTAAACCCTCCCGAGTGCCGGTCAGAGCACTAATAATGAGGAGACAGGAGTTCAGTTTAACAGATTGTATTGATGGTAAAGGGATGGAGCACAGATGCATACTCAAAGATGAACATAGTCTGAAAAATAATAGACAATAAAGATAATGAATAAACTAAAATATATATATGTATATATATATATATACCATTATGAATATTCACTACATAAATAATTAGCATTTATCATTTACATCAATGATATCTCTATTAAACAAGGAAATTATATAAACAAAACAAGGTATTTATAAGTAAACTCTCATAAACAATCCTGTCATTACTATGCCATGCCCATATATGGATTGAATAAAGACGCAGCATTTACACAAACGCAACGTAAATCTCACTCGTTTACAACTTCTCAAACACCCAAATCTTGCATCATTTGGTTATCATCATAAACCCGTAATACTGATCTGTAGCTCAATACAGAACGAATAATCATAAGAAACTTATATTAACAATCTTAATATAACAGAAAGATTACTTCAGGGCAAGTCTGGGCATGTCTGTATTATACAGCATACATGTAAAGCCGTTCAAATCGCTAATAACACAAACATAAATCACAAAAGGCTTACTTTGAGGTCAGTGACTAACATCTTGATGTTACATCTGCAGCAATCACCATCAACAAACAGTTGTTCACATCATTTAGATGACAGCTCACACAGTTCACACAGACACCACAGACAGCGGCAGCTCAACTAACTACACTGTTTACAATCGGCAGAACAGCGGCGGCTCCGGTTTCAAAATAAAAGTCCCTTTTAAAGGAGCCTTTAATACAGCCGCCCCCAAAGATGCAAGCATCTTTGCTTCCCATAAAGGCGACTTTACTTGGAGGCGTTAAGTCCATCCTTTGGTAAAGCTGGCAGGATGACCAGGCGGGCTACTGGTCTGGTATAAACTTGGTCCTTTATCTTCACATCTGCTGACCTGATATGACCATCTGGGCTTAGGTGGGTTTTGATGACTTGGCCCACAGGCCATAAGCTTCGAGGTAGTTGGGGGTCCACAATCATAACAATGGTTTTCTCCTTTAAGTCAGGAGGAGAAGCTTGCCATTTCTGCCGGGTTTGGAGACCTGGAAGATAGTCCCTCACAAACTTAGACCAGAATCGATCTGCCAGGACCTGGGAGTGTCTCCAGTACCGACGACTCAACATTTCCGATTCTGGGTAAATGACTTGAGGTAGAGATCCATCGGGCCGCCCCATTAAGAGACTATTTGGGGTCACAGGGTCGGCATCTGCCACGTCTGACGACACATATCCTAAAGGTTTTGAGTTCAGGATGGCCTCTACTTCCAGCAAGACTGTCATTAAGACCTCCTCAGGAACGGGCTGTGAACCCACAACTGTGTACAAGGCTGATTTGACAGATCTCACTTCTCTTTCCCAAACCCCACCAAAGTGAGGGGCCGATGGGGGATTAAAGCGGAAGTGTATCTTTTGTTTGGCAAGATGATGCTGTATATCAGGAACCAGTGCGGCATAAGCTTCTCGTAACTCCCTTTCACCTCCACGGAAGTTCGTACCTCGATCCGACAATAATTCTGCTGGTGTTCCTCTCCTCGCGACAAACCTTCTTAAAGCCATGAGAAATGAGTCTGTGCTCATGCTAGGGAGTAGGTCCAAATGCACAGCTCTAGTAGTCAAGCATTTGAACAGAATGCCCCAACGCTTCTCTGTTCGCCTTCCAATTTTCACAGACAGAGGGCCAAAGCAGTCAACTCCACAAGAATGGAAGGCAGGTTTATAGAGCTGAAGGCGCGCAGAGGGTAGCTCCGACATCTTAGGGATTGTCGGCTGGGCTCTCCACCTTTGACATTCAGGGCAGTCACGTTGAAACCTCCTGACAGCTTCGCGTCCTCGTAAGATCCAGTAGTATCTCCTAATTTCCGCGAACAGACGCTCAGATCCAGGATGATGCAACTGGTGGTCGTAGTGGTGAATGATCAAACGAGTGACCGGGTGATTAGAATCCAGGACTAGAGGATGCAGAACCGAATCCTGCATGTCAACAACTCTCCTTAAACGGCCTCCTACTCTCAAAAGCCCACTGGACGGATCAATTTCAGGGGCTAGGGTAACCAGCCGACTTCCAGACCTGACCGACTTTCCAGTCCGCAGCAGTTTGTAATCCTCAGGGAACGATTCCTGTTGTATCTGTTTGACAATATTGATCTCAGCCTGGCGGTAATCCTCAGCTTCTGGAGGCGTCCCTGGAGCATGGATAGCCCGAAGTTCTTGGGCAGTCATGTCCAATAACTCTTGCCAAGTGTTGTAGTTCCATTTATCAGAGTGGTCAGAAGGAAGAGGTAAGGTATTGATCCCACAGAAGACAGATTTCCGCATTTCTGCCTTGTCCTCCATGACCTCAGGTTTAGGGATTACTGGCCATTCTTTGGGATCCTGCAGGAGGAAAGAGGGACCTTGAGACCAACGGTTCTGTGCAGCAAGATATTGGAGAGGTTTCCCTTTCGTGAGATCATCAGCCGGGTTATCTGCAGAGCTGACATAATGCCATGAACACTTGTCAGTCAGTTCCTGGATCTCTGCGATTCTGTTTCCCACGAAGACCCTATAGCGACAGGACTCTGAATTCAACCACTGAAGGACCGTGGTAGAGTCGGTCCACAAGGAAACAGAATTGATGCATAAGGTCAACTCGGTCACCAGTAACTTAGCCAACTGTGCTGCAATTAGACTTCCACAGAGTTCCAGCCTTGGAATGGAGTGAGTTCGTCTAGGAGTAACACGGGAGCGTGCGATTATGAAGGACAGGTAAGTCCGACCATCCTGGTCAGTAGTTCGGAGATAAGCCACTGCTCCATAGGCTTGCTCGGAGGCATCCGAGAAGATGTGTACTTCATGAGTAGCTCTATCCATTCCAACATCAACAGGAACATAAGGACGGGGGAAAGAGACACAAGAGAGGTGTTGAAGTTCCTCCTCCCACGTATTCCAGGACTGAAGAAGTTCAGGTGGTAGGTTAGAGTCATCCCACCCTCTCTGTTTGTTCCACAGGTGCTTAATGATGACCTTTGCTCGAGTCGTATAAGGTAGGAGGAATCCCAGAGGGTCATACTGGGAAGCCAGGACCTTATAGATGTTCCTCAAAGTGGGAGTTCCATAAATCACAGGCCGGTGCTTGTAGGACAAGGTATCATGCTGCCAGTTCCAGCTTAGACCCAGCGTGGATTCAGGGACATCCGACTTCCCTTGTGTCAACCACAGTTCCACACTCGCAGATCGAGCTTCCGTCGGGAGGTGACTCAGCACACCAGGATCATTGCAGGCCCACTGGCGAATGTCAAATCCAGCTTCAGAAAGGATGTCTCGTAGTCGATTAATCAAGGTCCGAGCAGCATCAGAAGAAGGCAAACTCTGCAAGCAGTTGTCGACATAGAAACATCTTTCTACCGAGAACCGAATCGCCTCATCAGTCAGGGGGTGTTGCAGCACATGGCGCTGTACAGCGTAGGTAGCACAACATGGACTGGAAGTTGTGCCAAAGGGTAACACCTGCCATTCGAAAATCTTGGGTGCCTTATCCATCTCCAGGTCTCGCCACAGGAAACGGAGTAAAGGACGGTCCTCAGGGAGAAGACGGACCTGGTGGAACATCGCTTTGATGTCCCCACTCACAGCTACAGGATGTTCTCTGAAGCGGACCAGGACACCTAATAGCGAGGCTCCAAGGGTAGGCCCTGGCAGCAGGTACTGATTAAGGCTTTGTCCTCTGTATTGATGGGAGCAGTTAAAAACAACACGAAACTTCCCATTGTGACTGACGATGTGATGAGGGATATACCAGCTTTCAGACTGCTCAGTTACAGGGTCAGCCACTTCCTTAACTACTCCAGTATCAATGAGTTTCCTCATCTCTTCCCTATAAACCTCAGCCTTTCCAGGGTCCTTTAGCAGACGTCTTTCCACACTGCGAAGGGTAGGTAAGACCGATTCCTTAGGTGCATTCAGCAAAGGCATATCCTTCCGCCGCAGTAGAGGCGTCGCCAACCGTTTGATTCCATCGATTTCTTGAGTGAGAGTTTTAAGGTCAAGCAACTCAATAGCCCTTTGAGCCTCCTTGGACCTGGTCACCGCTTTGCCCTCCCACTGTGGAACAACATCCAACTGCCACAGTCGTTGAACATTTTGAAGAAGTTCATCCTGAGTCGGAGCAATGGAGGTAAACAGACATTGCCGTGTGGCATGAGGCCGCCCCATGGAAGGTATGGGGCCCTGAAGTGTCCATCCCAGGCGCGTATGAACCGCAGCTGGCGCACCCGGGCCGCCCCATCGCACAGGCTCTGTCGGGGTGATAAGGTGAGGTTGATCGGAACCAATAAGAAGTAATGGCTGGACATCTGTAAGCGTACGGACAGGAAGACCTCGCAGATGTCGGTACTTCTGTTGCAGTTGTTCTATGGGGTACGACTGACGCGACAGGTTAAGACGATCTGCAGTAAAGGCGTGGTTGATCTTGTAACTTTTCTGGGGTTTACAGAAAGGAGAGATCTGGAACGATACAGACGAACCATGAAGCACCTGAATATCATCCCTCACTGTTCGCAAAGGTAGGTCTTCAGGAACACCCTGAATGCCCAGCGCCTTAACAGCAGTGGAAAGCAGAATAGTCCTCTCCGACCCGTCATCAAGAAGAGCATAGGTGTCTAGTGTGCGATCTTCATAATGCAGGTTTACAGGAACTACTTTGAGCATAACCCGACCTCCAACAGAGGGCTTATCCAGAAAGAACCGATCTGAAGAAGAACTCGTCAGGCAACTCTTTTCCATGTTAGCTGAATCGTCCTTGGGAGAGGAACTGACATTCACATCATGAAGAGGACGAAGGTGGATGGCTTGACAGATATTGCAAGGCTTCTTTAGGTCACACTGGGCAGCATGGTGTGTCCTGGCGCAACGCCAACAACGGTTGTTACTGCGAATCCATGTTTTGACCTGGTCGGAGGTAAGCTTGGCAAAGGATTCACACTGACTTAGGTAATGCTCTGCCTTATCACAGAAAGGACAATAACGCTTGACTTTCACAGGCTTGGTTTGTGAAACATGAACTTTCCGAGGGATAGATGTCTCACCCTGAAATTCTCCAACACCATGCAGAATAGTTACTGTCCTCTTCGCAGAGTCTGACTTAGTATGCGAGCCCTTAGACATTGGTTCAGCATCATAGCTGTGACACCAGGTTTCGTAACGGAGCCAGTTCGAAAGGTCAACCAAATTCGGTGTTGTTCCAGGTTGGCGGAACATATGGCGCCGAAACTCAGCACGCTGCTCAGGGGGAAGCTTACCCAAAAGGCGTGCAACATGGGACCCACAACAAAGTTCCAATTCGCCGTCTTGTCCCAAGGTTCTCCATAGGCCCATGAGTGACTCCACCTGAAGAGCAAATCTTTGAAAGGCGGAGACATCACCTCGCTTTATGTCAGGACTTTCGAGCACAGAAGCGATCCTCCTCAAAGCTAACTGATGTGGTTGACCGTATTTCTCATGGAGGGCAACCATTGTATCAGTGAACGGCGTAGGTGAGTTCAGATAAGCATCCGCTATCATTTTGGCTTCCTCAAGCTTAAGGTGATCCACTAAGATCTGGTATTTGAAAAGTTCAGTGCCATCAGGGGGGAGAAGATTATCCAAAGCTATCCTAAGTCGAGCAAACTCACCCGGATCAGGACGACTAAACTTGGGAATCGTTGGGGTAGGTCCCCGGTACACATATTCAGAGCCAGAGTAAGGAGGTACAGGGCGTTGGTTGGTCTTAGCCGCTGGTGCAAAGGCTTGAGAATGCATGAATGGTGGCACTGATCCGTCTCTCTGCTTGTCGCTGTGATGGGAAGGTAAGGGCATGGTTGCAGGTGTTAATAACTCTTGGAGCTCCTTAGGGGTAGGAGGAGGAGGAAGTCCAAAAGCGTTAGGGGAATGAGACTGATATGGTGGCGCTGGTGTAGCTGAGGAAGCAAAGGAATACTTCCCAGGCCCTGGAACCAGTGATTGGTAGCTAGTTTCACCCATTTCAGACAGCGTGAGGTAGCCCATCTGTGCCCTGAGGTCATCATTAGGTTCAGGCCATGGAGGTGGCGGAAACTCAGCGAAGTGTCTATCCTCCGCTAAGGTTGTGGATTCATGCGGCTTCATAGAGCGCCAGTATACGTTTGACGCCACAGGCTTTGTAGGCGAGGGAATCTGGCATATGGCTTGTTTGAAGTCGGCGCGAAGAGACTGAGCCACCTGAACTAATTCTCTGACTTCTGCACGGACTTCTCTCAGCTCCAGTAAGTCTGCCTGAAATGACTGGTGGGTCCGCATTAGTTGTACACGCTCACATCGCAGGCGCTGTAGCTCACTGTCTTGTGAAGAGGTAGTGATATCAGCCGTTCGAGTTAAAGTGAAGGATGATTAAGGTATTTCAGGATGTTGTGGAGTCTTATTACCCAAGGACAGGATCGGTGAGTCTTTGGAACAGACCCTGGCATCACCAAGGGAGGTGGCATAAGGTTGGAAGGATGGGGGAGGAGTCCGGTGGACAGGTGCCTCCCAAGTCTGTCGGGCATCATCCTCAGCGATATGTCTGCCTCGGGTATATTGCACATCATACTGCTGTAGGTAGGCTGGAGGACGAGTATGGCGTTTTGGGCGAGCTCCTCCAATAATCTCCTCATCAGATTCCATTACGTCAGAAGGCAATACTCGATCCGGCTCGAAGGACCAAATTTTGTTAGGAAGGCTTTTAAACTGTTAGGTTCTGATTCTGTATCGGACGAGTAAACCCTCCTGAGTGCCGGTCAGAGCACTAATAATGAGGAGACAGGAGTTCAGTTTAACAGATTGTATTGATGGTAAAGGGATGGAGCACAGATGCATACTCAAAGATGAACATAGTCTGAAAAATAATAGACAATAAAGATAATGAATAAACTAAAATATATATATGTATATATATATATATACCATTATGAATATTCACTACATAAATAATTAGCATTTATCATTTACATCAATGATATCTCTATTAAACAAGGAAATTATATAAACAAAACAAGGTATTTATAAGTAAACTCTCATAAACAATCCTGTCATTACTATGCCATGCCCATATATGGATTGAATAAAGACGCAGCATTTACACAAACGCAACGTAAATCTCACTCGTTTACAACTTCTCAAACACCCAAATCTTGCATCATTTGGTTATCATCATAAACCCGTAATACTGATCTGTAGCTCAATACAGAACGAATAATCATAAGAAACTTATATTAACAATCTTAATATAACAGAAAGATTACTTCAGGGCAAGTCTGGGCATGTCTGTATTATACAGCATACATGTAAAGCCGTTCAAATCGCTAATACCACAAACATAAATCACAAGAGGCTTACTTTGAGGTCAGTGACTAACATCTTGATGTTACATCTGCAGCAATCACCATCAACAAACAGTTGTTCACATCATTTAGATGACAGCTCACACAGTTCACACAAACACCACAGACAGCGGCAGCTCAACTAACTACACTGTTTACAATCGACAGAACAGCGGCGGGTCCGGTTTCAAAATAAAAGTCCCTTTTAAAGGAGCCTTTAATACAGCCATGTAAACGGGCAACAAGATACGCTTATGAACCATAGAAACCAGCATAGTCATATTAATAACAAGATAGGATAATGATACACATTTTCAAAGCAGCGTTTGTATTCATCTGTATAGAAGAACTACAAATACCTCTACATTAGATTTAGCAGTTTGACCTCCTTTTTCTTTTTAGGGATGTAAATTCCCGACCTTAATTTCCCTGCACTTCGTCTTCAATCTTCACTTTTATTTCTCCGTTTGTTTTGTTGTGTGGCTGGCGGCAGGAGCTGCTTGGCACTTTCGTGAGGTCAGAGGTTTAGGCACATTGCGCAAGTTAAGTTGCTACGTAGGCCTACATATTGTAACCTGACGAATAATATAATAAAATATGAAAATATATATTCCCAAATATTTCATATAAGCTATATATGCACGCAACATACAGATTTTTTATGACCTACCCATCCCACGGATAAAGTGACAATTACTTTACCCGCCCCAACCAGTGCAAAATGGCGACTTTGATGTCAGGGGACCCCGATGTGTAAATAATAACGGCTCATTCATAGGTTATAAAAACATAACAGTTCATTATGTAAGGTCTTTATACACCATTGATAGTATAGATATTATATTGCATTTCTGTAAGGAAGAAATCCTCCTAAAAGTTACATAGTGCATTTTTAAAATACATAAGAATCAAAATTAATAAAGTAATATCATGTTTTTGTTTATTTAGTGGAATATTTTGTAGGCTTTGTATATTTTTTTACATTGTTGTTTATATGATTTTACATTTGAAAGATAACAGTACAAAACAAACTACACTATATAAACTGTTATCCATTAAAGGGGACATATTATGAGATTTTTTTAAGATGTATATTTATAGCATGTTAAAATTGCCACTTTGTAGGCCTGAGCAAAAGTGTGCCGTTTTTTGGGTGTGTCATTGAAAATGCAAATGAGCGGATGAAGTGCAAAAACTGATCACAATGATGGTGGTTTGTTGCAATTGAAACTCAATTGTGCTGTGAATTATTTCTCTCTCTCTGTAATAAATGGCTGTGCCGTGGTTGGATAGTGCAGATAAAGGGGGCTGTATTATCCTATTCTGACATCACAATAGGAGCCAAATTACAATGACCTATTTTTTTCACATGCTCGCAGCGAATGGTTTACCAAAACTAAGTTACTTGGTTGATCTTTTTCACATTTTCTAGGTTGATAGAAGCACTGGGGAGGGACACAATTATAGCACTTAAACATGGAAAAGTCAGATTTTCATTATATGTCCCCTTTAAAACAATCACTATGGTAGTTTTTCACTTTTTGCGATTTTTGGCTTCTGATTTAGCTAAATACATATTTTCTGGAAGAGCTGTATGTCTCGCATTTGTGTCTGAATCTATTATTTTCTTTTGCTGGATTTGTTTGGTTTTGGGTTCGCACACCAAGAAAGTTTTTAAGACTTTGAATTATACAGTGAGGTCGATAAATATTGGTACATCGACACAATACTAACATTTTTGGCCCTATGCACCACCACAATGGATTTGAAATTAAACTAACAAGTTGTGCTTTAACTGCAGACGGTATTTACATCCAATTTAGGTGAACGGTGTAGGAATTACAACAGTTTGCAATGCATATGTGCCTCCCACTTGTTAAGGGACCAAAAGTAATGGGACAGAATAATACTCATAAATCAAACTTTCACTTTTTTAATACTTGGTTCCAAATCCTTTGCAGTCAATTACAGCCTGAATTCTGGAACGCATAGACATCACCAGACGCTGGGTTTTCATCTCTGCCAGGCCTCTACTGCAACTGTCTTCAGTTCCTGCTTGTTCTTGGGGTATTTTCCTTTCAGATTTGTCTTCAGCAAGTGAAATGCATGCTCAATCGGATTCAGGTCAGGTGGTAGACTTGGCCATTGCATAACATTCCACTTTTTTCCCTTAAAAAACTCTTTGGTTGCTTTTGCAGTATGCTTTGGGTGATCTGCACTGTCCAATGACTTCTGAAGCATTTGGCTGAATATGAGCAGATAATATTGCCCGAAACACTTCAGAATTCACTCTGCTGCTTTTGTCAGCAGTCACATCATTAATAAATACAAGAGAACCAGTTCCATTGGCAGCCATACATGCCCACGCCATGACACTACCACCACCATACTTCACTGATGAGGTGGTGTGCTTAGGATCATGAGCAGTTCCTTTTCTTCTCCATACTCTTCTCTTCCCATCACGCTGGTACAAGTTGATCTTGGTCTCATCTGTCCATAGGATGTTGTTCCAGAACTGGCTTTTATGTTGTTTGGCAAACTCTAATCTGGCCTTCCTGTTTTTGAGGCTCACCAGTGGTTTAGATCTTTTGGTGAACCCTCTGTATTCACGCTGGTGAAGTCTTCTCTTGATTGTTGACTTTGACACACATACACCTACCTCCTGGAGAGTGTTCTTGATCTGGCCAACTGTTGTGAAGGGGGTTTTCTTCACCAGGGAAAGAATTCTTCGGTCATCCACCACATTTGTTTTCCGTGGTTTTCCGCTTTTGGTGTTGCTGAGCTCACCGCTGCGTTCCTGCTTTTTAAAGACACACTATGCAGTTATTTTACCTTAATATAAAAGCTTCAAAGTTATTTTAGTGGTAAACAAAGTCATAGTAGGGCGAATCATCCTCCTGTTGAAGCTCGGGGAGGACGCCGCTAGCAAAACCAGCAATGCAAGCTTGAGAGAACCGCCCCTGACAAATCTCGCGAGAATCACGACTTGCTTTACGGCAACGACGTCACGCACGTTAGGCCTGTTCGACTTCGTGCGGCGCCGCAAGAACCGACCGCCGGACGACGCCAAAGTACCGCGAGAATGATCTGAGACGGCTCTTTGACGTCATCCGGCTGTCGGTTCTTGCAGCGCCGCATGAAGTCGATCAAGCCTATAACAACAACTGCACGCGCGAATTTGAGACGTGAGGCAAAACGATTTAAAAGTTAAGAAATCGCGTTCGGAAGAGAGTAAGAAAAGGAAAAGAGAATCTGACCGCGTTAGGAACCAGACAAGAGTTCCACTCGGTCAGGTTTTTACTCGTTGGCGTGAGCTAAAAGACAGCACTGGATGGGATGCTGATCTGTCGATCTTGTTAATGGACTAGTAAGTAAATCTCTTATTTGTAAACTTGTTTGCGGTCTATGTTGTATGTTGTTGCGCTTGCTTGTAGTATGTCATGCGATTATCACATAATAATATCTCACATAATAATCAGGACATAAATAAGCCTAGAGGTTGTAAATAGTGTAAACATGCACAATTTGCAAACTATAATGATAAATAGCAATAATCATGTATAGTGACATTATAACGAACAATGTTATGAAATAATGCAACGTACACAATTAACTTTGTCATGGCATTTTGTAATGTTTACATTACAATAAAAGAACACAAATGAAATGATACAGTAGACACAGACGAGCAATCATGTAAAAACGTTATAAGCCAGCAAACGCGGTAGGCTACTTTATTATTATATGCACTCTACACTTGGAAAAAACTTCTTATTATCCTATTACCATCATCTGTAGTTTAGTAGACTATTCAGTAGCCTAATATTTGTATGAAATTGTGAAACACTACCTGGTCATTATCTTCGGAGGTGTACTAGAGTGAAAATTGCATAGAGCGCCTTTAAGAATGTTCCAAAGAGTTGTTTTGGCCACGTCTAAGTTTTTGCTATCTCTCTGATGGGTTTGTTTAGTTTTTTCAGCCTAATGATGGCTTGCTTCTCTGTTAGTGACAGCTCTTTGGATCTCATCTTGACAGTTGACAGCAACAGATTCCAAATGCAAATAGCACGCTTGAAATGAACTCTGGACCTTTTATCTGCTCATTGTAATTGGGATAATGAGGGAATAACACACACCTGGCCATGGAACAGCGGAGGAGCCAATTGTCCCATTACTTTTGGTTCCTTAAATTGGGACATTCCACTTTTTTGGAAAATATGCTAATTTTCCAGCTCCCCTGAGTTAAACATTTGATTCTTGCTGTTTTGGAGTCCGTTCGGCTGGTCTCCGGGTCTGGCGCTAGCACTATTAGCATAGCTTAGCACAATCCATTGAATCTAATTAGACCATTAGCATCACGCTAAAAATAACCAACGAGTTTTGATATTTTTCCTATTTAAAACTTGACTCTTCTGTAGTTACATAGTGTAAGACCGACAGAAAATTAAAAGTTGCAATTTTCTAGGCATATCTACCAAAAAAGTGTAATGTCCCTTTAACAAATGGGAGGCACATATGCAAACTGTTGTAATTCCTACACCGTTCACCTGATTTGGATATAAATACCTTCACATTAAAGCAGTCTGCAGTTAAAGCACAACTTGTTTGTTTCATTTCAAATCCATTGTGGTGGTGTATAGAGCCAAAAATTTTAGAATCATGTCGATGTCCCAATATTTATGGACCTGTAATTGGTGCTATACCTTTCCTAACTCTATTATGATGCTGGCCAGACATTAAAAAATCAAATATTGTTGACTTTCTCCACCTAGTGGTGGTACAGAGATGAACCAATTCAAACTGTGTCGTGCTTTGAAGTACAAACTTGGTCAAAAAGTTAAATAGATGATTCATATGTTAAGTGTATACATAAAGTACGAAGTCAAGTGTTGGACATTCAATTATTCTTTAATTTCAATTTGTCAGAGAATAATAAATTATTTACAATTGTCTTTCACAAAGCATAAATTAAACCATGAGATGAAGAGAGACAGAGAGAGAAACAGAAAGAAGAGCACAAGAGAGATTATGAGGTGTTTTAAAGCCCTCTCTGTAAAGAGGGTTCGGCTCATTCTGGTTTCAGTAAACTCATTTATGATCACTCAGATGAATGGATGAAGAAAGCCAGTGCACCAGCTAAGAGGAGGAGAGACGAGTGACATCACCAAACCAGACTGTCTTCAACACTGCACAGAAACAAAGATGAGATATAACAAGTTGGTGCAAAGCACTGAGATCATGGATTTCATTCCCAAAGAACACATGAGAGTGTATTCATTAAAACTACTGTCAATTTAATGCAAAATGCATTGATATTATTTAAATTTGAAGTCACAAGCATGAGATTAACAAGCACATTTTCGGTTGTATTATCTTTGCTCACCGGGGTCTGAAGTCTTGTTCATCATCACCAAACAGCAGCTCGGCCACAGCATCCTCAGGAGTCGATCTCTTCCCATATCTGAAGAATAAGACAGTATCAAATACAGTCCACAACATGAGTCTCTGAAGATATCAGAATTTACAACTGCAGTAAGCACTGGACAGGGCATTTACATATAAGAGTATACAAAGAAAATCTCTTTTTGGCACCACATGTGAACAAAAATAACACATGATCATCACCATTTAATTGTGGCCTTTTGGGGTTAAATTTCTTGCTGAAAATATCAGGGTGCATCTGCAGCACACGTCACGAGAGACAAATCAGCAGACATGTTAATCCCACTTAATAACAATCTATCTTAAAACGCAGCAGAATAATGAGGGGTTGCGTACAGGTTGAAGGAGATCTGGCAACGCAGCCCACCCCTCGCACATATGCTGGAGTTCAGATAAAAAATACATTGTGGTTAAGCCATAAACATAAATTGAGGTTTTGCAGATACATCCGTGAATTTTGTTTTTGGTTGTTAATCCAAAAAAAACAAATTGGAAGCTCTTTCAGAATACAATACTCCTCTAAAGCATCTTTGCAAAGAGTAAGCAATGCAAAGTTGACAGTTGAGATGTAAAGTAAATGAGAAACAAACAGTGGGAGGCACCAAGAGCCCATCCAAAAATGTATTGGGGTACTTCTAGAGCATGGAAGTACCATAGTAAAAGTACCATATCATGAAAGTACCATACGATACTATTCTGTATCGTGGTATATATCAAAGTGCAAGGATATTGCCATCTAATTACTGTACAATGATGCCGCCACAGTACTTTTTGTAAGAGATACTGAAACAAATTTAGACAAATCTAATATGGGCTCAAATAATACACCGCAGACTGGAAAACTGACTGAAATGGTGCCATTAAAATGAACATCATATTCTCCAGACGGGAAAACGCATTGGGCCATTAGATGTTTTTCACTCTTTTATACCAGTATACTGTTTCAAGGATTAAAATATAATCTCTCATATTTGCGGTAGTGCCACAACATACTGTAACACAATGAGCTTCATTAGTGTCTACATTTCCATTTCTGAGTAAATCACTTGAGTAAAAATCCACCTTACATACATTTTTTTTGCACTGAATTAAAAGTGACAATTTAGGAACAGTTTAATATTTACAATTTGCACTATATATATATATAAATGTGTAATAAAATTTAAATAATGTATGAAATATATAATATACAAATGAAAGAGGTAAATTAATGTACTTTAGTCAATTCTTTGTAGAATTATACAACATAATAATAAAAGAAAAAGTTTATAATGTAAGTTTTCAAATGTAGTAAGTCCACCATAACATTAATATTGCTGTTAGTTTTGTCTCACCTCTGTCGTGTGATGAGGTTGATGTAGTGCCGTAGTGCTGTGTGATATTTGGCCAGCTCCTCTGGACCCATGTCTCCAGCCGGAGGTTCAGGTTTGGGTGGGTAAGCTTCAGCCAGGCTGCTCAGACACACTACAACACACATGACAAGAGCCGCCAGCACGGTCCAGGATCTCATTGCACTTGCCATCTAAAAAACAGAGATATACAGAATGTGCAAAGTCAAAATAATAACTTTTGTCGTCACATTATCACATTAATGTATTATGGAGCTCTCCGTGGTCCTGATGAAGTTCTCATCATCAGCTAAATGCCTCGTTCAGGATCTTTGCTCAAAGCAGCAGAATTCAACTTACTGTGTATTAGATGTTCAGGTCCCAGAAGGATCACAGAGAGTTGATGCTGGCTGTTGGAGTTCTGTTTCTCTCTCTGAATCGGGATGCTTTTATAGCTCCTGAGACCCCAGTGGGAGGTTCAGACCCCACCCATGACTTACACACATCTAATGAGTCATTGGCACAAGATATCCAACACTTGACATATCTGACCTCCTCTAAACATTAATAAGAATGATACATATGATGCTATGGAATAAAGTGAAATGAATGACATCATTGCTAACTTACTGTAAGCTCATTGTTTTATTTTTTTTAAATACCACATACCTTGTAGATTTTATCCTATATATATATTTATATATAAATACTTTTTCTTTCACTATTGTGTCATATAATACTACAAAGAATTGACTAATGTACATTCATTTACCTCTTTCATTTGTATATTATATATTTCATACATCATTTAAACTTTAATAAATGTTATTAATATATATATATACACATATATATTTTTTTTAAATAGGCTATGTAATTGCCTATATTGTATAAATACTAAATCAATTTGAATAAAATAATATCTACTAAACCAGATATTGACATGTTAAAATGTTATTTTATTAAACAAAACTCATTGGGGCAGTTTCCTGGACAGGGAATTTAATTTCAAACCACTTTGCACTGACATATTTTAACATATATCAGAACCATTGTTTTGTCTCACGATGCAACATGATCTCACGGAAAGTTGTGTTATAGTCACAAAAATCTTTATTAATTTATTCATGTCCATGACACGAAATTCATCTTTATTCGTGCCTTGAGTAAATAGTTTTTCGTGTCTGTTGCACGAATTTCTTTTTCGTGTCATTTTATGTATTGTTTTCTCTTTTTTTATATTTTTAAATCATTGTCGCTTGGTGTTAGATTTGGGGATTGTTTAATGTATGCTTTGTAAAACTACCCAAATGTCCTAAAATAACTAAGACCTAGTCCTGGATTAATTTAAACCCTGTCTGGGAAACCACCCCATAAATTTGTCCAGTGGATTAAATGGTTATAATGGGAATTGTATTGGTTTCAATAGAAATTATAATGGTCTCTTTGGGTCTTTAATGGTAATGTGTTGGATTTTATTGGTGGGGTGTAACCTGCTAAATTGGAACCAACATAATACCATAAAATCATACTGGAATGAGGTCCAAAACACACTACATAAAGGGATTTTGTACTGTATATTTGTAGTTTATGTCAGCAGGGTTAACTTAAATTTAGGTTAATAGTTGGCCTTTACGAGTTTATAGATGAATAGCTGAATGAACACACTGTAAAAAATACTTTGCTGCCTTAAAATTTTTTGTTGAATCAACTCGGATTTACAAGTCATTTCAACTTACTATTATTTATCTTGACTAGAAATTAGTTGTTATAACTACATTTGAGTTGTTATAACTTATAAAATTTAGTTGACTTTTCCCAACTATTTTTATAAGTTGTAACAACTCATCTCTGTTGACATGACTTGTAAATCTGAGTTGATTTAACAAAAAATTTTAAGGCAGCAAAGTATTTTTACAGTGTACAGTTTTACCGCACATCCAGCAGAGGGCGCAGCTGCGTAAACCATGCACGCGCCTGTAGAAAACGCCAGTTCGTGCTCGTCTCACCTCGTTTAATCCAATTTGCAATTAACAACGTAAAACTGTAATCACAGAACACTATTGTCGTACCATCACGAACCCACACATTTGTTGAACGAGCTGTACAAAAGAAGTGATGAACTAAGTTAACCATTTCAGATTGTGATTCAAAGGTCTGAGAACGAGCGATGACATGCAGGCATAGCAAGACTTTCTCTCAAATCTTTAATTGTAATTCATTCATAATAAAAAAACCCTGGAAGCAAAGAAAAGTTAAAACGTTAATTATACACCATTGATTTTTTTAGGCCTAAATAAGGCAGAGGACTTGAATCAATAAAGCTCTTGACTGAATCAGTTAACTAATCAGTAGAATTAATCTGCAAGGGTTTATAATTAGACCACACTAACCATCTGATCTGTAAATGACAAACCAGTAACTGTAATTATTGCTAATCAGATCTGGGAAATATAATGTAGCGATATCAATGAACAGACAATTGTAAAGATATATTCATGGATTATTTAGTCTCCATTATTTACAATACCATTAGGAACCATCAAACCATTACAAAATTTGGGTAATATTCCAGTAGGATTTCATGCCTGTTTAAACCTAATACATTGCTAGAGTCCATTAAAGTCCATTATAGTTTCCTTTAAAAAACAATACAATTCCCATTATAACCATTAAATCCATTAGAACCTCTGTAATGGTTTCTCTTGTGTTTCGCAGTGGTGAAATCATGGTAATATACTGCAAAAAATCTCAGGGATAGCACCTAAACTTTCTGTGCTTAGTATTACCCTTGTATGAAGTATAAATCTGAAGCAGGCAGCAATATATGTAGTGTGTATTTAATAATGCTGGGTTATTTTCAACCCAGTGTTGGGCCAAAAAGCAACAACCCGTTGAGTTGTAATTAAAAAATGCTGGGTTATTTTCAACCCTTGATTAAAAAATGGACAAACTGAGCGGTTGGGTTAAATTAAACAAAGAGTTGTTTATATTTTACCCAACAACTGGTTAAAACAACTCAGCATAGGTTTAGAGTTCACTTACTCCCTGAGCACACATATATACGCAGATCAGATTGAAGTGTAAATCTTAATGTCAGGGTTGATCATAAAGGTTTATGGAAACTACATTAATCTCACCACTGGCCTGTACGGGTGATTCTCACGAAACCATTGAAACACCACGGCACTAATGATTTTAGCTTTAAAATGTGTAATATAGTAACATTAAAAAGCATCAGAATTAACACAATACCTTGCACAATGTGTGATTTCAACATAAGAATTTATAATTGTAAATTTTATCTCATTTTATGCTGAAATTCTCATTACCGCAATGTGTCCGGCTGTGTTTGAACATGCGTTATGTTGTAATTTAATCAAATTAACACAAAAATATTAAGAAAAAAAATGGATGTTTTGCTAGACTACTTTAGATGACAGAAAAAATATTTACTGAATATTCATGTATAATAATAATGAAGAAAAATTAGGAAAATGATGTGTCCATGCCTGATGTTCTCATCCTCCGCAACACTTTTTGAGAACAGTTTAAGCACACATACAGAATTTTAATAAAGTTTGATTTTTTTTGTGACCAAGCACATGGACCAGTTACTTCAAGATGGCTACCAGGTAAGATCATTTTTTTTACAGTTAATATGAAATATTGTCTTGTCAGAATGCTTACACGACATTTTGATTATCATTACCGCAACATATGCTTATTAAATGTTAATTTAATTAATAGAAGCATAATACTTTGATTTTAAATGCATGTGCAGAATCTCCAAATTATGTTCTTTCAGGTTTGTCATGTCATTTTGAAAATATGTCAGTGTTGATGTTTTCTGACTGTTGCGGTAATGAGATTTTTTAGGACTAATTTTTTAAATTATGTTACAAATAGTGTTAAATGATAAGTAAAAGTTTTTAAATTAATGTTCCCATTTACTCCAGACTTTGTTTTTCAATGTCTGGTGGGAAAAAAAGTAAATTTAAGCAATTTTTACATTTTCATGCTTGACATTTTTAAAACCAAGTTTTCGTGAGAATCACCCGTACATTGCTGTCATGAGAAACCTTAAGAGCAAATCTGAACGAAAAGAAAATGTTTGTGTTAGATGTTAATAAATCAGCCTTCGATGTGTGTTCAAAGCCATATGTTGATGCAGATTGCCGTTTTCTTGTAATCACGCACGACTCACTGAAACATTTTCCAATGCTTCTGTTATAAAATTCTTAATATAGTCTCATAGAGTCGTCCGATCCTGGTCCCTAAACCTGTCTAACAATAAAAGTCAATGAGAGGAAACAACAAACAGTAGATATTGATACCCCACTTCAGCTTATCAATGTGAATAAACAATGAGAAAGCTGTGTTAGATAAGACGGGCATGAGTCTGCGTCTATGATAACTTTACAAACAGCAGTATGTAATGTTCATCCAAAGAGCGATTACTGTTGGGATGAGAGGGAGCGCTGTGGATAAATGTGCTTTATAAACTCAACCAAATGTTCTGATCTGACCGCTCTGTGTACTAAATGTTGATATTTTAATGTCAGAATCAATAAGGTTGTATTTTTTATTAATGGTGTCATGGTGTACAGTACAGTATCGATTTAAGATTATAGTGGGTTCATGTCCACTAGGCTTTAAATGTAATTATGATCTGAAGAATCATAAAAGTATGTTTGGAAAATAAAGACAGGTTTACAGAATATAGACATAAAACAAAAAAGTTTACAATTTCTTGTTTGGTTAGTTACAAGTATGCTATACTGTGAGCACGGTAGATGCTTTAAAGGTGCCAAAGAATGCATTGAAATAATATTTTAAATTGTTTTCTGATATCTACATAGAAGGTATGCGGCTTTATTAAGTGCAAAAATTATCCGGAAATGTTTTACATGTCCATTTACAACCCTCGGATATGTCCTTTGAATAATCTATTATTACCTTATTTAAAATGGTCATTAATAATAATGTTGAGCTCTGCTCTGATTGGCTGTTTCACAGAGTGGCTCAACAGACCTTATGTTTGAGCCTGTATCAGATTTTCAGGAATAATCAATTGTTTGGAGATTGTTAATGGACGTTTAAACTAGCATTAACTAGCATATAGCGCTAACTCAACAGTCACTAAATTGTACTTAATTTAATGTTGTGGGCGCACATCTCGACTGTTACGTCACAATCGGTGTTATGTTGAGATTGGCCTGCTTTCCAGCTGTCTTTTGCATGAGGTTTATATAAGAAGGAGGAAACAATTGCGTTTGAGGCTCACGATATGTCATTAGCATCTATGCCTAGGTAAATACAGTTTTACATTCTACAGCATCTTTAAAGAAAACATCTGCCAAATGCTGGACTTCAGACAGAATAAAATCTGTTTCCAAACAAGTAGAAACAATGGACATCTTAAAATTTTTACAGAGGTCAGAGGAGAATGGGCCGACTGATTCAAGCTGATAGAAGAGCAACTTTGACTGAAATAACCACTCGTTACAACCGAGGTATGCAGCAAAGCATTTGTGAAGTCACAACACGCACAACCTTGAGGCGGATGGGCTACAACAGCAGAAGACCCCACCGGGTACCACTCAACTCCACTACAAATAGGAAAAAGAGGCTACAATTTGCACAAGCTCACCAAAATTGGACAGTTGAAGACTGGAAAAATGTTGCCTGGTCTGATGAGTCTCGATTTCTGTTGAGCCATATTCAGATGGTAGAGTCAGAATTTGGCGTAAACAGAATGAGAACATGGATCCATCATGCCTTGTTACCACTGTGCAGGCTGGTGGTGGTGGTGTAATAGTGTGGGGGATGTTTTCTTGGCACTCTTTAGGCCCCTTAGTGCCAATTGGGAATCTTTTAAATGCCACAGCCTACCTGAGCATTGTTTCTGACCATGTCCATCCCTTTATGACCACCATGTACTCATCCTTTGATGGCTACTTCCAGCAGGATAATGCACCATGTCACAAAGCTTGAGTCATTTCAAATTGGTTTCTTGATCATGAAAATGAGTTCACTGTACTAAAATGGCCCCCACAGTCCCCAGATCTTAACCCAATAATGCATCTTTGGGATGTGGTGGAACGGGAGCTTCGTGTCCTGGACGTGCATCCCACAAATCTCCATCAACTGCAAGAAGCTATCCTATCAATATGGGCCAACATTTTTAAAGAATGCTTTCAGCAGCTTGTTGAATTAATGCCATGTAGAATTAAGGCAGTTCTGAAGGCGAAAGGGGGTCAAACACAGTATAAGTATGGTGTTTCTAATAATCCTTTAAGTGAGTGTATGTATTAATCATTTGTACAATATTACATTTTGTTTTAAAATTTGCAGCCAAACAGTTCAAAATAAACATTTTCATTAAATATTTGTTATGTTACTGTGTATTCAAAATAATGCAAAACGCCTAAACACAGTTGACATAGAACTTCTAGGTTCTGTTTATAGGTAATTAACATATACTTAAAATGTACACTGCCCTGTATTCATACAATTCTTTTTTTTTTTTAAGTCCCTGTAATAACTCAACTACCTGGAATCATAACTGCTATTCTTAAATCCTAAACATATATTAAGCCACTTTGAAGTCACCAAACAAAACTATCAGACAGCAAACAGACGACACTAACAGCGCTGAGAGACGTTCACCGCTACGACTCAAAGCAAAAGCCTACAACAACAACTTTGAAGAACAAACTAAAAAGCCATTTATGAACCTGAAAATGTAGGCTACATGCAGTCATTTATTGTTAAATCTCTGCTACCAGGTCCTTCCACTTACGCACTTAAAATCCTGAAATTTCCTGTGTTTATGACATCTCTGTTATCTCAGGAGTGATGTTACATTGAAGTGTTATCAGAGTTATCTTGTGTGTTATTTCCTCACTGATGTGAGCAGAGTGCTACAGTAGCGCTCATGTGTGTTTACATGAACTCATTCAGTGCCGAGTAACGACAACCAAAACAATTTGATGAAAAAATAAATAAATACTGATAATTAAAAGGTCAGTCCAAAAAATAGCTTATTGTCTTTAATTTCCAATGAGTTTAGTGATTTGAATGATCCATCCTCTGATGAGTGAATATTAATTTCAAATACGTCAAATTACAGACTTTCTAAAAGTATGTGCATTAGTATGACCTACTGAGGTATTTACAAGTGATATGTTACAGTGATATGCTTAGATCCCTTCTAAAATTTAAAGTTATTTTTAAAATAAATTTATTGACAGGGTTACTGCTGACCTCACGCAGTATTTTTCCACCTCTAAAGTACTACATTTATTCAGCCCTACAATTAAGTGTGGAAATTGTTTATAAGGAATGCAAACTAAAGCCTATATAGATGTTGCTTTAATTCCTCAGGTAAATCAATTGAGTTGTTAAGTCTTAAGTTCGTCTCAGATATTCCTCCTACAATACCAATAATAGTTAGGCATAGGATTAATATGAATGTGGACATGAAATGTTTGAATCTCACTGCAAAAAAATGACTTTCTTTCTTTGTATTTTTGTCTTGTTTTCAGTAAAAATATCTAAACATTCCCAAACCAAGATGCACTTTCTTGATAAGCAAAATGACCTGAGAAAATAAGAAATATTATACAATTTAATTGAATTAGTGCTTAAAACAAGCAAAAATATCTGCCAATGGGGAGAAAAATAATCTTGAAATAAGTTTACTTTTTTCTTAAACAATTAATTCAAAATAAATGTTCTTACTGCAATGGCAGATTTGTTTGCTTGTTTTAAAGGGGTCATAGCGTGACTTTTTCCATGTTTAAGTGCTATAATTGGGCCCCTAGTGCTTCTATCAACCTAGAAAATGTGAAGAAGATCAACCCAGTAATTTAGTTTGGGTAAGCTATTTTCTGCAAGCATGTGAAAAATTAGGTCGTTCAGATTTTGCCTGTTTTGTGAGGTAGGTAGCAAGGCGGATTACAATAATACCGCCCCCTTTATCTGCACTATCCAACCACAGCACTGCCATTTAGTGCAGAGAGAAAGAGGGAGACAGAAAATAATTGCCGGCACAATTGAGTTTCAAATACAACAAACCACCATCATTGTGATCAGTGTTTGCACTTAATCCGCTCATTTGCATTTTAAATGACACACCCAAAAACGGCACACTTTTGCTCATAGGCCTACAAAGTGACAATTTTAACATGCTGTAATTAATTATTTGTGGGGTATTTTGAGCTAGAACTTCAATTATGCACTCTGGGGACACCAAAGATTAAGTTTACATCTTTAAAATATCTCATAATATGACCCCTTTAAGCACAAATTTGCTTAAATTTGATATGTTTTGTCTAAAAACTAGACTTATTTTCTTAGGTCATTTTGATAATCAAGAAAATGCATCTTGATTTAAGAATTTTTAGATATTTGTACTGAAAACAAGACAAAATTATATAAATTATATAAATTATAAAAATTTATATGAAAATATCTAAACATTCTTAAATCAAGATGGTTTTCTTGATGAGCAAAACGACCCAAGAAAATAAGTCTAGTTTTAAATACCAATATTTGAACATTTTTCTTAAACAATTAATTCAAGAAAGATTCTAGGAAAATTTGCTTACCCCATTGGCAGATTGTTTTGCTTGTTTTATGCACAAAATCACTTGAATTTGATATTTTTGGTCTAAAAACTTATTTTCTTGTTTTGTTTTGCTCATTCTTAATGTAAGATTTTTTAGATATTTTTACTTAAGAAAAGACAAAAATACTAAGAATTTTTTTCTTAAAAACCATTTTTTGCAGAACTGCAGATTTTTATAAATCTGAGCAGTTTGTGATTATTGAGATATTTTGTATCTGAAACACAAGATTGCTGGGGTCTTGTTCATAAGAAACATGTGTGAAGCAGATGAAAAATATATGTTAGAATCTCTGATAAAGTGACCTGCTGGTGTACTCGAAAGCTTAAAAACTGTTTCAAGATAACCCAAAAGCTGAAATAAAAACACTGTAGCAGTGCACTTTTAAACATTATTATGCAGCTGTTTCTTTATATCTTCAGTCTTCCATTTGGAAAAAACTCAAAACAAATAAGTTTATTTGTTATTCTGTGCATACTACTATAAATAATATAGTGTCTTTATTACTAATATCCCACAACTAGAATGATTTCCCAGGAGAATCGGCCTCAGGTTAGAAAACTACAAGTCTTTCTTGTTTAATAAGGGTCCTTCTATTAACCACCTGACGTGTCATTAAAGATTTATAGGTTAAATGTGTTTTTTTTGGTGTCTGGATTCAAGGGTCAATATGCTGTTAAATAATCATGAGGTGGAACTGTCTTACGTCAACATCTTAATCAATATGACTACTATCGCTACTTTGAGTTATATGTCAGAAAAACACTGTATTTGAGGAAAAGAGAATTGCTTCAGAGATGTTGTTTTTTATTTATTTATTTATTGAAAGCATTCTACCGAAATACAGTGTGTATAATTATTATTCAAATACAGTGACACTGAAAATTTCCATTGGACCTGTCACAATTTAATATCCAAATAAATTAGACTAAGAATTTATTTAATTATTTTGGTTGCTTTATAACTTGTCAAAGTGTGTTCAAGTAAAACTGTCCTATTTAATACATTTCTTTACAAAAATGACTTTTTGTCTGGTTTTCAGTACAGAAGAGATCAGATGTACTTCAACAGTAGACACATTTAAATCTAGATTAAAAACACGTCTGCTGCTTCACACTGACTGCACTTTTATTCCTGTTTTATTCTTTTTCACACATTTTAAACAGTTTTTATTAAAATCACATTTCTTTTCTTTAATTGCTTTTTTAAATTCTCATGTATCTTTGTTTTTATTGTGTGTCTCTTATTTTTTTTTTGTTTTCTCTTTTCTGTGTAAGCACTTTGAATGACCTCGGTGTATAAAATGTGCTATACAAATGAACTTGCTTATTGACATTTTAAATCAATATGTATTTTCTTGATGAGAAAAATTACCTAAGAAAATAAGTCTAGTTTATAGACAAAAAATATATATAAAATTTAAGTTAATTTGTGCTTAAAACAAGCAAAAAAAATCTGCCAATGGGGTAAGCAAAACAATGTGTGAACTTTTTTCTTAAACAGTTAATTCAAGAAAATTTCAAAAAAATTTGTCTTACCCCGTTTGCCGATTTTTTTGCTTGTTTTCGGCACAAATTCACTTGAATTGTATATTTTTGTCTAGAAACTATAGACTTATTTCATGGGTCAATTTGCTCATCAAGAAAATACAACAATTCATATTTGCAAAACATTTTTTTTACAAAAACAGTTTAAAGTAAACTGTAGAAAAATTCCGTAGAAATTACAATGTTATTGCGGCTGGATTGCCGGTGATTTGCCGTAGATTTACATTTATGTTGTTTACTGGCAAGAGTTTGATCAAAGTTAAATAAACTTTAAATATTAACAAGTATTTATCTTAACAGAATAAAACTATACAATAACAGCCTCATGCAAAGCATTCTGGGAACCAGAAATCATCATCAAACTTTTTCTGTTTTTTGCTTCACATTTTGTTTCCCAGAATGTTTTGCTTGATGCTGTTTTTTAGTTTTACTCTGTAAAGACAAACACTTTTAAATGTTAAATGTTCATTTAACTTTGAACAAAATGTTGCCAGTAAAAAACATAAATTAAAATCTACGGTAAGTTACCGACAACCAGCTGCAATTTCTACGATTTTTTTTACAGTGTATGTTGGAGTTTAATGTTTCAGCATGGTTGCACCTGTTTGATGACGCTGTCCAGATACGTACAACTCAAGAATGAACGAGTCTATGTGCCAGTTTAATGAAACTCAGAGGTACAATAAATATAAGTTGTATTGAAACACATCCAAAGCCAGCTATCAGAAGGTGGATTCAGCAGGTATTTTACTGCTTCATATAAAATAACAAAATCTTTGGGCACATTTACAACATAAATGACACCAGAGAATAAGACGATAGATCAATACAGCAGTAACTTTCTCTAACATCAAACCATCCTGTCATCTCTAAAAATCTCTTCTGGTGTCTCTTTACACACAATAAGAAATCTAGATATTCATCTTCAAGGCTTAAATAATCCTAACGCAAGTCTGAGTATCTTCATTTCTTTCATCTCTGCTGACATCCTAATTAACCCTTACCTGCATCTGTCAATATAGAGCAGAATGGGTGAAGTTCATTTGTGACTAAGAAGCAACTTCCACATGCAGTCACTGTAATGAAGCATTGTGTCTCATTGTGTAATTACAGTCATTTATCTCCGTATAAGCCTTGATCATTTCAGTCCAGATTACTCACAGGTATTCTGTGTTTTACTGGCCTGATTTTCACCAAAACACCAGGCAACATGGAAAGCAGCATACAGTTGAGAGGATGTGCATTATGAGGACTTTACTATATCAGTAATGAATGTTTCTCAGACAGGGTTTAGATTAAGCCAGGACTAGACCTTAGTTATATTAGGACTTGTAAGTAGTTTTTACAAGCAAACCTTACAAAAAACAATACTGGTGTGCATCTTGAGACAAATCAATGGCATTGATATTAATGATTTCTAAGTTATGTCAGTGCAAGCTGTTTTAAGACACATCAAATATGCATTTAATTCTGGGACTATAGGCTTAAGACTTGTCCGGGAAATTGCCACATTATCTCTTATTGGACAGGAGAAACAGAATGACCCGATTACATTCTTAATTTAATTCCACCAATATGTAACTGTACACATATTATTTGGGCTCAACAAAAAAATAGCAGGTATTTTGTTAAGACAATTACTAAAATTAAGTTGAACCAGCCAACTAAATAGTACTTAGATGTATGTTCAAACTAAAAAATATTAATTTTAATACTCATAATATTTAACCTCCTAAGACCCGAGCTTTGGTGTGTCTTTTTTTAGATTTCTTCCAGCTAATTTGGGGTTAGGAAGAACCAAGAAATATAATAACCAAATATTTTTCTTTGAACATGAAGCAGTCTAAGTGGCCATCTTTGTGTACAACAGCTTCCAGTTACACAGAACTAAGTATTATGGTGCAAAAAAAAAAATGTGACGTCCACATCCAGGTCTTAGGAGGTTTATATATATATATATATATATATATATATATATATATATATATATATATATATATATATATATATATATATATATATATATATATATATATATATATATATATATATATATATATATATATATATATATATATATAGTCAACTAGCCTTCCAAAACCTTGTATCTCCATATTTTGTGAATTTCATTTTTTTGGTCATAACTCATCATAATTGGTCACTCTCTCTGCAAATATGTCATCAATAAAAAGTATTAAAAGTGCTTGTCAACTTAGACAACACAGTGTGTAATCATTAAAAAAATAAAGTGTTTATTCTCTTGCTTGAAAAAGAGTGAATTTGGACATACAAGCTTTCGGAAGGACAGTGACTAATATATATTAGTCAAAATAACATTTATCCAACATTTATCCAAATTCAAGTTTATTTTGGTTAGAGGTGGGTTACTCATAGACGGACTAAATCGGGTGCATGGTTCTCCTAGACGCTGCTATTGCTTGCTGGGTTGTTCTAACCAGTGTCTGAATTAAGAGGGAACTGGGGTGGTCCCTGACCCCCTAAGCATTGGAGGGTCCCCTGTTTTTTATTCAAATGAAAATACTACATGAATTTAAAACACTCGTGCTGCCACAAAGAGATACTGTCCATTATTTGTCCCAATTTCCCAATAAACTAATCCAAAAGATTTCTGTCTAAAATAAATGTAAACTCTCAAGTGGATTATTTTCACCTCGTTGACGGTAAGGATCTTCTTTATTAATACTAATTTAAAATATACAATTTTAACTGTAAAAACTGTCAATTCAAATCGAACCATTTCAGGAAACTGATTGCCTCAAACCATTTAAGTTTTAAAATGCATACATGAGTACTGTGAACAGGCCGGCTCCACCGGGCGCTTGGCCCACCCTGGCCCCACACCACATAACAGCCAATCTTTTAGCCAAAAATCTGTAATGTTATACTATATTAACAGACATGAGAATAATTCTTAAAGGAACAGTATGTAGGATTGTGGCCAAAACTGGTATTGCAATCACAAAACTTGTGGCTAAAACTTGTACTGCAATCACACAACTGGTGGCCAATACACAAAATGACAACATAAACATCAGTTGAGGGCTGCAACTCCACTTTTTAATGACAATATCCTGGCAAGACCACTGTTGTCAGTGATATAAGTATTTGAAATCAAAATGATTTCTTAATGTCTAGTGACATATCAGGGCCATTTTATGATTAATTGATATACATTTCTTACATACTGTTCCTTTAAGAAAAACTGTGTTTACGATAAAATTACCATTTTTAGTTTGTAACAAGTTTGTTTTAGTTGATGTAAATAGTTATTTTAAAAGAACTGCCCTTTTAATCAAAACATTACAAGAATAAACCCAATTCTTACAGTTCATGCTTTACCCAAGTAACAAGTTTTAGTTGATGTAAAAACTAAACACGGAAAACATGCTAACCATTTTTATATAGATATAGTTACTAAATAGTTCCAAAATTTGTAAAAAAAAACAACAACAACAACAACAAAAAACACACACAAACACAACAATAACAAACAACCCTAACAACTGTCTTAAATATATAATATTAAAACTATAGACATGTGAGATTAAAGCATTAAAGACCCCCCCCCAATCCGACCAGCCCACCTGGAATATCACTTGGCCCACCTTTCACCTTATATCTGGAGCCAGGCCTGAGTGTGAACATAAATAAACTGAGTCATATGCACAAACATACACTTCCAGGTCATATTGACTAGATTGACTTTTATGTTTAATGTATCACTTCAACACCTCTTTTCTCATGTCAACATAAACCAAATAACTGCCATCATAAATGTTTAAATCAATATTTTATGTCCAATTATTTCTTTCTGTGTAATAACGTACATCCAGATGACTGCTATGGCAAAATAAACCATTTTAGGGTGACAAGACATATCCTCATCACCCTGCCAGGCTTATTTTATGATAACAGTCAGCTGCATGTGCGTTATCTTTTACGTAACCGTATAATAAAGTCCACATCTCAACTTTTTCATTTTATGATTTTAATGTGGTTTACATTCTTTATATTTACATTGTAGAGGAAAAACATTATAAGGAGAAAAAAATAAGTAATTGCTAGAAACCATGTAACGGGGAACTTAAACATGTAACATCTTCAAAACTTTAAATCAGAAAAACAAATATTTTATTTTCTTACATATAAGTTTATCACAAAACTCAATTAACGCATACATATCACACGGTTTAATTCGAAACAAAAAAACTCATGACATTTCTGTAAGATTCTCTGTTTTCCCTAAAAGGGTTTCTGTCATCTTGGGAAGGAAGGACTCTAGGAAATGAAAGAAATCTCGAAAGAGGCCTTCCTTATCCTGGCTGGGGTTAAACCGGAGGTTAACTTTGGTGTTTTCATTACCGCCAACAACCTCCGCATCCACCTTAAATTCCAACAAATCCTGAAGTTCCTGCTCTTTTTCCACAATGCTCTGCGTCACCCTGCTCTCAATGTCAACGCAGCCACCTTCAGGTTTAGATGTCTCATCGCTGGTCTTCAAAAGATCTCTCCGGACTTTCCGTCGCCCAGCCCACACCTGATGTCGTTGTGTCCAGCTCCATTGAACTGGCTCTGGGTGCTCCATATCAACATCAAGTCTCTGTCTTTTAACTTGTATGCAGGTGGATGACGTTGGACCCTCCTCTGTCGTAAGAGGTCTCTTCTTACCGGATTGACCTTTGGTTGGTGGATCGACATCTTCAATGCTTTGGTTATTATTCACCTCTTCTGCTTTGTCTAGACCTTGACACGTGGTTGTCTCTTGACTTTGTTCTGAAGGTGAGCATTTTAAAACGTCATTAAAGACCGCCTGCACCGCAGAGCAGACTTTTGCAAACCAGAGACCCCTAAAGGCCTCCCCTGCCAATGCCAGTTGGGAACGCAGGGGTCCAGGCAGAACGTCTGGTTTAAAAGGGATGCTGACCTCCATAATCTTCTCAGTCCCGGCCTGTGAACGAGGTCTAGCTTCACTGGGCGGCGCAAAGAGTCTCATGAGACCCCAGGATTTGCCTTTGGCCGATTTGCGCTGGTATTGTAAACTGCGGCAGTATTTCTCAGCGTCACAGCATTCTCTCTTGAAGTTCATTTGAGTTCGCTCATTAATGTTTCCGGCCACATTGTGGTTTTGCTCAAAAGGGTCCAAGACATTCATAGGGCCCAGTTTAGGGGCAGAGGAAGACTTTGGTTTGGGACAAGAGGCCTCTGCTGTGGTTTTCATTTCCTCGTCTCTGTGGAGAAAGTCTGTGATGGGCAGTGCACGGCCGTCTCTCAGAGACACCACTGAAGCAGAGAAATCAAACTTTGAGTAGAAAGTGAAGAAACCAAAAAGCAAGGTGCCTAGGGGAGAAGACAAAGAAAGTTCACAATCACATGATAATTTGCACATATTTTATGAAGTGGTAATTTGTATGAATAAATTTGTTCATTTTTCTAATAATGAGCAATTCTAACTGTGCGTTTACACCAGCCGAGGTAGAGGCGGCAAAAACGCGCTATTCGCACGTAGTTGGACGCTTGAACATTTGAGTTCATTCGAGTGTGAAAGCCACTCATGAAATTCTAGTCATTCCAGAAATTCACACGGAAATTCGCGTCATGGGTGGGGCTTCTGCGACTC
This sequence comes from Misgurnus anguillicaudatus, assembly GCF_027580225.2. Lineage (NCBI taxonomy): Eukaryota > Metazoa > Chordata > Actinopteri > Cypriniformes > Cobitidae > Misgurnus > Misgurnus anguillicaudatus. Next base: position 10,948,465 of record NC_073340.2, read on the forward strand.
CGCTGAGACTACGCCACTCTGCTCGCTTCCTGTAATCACGTCACTACTACAGCAGCTGCAGGATGCCAAATCGCGTCTTTGCATTGATTTAACATGTAAATCACCCGCACTTGCCGCCTCTACTTAAATATTTAAACATTAAAATAAATATTATTTGTAAGGCTGTCAAAAGTTAATCACGATTAATCGCATACACGATTAATTTGCATAATTTATGTGCGTGCACTGTGTGTAATTATTTTAAATAATAAAGGCACACACACACATTCATGTATTTAACTATGTTGGCCGCAATAGAGCTCGGGAATCAACGTCATCGTGCAAAATGCAGTGCTGTGAGTATATAATATGTATAATTGTACATTATTACTTTACTTGCATTTATTGCCATGTTATTTTTGTTTTATTAACTGCATTTAACGCCGTCTCTTCACCAATACTACAACTACATTGTAGTTCAGTAACTTAATTTTATTGTCCTTAATAATTAAATGTCACACAGCTTTATCTCTTTTGTGTGACCACACTTACCTAAAACAGTGGTTCTCAAACTTTTCCAGCGTGCGGCCCCCCTTGTATATGGTGCATTCCTTCGCGGCCCCCCAAATTTTTTTTATAACAAATTTGTTCTAAAACGTAACATTTAATAAGACAAAACATATTAAAGTATACAAAGTAGTGCTGTTGGTTAGTAACCTTATTTTTTTTAGGTTTAATTACACAGAATTCATGATAAATTCATTTATTTTATGAAATGTCATAAAACTGGGGCCCCCCTGGCACCATCTCGCGGCCCCCAGTTTGAGAACCTCTGACCTAAAAGAAGTGAAATACAAGTTGAAATTGTTTTTTGTCATTTATTATGGTAAAAGTTGGAATGCAATATGTATAAAGAAATCATTTTCATACATACATAAAATGTCTGGAAAGACGACAATATTTATTTCCGACTAAATGCATAATTATGTGGTGCAATGTTGTTTTCTTGGAAAGCCTCATCCATCTGTGACGCACTACCTAACGGTGTGGCTTCATCAATCTCTGATATCTGTCCAGCTTGATATCAGTGAATAATGCTGTGAATAAACATGTTTCGGGAAATGCTGAAGGTTATTATTTCTTGTCTTCTGCTATCCATGCCATGCGTTGCTGTTTTGTTAACTCGGAGATCTGAGTTTCAGCGTAAGTTACTGTAACCGAGAAAGCGGAAAATAAACCGCACTTCTTTTAGGATTAACTTAATTTTCTATTTTTGTTATGACAGTTTAGACACGCAAGAGTTTTCGCTATTTAAACGTCTTTTAGGCAGTAAAATGCAATCTTCATCGGTCTACATAGCTACCAAACAACTTCCTGAGCATAAACTCCCAGAATGCATTGCGTTGCATTTCGTCGGTGACTTATAGATTCATAAAGCTCTATTGACGAGTTAACTTGTCAATTAAGGGGCTGTCCACACGGAGACGCATATCACTGTTTACGTATAAATTTTTTATCGTATTGCCGTTTCGTCCACACGGATCCAGCGTTTTGAAAGAGTGAAACCGCTATTTTTTGAAACCGGGTCCTAAAGTGGATAAATCTGAAATCGACACCCTTGCGGTTTCGTGTGTACAGCCAATCGGTATATTTTGTGAAGCGAAAACGTCATCACATCACGTGTCGGAAGCGTCACACGTAACAGCAACAACAATAACGGCGGACTACGTGATTGTGTTCGTGCTACAAAAGCTACTAAAGCCTACTAGCTTTAATACAGCAAAATCTATTGCTTCTATGCAATTGTGGTGAGCAACAAGCGATAATGGACAACACCATACGTTGGTTATGCGCATGCTCAAAGTCTTCTTCTTCGTGTACAGTGTATATCTGTGGCAGAATTACAGCGCAACATACTGGTCCGGAATATGTACTATACCACTTTCAGTCGGTTTCAGTGGTTTCGTGTTTACTGGTTATTTTCTTAGAACAAGGAAAAAATATTATCGGATAGGGAATGCACCAGCTTCGTGTGGACATAGCCTAAGAGAAAATGCTTGCCTGCCCATGACAAGTTTTTATTGGCAATATGTATTTTCGCTATTATCCACCAGGAGGCGCTCTTACCCAACTTATAAAAAGTGGTGCTGGTGGGGAAAGAGTTAAGAAACATTTATGACACAATGTGTTAAATTCTATAACACAAATGTGTAAAAAATGAACATCCTTTGTCTTTGTGTGTGTGTGTGTGTGTGTGTGTGTGTGTGTGTGTGTGTGTGTGTGTGTGTGTGTGTGTGTGTGTGTGTGTGTGTGTGTGTGTGTGTGTGTGTGTGTGTGGTTAGACTTTGATTTAAATTATAAATAAAAAATATTATACACAAATAAATACATTTAAATACATACATGTATGTGTGTATTTCTATATACATAATATTAAAAAACAGTACAAACATACATATATTAAGCAAACACAAACTTTTATTTTTCGATGCGATTAATCGCGATTAATCTTTTGACAGCCCTAATTATTTGTTCTTTGATGTGCCGTCCCTTCTCCGTTTGCTGGGTATTATTGCTTCTTGTTTGTGCATTTTAATTCACAGACATCCTACAAAGTATGTTGGCTCTCAAAAATGTGTGTATTGTTTTGTCATATCCATAACACATATATATTTCCCTTGTCTAAAATAGAAAACACATGCATAGACTGATATTTTTCTGATGTCTGCACTCTATCATCAGGGGGTTATGAAAATAGAGAAATTATATTTTAATTTTGGACTGAAAATGTCACATCCTTGTAGGGCTGGGCGGTATGACGGTATATTCCGTTACCGCGGAATAAAATGTCAGACGTAACAGATTTTTCTATTCCGTCTATTCCGCGGAATGCAAATAAGTGGGCGTGGTTAACTCTGCCCTCCCGCATGTTAGACTGAGTGTGACAGAAAAACATGTAAAATAATTCACTCATAAAAAATGAACGAGTTTTTTGTGTAATTTATATAATAAGTGCCAGTGAATCCACCGCGGGTCTCGCAGCGAGACTCTCGCTCGCTCTTTCTCGCTCTCTCTCTCTCTCTCTCTCTCTCTCTGTGCTCATGCAGCAGCCGGCCGGTCTCTCGCGTGCAGAGGTCTCTCTAAGCACCCTCAATGAGCTGCGACGCCAAATAAAGAGTTCTTCTCGCACATAATGCTAATAGTTGTAAAGTTTTCTGAACTTTAAGCAAGCTAAGACAAAACTCGCGTTTATATCAGTGAAACGTGAGCTGCTGGAAACATATTTGATCGGAAAGATGAGAAAGAGACGCAAATGTTAAGGTCTAATAGTAAGTAAAGGGTGTCAAGACCTTAAAACAGACTTCATGATCATCACATCATAGCACCTGTCATATTTATAATATCTAGAGCTTTGTCTCTCATATAGGCTATATAGGTATTCATCCTGTCTGTAGGTTTTTGCATATATTTATACCTGTTCATTTTACATATTTTCTATTTTTAATGTAATGTATGCATAAATACAAAATACAATGAAGGCATACTATAGCTTCAATAGTCTACAAAATTAACAAGCATTATCAAGACTTAATCTGTTGTTATCTTCTGGGCATTTTTACTTTAGCATTATTAACTTTAAATTGCTCATAATTTAAAACTGTGTTGGGCATTTAGATTAAAGCTAAAGTGAGTGGAAATTTCTGTACATTTTTATAATCAAAAAACAATATAAACTGAAAAACATTTATACCGTGAAATATACCGTTACGTGAAATAAAATGACTAATTCCGTGGAATAGATTTTACATCCTTGAGGTTGAGATTATTGATACTCTAAAAGAATCAAAAATACATGTATACAATGTATACAAATATTTTACTGCCTTCTGTTGAAAGTGTGTTTATAATGCTGTCTAAGTAGGCAGCTCACTGGAGTTCAGAAAACAGATCAGCATATACCAAGTCATGTAAAAAAGAACAGCGAGTATTACTTACAGAGGTCTTCAGTGTTTTTGCTGGGTGGAACACTAAAAGGTTGACTTGGGAAAGTACAATCCCATTCCTCAATAACACACTCTTCTTCCTCACCTACACAAACAAAACACTGTGTTAATACTTTTATCACATATCTAATGTTCTCAGGACGGATATAGTTGATAATAAATAATGCATTAAATTTAAAATTGTTTTGAAAAACTAATATTTGATTTGTTTTTGTTTACACAAACATAAGCCTCTTGTTATATCAGTGACTTGCATGATTGTGGGGTGATATCTGCTCATTTGGCCTGCCATGTTGTGATCACAGCTTTATTTTATTACCCATTTTCTTTAAAGACATCAGTAACTGTAGAAATTCACATCTGTGTGACTTGAACCACACCATACAAATTTGAAGAACAGTTTTGAAATGAAAAGACCTAATGCTCCATTAAAGAACAGATTAAAGATCACTTGAAAATAAAAAAAACTGATATAAAAACTATAAACAATGGTAAAAAAAAACATTAGGTGTGTTTGTATACGCACAGGCCATGTCTTTGAGCTGGTTCACAGAAGGCAGAACAGGAGGCTCTCGATTCTGAAGGTAGAAGATCACCAGCAGGGTAAGAGCGTAATTGTTCAACAACGGTCCAGGGCCAGACGTGTTTCCTGTGGCATTAATAAAAAAATTTAAAAAATTACATTAAGAACTGGACATGGTCGTATCAAGCAATTTGATGTCACCTATTGTAATTTAAAGAAATCTAGATCAATACTATATTACAAAAAAACCGTACCGGTAGGTCTGTCAACCACATTACAGTGCCATATCACTATGCCAAGTTAAAAAAAAAGATTTATTTAATTTCGACAAATAAAGCATAAATAAATATGTGCAACTATGAATAGAAAAAATTAATGAATACAGTAGGGATGCAACGATTATAGATTTTGATGGTACGGTTATAGTCTGATGAATCACGGTTGTAATGTTATTAAGGATTCATTTATTTTACAACATTAATGTATAAAATCACATGAATACATTTTTGAACAATTGCTAAATTCTTTTGTATTTTCAGTTTGTGTATTTATTCTACAATTCTTGGACAAATGATAATAATAATAACGGTTAATAGTGAAACCGGTTAATCGCTACATCCCTAGAATACAGTCCACCACGATACTGATTATTTAAAAAAAATTGAATGACCTGTTGTTAATTATTAACTTTAATTCCATTTAATATTATTAAATATTATCTTTATTGGAAAGTACAGTTGTAAATATATACTATAGTAGCAGTTAATACAAAATTCATAATGATTACAAAATTCCTCTTCAGAAATGCTTAAAATTAGTGCTGGTCAAAGATTAATCGCGATTAATCGCATACAAAATAAAAGTGATTTTTTTTGCATAATATATGTGTGTACTGTGTGTAGTTATTATGTATATTTAACCACATACATAATATTTATTTCAGAATTTTTTTATTTATGTATCTTTTTTTATTTATATATAATATAGAATATATACAAATATAAATAAATATACAGTATATACACATGTAAATGTTTCTTAAATATATGCATGAATGTGTGTATGCATAATAATTACACACAGCACACACTGTATACACACAAATATGTGTTGTACGCATTTTTGAGGCTGCTCCACGGCGGACTGTCTTGCATTGTTGCCAGGTCCTCGTCTTTTTTGTACATACATAACATTTTGGCGCATAACCGTTAAAGCAGGGGTCTCAAACTCAAACTGGCTTGGGGACAGACATTTCATCGGGGGCCGCAGAGCTATTTTAACGTTCAAAAAAGTACAATATTTCTGTAAATGTATGTTTAATTTCTATTATTTAATGTATAATAATACTTGAAAATATATAAGCAGTGGTTTTATCTTTTTAATATACATTATTTTATAAAAGTAGCCTAAGTAAATCTTTTCTTAACCTTCTCTTAACTAAGACATATTAAAACCTTGCACTAAACTAACAAATTTAATTCCTGTATACATTTATAAACTATTATAAAAAAATGACCACTAGTAAAGTTAAGTGTTTCTTTTTTTATTTATTTTGGATTGTTTTCAGTCTTAGGGCCCTATCTTGCACCCAGCGCAATTGACTTTGTCAGTGACGCATGTATCATTTCGTATTTTGCACTGGCGCACAGCGGGTTTTTCCCTCCACAGACGCACGTCGGCAAACTAGGGAATGAACTTGCGCTCCCTGGGTGGTTCAGCGCAAAAAAGGAGGCGTGCTCCGGCGCAAACCATCTCTTATGCTATTTTGCAGTTTCAAAAAACAATTGCGCTACTAACCAAAAAAAACTAGTCTATAGTCAGTGGCGCGTTGCGCGTGGTTCATTATGCTATTTTAAGGGCGCATGCTTGATCATAATGTATAGCGTGCACAACGCGCATTGCTTATCTAATCTACACAGATGCAACAGTTATTTTTGCAAATCATAAATTGTTACAATAAAAAATACAAGATAAGGGAAATCATTAAATCATAAATTGTTACAATAAAAAATATTAATACATGAGATAAGGGAAATCATTGTGGTGAGCATTGTGGTAGTTTTTATTTATTTTGTGTGGCAGCGTTAAACAATTATCATGCAAATAACGATTAAAATATTTTCATAAGTTTGTTGTGTGGCTGTATTACGTTTATTTTATCTAAATAATAATTAAAATGTTTTCATAAGAAACCTTAATGTATGTGAACTTGATTTGTAAGTGTACTTTGGGGTTGGACCTTGCTTGCGTTTCTTGGGTCCGATTTCAAAGCCCCCAAACCCTTTCAGCGGTGAGGGTGGACGCAGCGATGTCCTCCTGTGTACCCGGCATGCCCGATTTATGCTGGCAAGCTTGGGATCCCCCCGTCTCCTGACATCGTAGTGCTTGGCGCAGCTGATGAGACAATTGCGGCTATTTCCTCTCACGCCTGTTTAACCGACGCTGATCTGGGCGGGTTTCTCCCATCCCCATACAAAACAACTTCTCTGTCTTTGACTGCTCTTACAAGAACGTGGGTCTCCTCGGCTGTGAACCGCTCCTGGCGTGCGCCTGGTAAATCCGTCATAATAATAGCAACCCGCCATGGAACTTGCACCCTTGCTTTTAAAGGGAATGTTGGATAGCGTTCTGATTGGTTTATTTGACGTTACGCCCAAACCACACCTATGAATAATGAACCTACTTCAGACCAACCCCTTATTGATTTGCGCCCGGCGCAAGACTTATTTCTCCCACCGGGAAAATAGCAACAGCGCCCAAGATCCGCCCACAAAGTCACTTGCGCTTTGCGCTTCGCACTTGCGTTTCAGATCGTTAAAATAGGGCCCATAGTATTGTCTTCATTATGTTCTTTGTTATTTCAGTTTTAATGAATTTGCTATTATATGTGGGAAAATATTAATAAGTGAAAGTGATCCCATAACTTTTGAATGGGTAGTACATGTTATATAAGCTAGTTGGACAGAAAAAAATAATAATACTGCTCTATGTGTAATTGCATAGCAAGCTGCATAATAATATATTATACTTCATTATATATAGCAGTATACATACTTTTATCTTCTGTACGTTTCTCCTCATCTTTTCTCTTTTCATAACCTGGGCACTTTGATGGCTCTTTTTCTTATCTGTAGTTTAAAATGTGTTGCATTACTACCTCCATATGCGGGTGTCTCCATTAGATGCTGTAACTTGATGTGAACTAAGCCCACCGCAGCTCGATCTTCTCTGAGTGACAGCTGATATCCACCCGGAAGTAACAAATCTTCTCTGGACAAACACTACAAAGTCCCGACCAGATTAACTGATCGCATGGTGACAATGATATGATTGACGCGAGGTTCAGTTGATGAATTAAAATTCGATCACGCATTCCGTTATCCTCAACATCACAGAGCGCGCAACTCATGGCTGCGTAACAACGGGTGATGCGACCCACGACACGAAGCGCAACTTCTGCTCCCGAGCACTTTGGAAAGTAATGCTTTGACTCGTTTTAACGCGTTGTTAGAAGCGACATGTGAACGAACACTTGAACATTTAAATCAAAAATCAAACGGATATAAAACAAAGTGAATATATAATTATATTTTTGAAAGGTGACGCTGGCCTCAAATGGCCCACAGGCCGGGAGTTTGAGATCACTGCGTTAAGGCTTTTGGTTCATGAAGCAATCAAGATTTGGTGTTAATAAAGTGTGAAGGTGCCGATTCCAATATTTTGATCTTTGCAGTAAAGCATTTGGATTTATTTCGGTTTATTATTGGATTTTTCTTGTTCGCTTTTTTTTAGTGCAAGATCTGGCAACACTAGTCATTTTCTGCACCGCGCATACAGAAGACTTTTTCCCCTTCTAGGCATTTATTTTTTCAGAAGAGAGAGCTGTCATGTCCATGATGCACGTTTACACACTTTATTAACTTCTAGATGTTCAGTTGGGTTATGTACACACTATGCAGAGTTTCTGTAAATGCGGTTGTCACTACCTGCATTTTGAGAGAGTTAATTCGGTTGTAGAATGCGGTTGTCAGTCCCGTAAATTACTGAATTGTGTGTGTAGCATTAAGTGTTAAAAGGTGAACTGACAAACCCAATTAATATGCAGTGTGTTTGGGACCATTATTTACCTGCTAACTGTTTCTGTTTGGCCCATAACCGCAAAGTGTAGACTAGAGGTCGTAGCCTAGAGTCGACCCCAGAACACAACTGCAGATATCGAGTGTTTCTTACAGCCAATCTGGAGCAGAAACATAAAAGACTGAGCTTAGAGACCTGTCGAGACATCATCAAATGTCCGAAAGCAATCGTTTTTAACCTGTTGTTGATGGTGATGTCCCCTTGGAGGTTGAGTTCTCGATGACTGAACTTGACAACCGGAAGTCGGGCAGAGCCGAGCGTCTGCACTTTGTGGACGCCTGGAACGCACTTCCTCAAAATGGCGGCCACCAGGTCTAAAATTTCCAGAGGGGTGGCTGTGGTCAGATCGATGTCGGAGAGAATAGAGTCCTCAGAACGTCCATCCTCGGACGGATTCTCTCCTGCTGGCTAGAAATCAAAAGGATAAAATGTTTCAGATAAGGAGAAATCGTCAAATGTTTTAAGGTTTGAGGTCACCGCTAGCATACCGGATCAGATGCCTTTGAACGGGCCTGAAAGACTTTGGTGTTCTCCAGGTCCAGGAACAGATCGAGGTCACACGAGTGAATTCCAAATGTGTTCACAGAAGAGCCGAATGGTACAACCAGACAATCTGCAGTATATTAAACAAACAGAAGAAGTAAAAGTACAGTCACAACTACCATAGCTTTAACTTTTTTTGTGTTTTAAATATAAAGTTTTGGAAAACCTGGAAAGAATTCGGTGAAGACTTCCTGTAGCAGCTGAACCAGAAGATCTCTCACTTTCTTCTCGTTCTCTTTCAGCTCAAAACTCTCCATGGCCACCTGCAACTGCTCATTTACCTTTAAACAGAATGTAAGTATTCATTTGATATTTCTTTCATCTGCTCTGCAGATACATTTGTTATGCTGTCTCTTACAGATGAAGCCTTGCAGAGCTCACAGTTGAGTTTGTCCAGGCTGATCTGATGTTTGGAGTCTTGTTTCCCTCTGCTGGTCAGTTTGAACTCTTTCTTCTCTCTGGGCTTGACGCGGAGCTTGAGTCCACTGAGCTGATGCTGAAGTTCTGCCAGAGTCTTCTGGGCGTCCTGCGGATCGGAGAACTCGACGATAGCATAGACACCCTAAAGAAAACATTGTCTTACATTAGCACACCCTTTCACCACTCAAAATACAACACCTTACACATATTCATTTATCTCAACACTGGGAGGACTTATAGGACTGTTAGACCATCAGTTTCATCCCTACTCTGCTAATAATAAATTGTGGCTTTAACTCTTTTCGCGCCAGCGTTTTTTTTAAATGTTGCCAGCCAGCTCCAGCATTTTTTATGATTTTCACAAAAGTTTAATGCCTTCCAGAAAATGTTTTTCTTTAAATATATAAACATACTATATATCAAATGAAAGAACAGACCCTTTGCTTTCAAACAAAAATACAGTTTCATCCTACCTTTGTTGGTTCTCTTGTAATCACCTCTCAAATATGGGCAAATTTATTAAAAAACATTACATTTTGAGCAAAAAGCTGAGATTATAGTATTTTTGTGAAGTACTTTTGATAGAGCTCAGATTCAGAGCGATCATCAAAACATACACAGAGTTCTTACTCTTTCACATGATGAGTTACTTCTGGGTTGCATAAGTTGCAGATGATAATAGCGGTATTGCAGAAAGACAGAAATACTCGTCATTGGCAGGGAAGCGTTTTCTTATAAAGTCTTGCAAACTTTATTTAACCAGGAGAAATCATATTAAGACTATAGTCTCTTTTTCAAATAATCCCTGGCCAGGAAAGGCAGCACTTAAAATCTATTATACCCCGGGTCTGTTGAATGCTGTATTCTGATTGGCTGAGAAATGTTCCGTGGGTATGCATTAATTTCTGATAACCGCACACCTAACTTGTCAAATGTCTTAAAAATAGGCACCAGAGCAATGTTTGTGGTAACCGTGGTATAAGTGGAATAATTGACTCCAGTCCTTTGAATTGTTTGAAAATAATGCACACCTGCGATGTAACGATACTAGGGCTGTCAAAATTGCTGAAAATTACGTTTGAATATTCTCCGTAAAAAACCCACGAATATTCAAACTATTCGAATATCTGGTTGCCCATTTTTTCAACGACGTTTAACGACGCATTACGTCAATAACAGGACAAATTCATAAAAAGAGACATAACTACTTCTATAGGTAGTCTATTTAAGTTTAAACATATTTGACAACGTATATTACATACACAAAACAAGTAAATCAAGAAACATCAAAGGGATATGGTACCTCGGTTACATTGCTTGACAAAACTCCCTGAAGCCTGCTCCATCCACGACACTGATCGGTCTCATGTCCTTACAAATGAACGAAATTAATTTCTCCGTTATGACCTCTTGTCGTGTTGCAGACAAATAGCTTGTGGCGGGCAATGCAAAGTAAGTGTTAAGACGTGACTGTTTAGCTGGAGTTCCACACATTGTGGTGTCGTACACACTGCAAACTTTCAGGAGTGACAACCGCATTTAAAAGTGAAAATGTGATGATTGACACGGAGATAACCATAGCAACGGCCTGCCGTCTCACGTGCTTATCACTCACAGCTTGATGAAAATAATTTAACAGCATTATTATGTTTTGTATTAAACCTCCGTCTTGACGTTGTGTATTGTACGCATTTGTGAGGCTGCGCGTGCTCTTGCAGTGTTGCCAGGTCCTCAGCTTTTTTGTACTCACATACCATTTTAGCGCTTAACCGTTTATGGCTTTTGGCTCATGAAGCGATCAAGTTTTTGGTGTTGTTAAAATGTGAAGGTGCCAGTCCCAATATTTTGATCTTTGAGGTAAAGCGTTTGGATTAATTTTGGTTTGTTATTGGATTTTTCTTGTTTGCTGTTTTTTTAGTGCAAGATCTGGCAACACTGAGCAGCAAACGCTTGTGCCTCTGTCATTCTCTGTACCGCGCATACAGAAGACTTTTCCCCCTTCTAATAATTTATTTCTTCAGAAGAGAGACCTGTCATGTCCATAATGCACGTTTAAACACTTTATTAACTACTAGTTGTTCAGTTCGGTTATGTAGGCTACACACTATGCAAAGTTTCTGTAAACGCGGTTGTCACTGCAGTTTGCGGGAGTTAATGCGGTTGTAGAATGCGATTGTCAGTCCCGTAAATTACTGAAGTGTGTGTGTACAGAACAAGATTAAGCATTAAAAGTTGAAGTGACAAACGAATTAATATGCAGTGTGTACCAGATACCATAGTCATTTGGGTGCACATTTTCGAGATGTGACATGTTGCTAGTGGTCGAATGGTATGCTAACAACTTTATCTCGCGGCTCAACAATTTTACCTCCTACCGACCAAAATCCAAAGTACTTCCAGACATAGCTTTTTAGATTTTTGGGGGTTAAAATCGCTTTCTCTGCTGCGGTCGACTTTCTGCCATCTTTCATGCAAGACGCGTCAACTTTTAACAGTGACAGACAGTGTGACTACTGTGACCTGTCCCTGAACCAGACGCACTAGTGCGCCCACTCACAAAGCAGACAGCCACGCCTCTACTACCGCGGGCTTAAAATAATAATAATAATTTATTAGAATATTAATTTTCATATTCGAAATTCGTTTTTTTTTAAGCTGCGGTCGGCAACTTATTTGATCATATTTATTGATCATATTCACTGAAACCAACACTATGCTCCGATAGAACAACATAAATTAGACTGTTTAAGAAAATACCCCGCACTTCTAGCTCCACCTAGAGCCTGTTATTTGTTTTGCAAAAATCCACCGCTCCCGGTTCATTTGGTCCAATCAGCACAGGCCGGTTCATTTGGTCCAATCAGCGCAGTGCTGTGTAAAATCTGCCTGTCAATCACAGTACCTGCACGCGCCACAGATCCCCATCCCCCTCCCCCTCGCGCGCGTTACAATATCACGTGCATCCGCCTGAATTCATAGGTGTTTTGGTTTGAACAGCGTGATGGCGGAGAGAACTTTCAGTAACAAACTTCCGATTCCTCGGTTAACAACCAGAGCTAGGAAAACAACCAATGAAAAGAAGGAAACAAAGATAGAAAGCGACCATGACCGTAATAAAACTAGGATCAATATCGGACCAGCATTTGAAAGGTGGAGGAATCTACGAGATTTTAAAGGGTTCAAGCTAGATGCAGAGCTTGCCACATTTCTTCTCAACAGGTAATTGTGCTTTATCAACCATTGATTGTGTTTCGGAGTGTTATGTAAGTAATCTAAGTGTTCTTGCTAAGTATGCGTTCACAATAATACTGGTGCACACGCGCTGACGAGAACGAGCTCGTGGGAGGTCGCTCGGAGGTAGTTGGGGAGGGACATGAAATTGTAAACATTTGGAAACTGCTCAATCCTCCAGAGTTGCCGACGGCAGCTTTAACTATTCAAATATATATTCGAATTTAGAATATTCGATGACAGCCCTAAACGACACTCTGCTTTGCGTGCCGCATTGCACCTTGGGTGTGCATTATTTTCTTATAATTCAATGGTCCGTCATCAAATATTCCTTACATAACATCCCAGTAGCATAAATGACGAGTTAACTTGTCAATGGCGGGGAAAGAGTTAATAGAGAACCACTGTGCTAGTGATTTTGGATATTTTAATGCAAAAATCTTTCTTATTGTGCCTTTAATTTGACATGGAAATTCTGACAGTCTTGTCATGAAAACATCACTTTTATTCTCTAAAAAGCTCATAGACAGAAGAAACACACAAATGGGCATGTGACATGACATTTAAGATATGTTATGTCTTTAACTCTGTAACCAATCCTTTCTATTCTCGTATCATTAAATGGTACAGGTATATTGATGACATTTTTTTTATTTTTGTGGGAGAAAAAGATGAGGTTTCAATTCAATTCAATTTTAATTTATTTTTTTAAATGTATATAGCGCATATAGTTTCAAAGCAGCATTACATGAGTAGATGTAGGGGAAAACACAGAAAATCAATAGATAATATAAAAAGTAGAATATAGCGGCTAAGGATAAACCGTACTAGCGAGCATAGAAATAATGTAACATATACAGTAAAGTGCTAAGTTAAGTTAAAGTTGCTGACTCTCCCGGGGACGGAAAAAACCCTAGGAGAAAACCCAGTGGGAAAACTCCTAGAAGGTTTGTGAATTTGTGTCTATTTTGAATGGTTTTGTGGACAGTTTGGAATTCACTCTAGAGGTTGATGATGCAAAAGTACATTTTCTAGATATGTGGATACAAAAGAATGATGGACATTTGAGCACCACTTTATTCACTAAGGAAACCGATCGTAACACGATCGCGACCAGCTTTCATCCTACCCCTCTCAAAAAAGGTCTACCTAAGAGTCAATTTTTCCGATTAAGAAGAATCTGTCATTCAGACACAGATTTTATTGAAAAATCAACAATTATGAGGAAGAGATTCTTAGAAAAAGGTTATCCCATTGAATGGATTGAGGAGGCTTTTAATATCACATTAGATAAGACACGTGCTGAATTATTAAAAAAGAGAACAAAAAAGGATAAGAAACATTCTTTTTCATTCTTTACGACCAACTCTTCTAATTCTTTTGCCATGAGATCTATTTTCAAAAAACATTGGCATTTGTTATCTTCAGATCCTGAACTCAGTACGGTTTTTCAACATCCCCCACTGATTGTATATAAACGGGCGAAGATTTTAAAAGATCTTTTAGTCCATGCACAATTTCAAGGTTATACTCCCATTCCATCACAGAGATTATTGAGTCCGTTACCAAGTGGCAATTATCGGTGTGGTAATTGTGCTTAATGTAACAATACAACCAAAACATCATTCTTTTGTCATCCCAGAACGGGAAAAAAATTCATGTTTAAGTCTGTGATCACCTGTGTCTCTACACATGTTGTGTATTTGATTCGTTGTCCTTGTGGACTGGGGTATGTTGGAAACCCTTCACGTCAATTAAAGCAAAGAATCAGTGAACATAAGAGCACCATCAGGAGAAAAGATTTAAATGATCCAGTGGCGGCACACTTTTTATCTCATAATCATGAGGTCAGAATGCCACCTAGAGGCAGACACATTAAATTGCTCCTACAGAGACGAGAGCTCTTTTGGATTTTTACTTTAAACACGTTATCTCCCTTGGGGATGAATGAAGAAGCAATCTATAATGTAATGTTATAATCTTATATTTTTCTAAAATGTATGAGAAAATATTACTTATTATGATGGTGACTGTATGATGATGTGTTGTACTATTTGTGATATGATGAGTTTATGAGAATGAGCTCTACCATTTATTGTGATGTGATGAGTCTATTATGATGTATTTTACCATTCACTGTGATTTGATGTGACGAGTTTATGATGATGTTTTTATTAAGGATGCACGATATATCTGCCGACATATCGTTATCGGCTGACAACTGCTTATTTTTAATATTATCGGTTATCGGTCTGATAGCAAAATTAGGCCGATAAATGAAAGCCGATAAATGATGGATTATTTTGGTTTGTTGAACCACTTCACTTGCTTATTGCTGGCCATGTGGAGGTTTGATTGGTGCTTTCTGTGACATAGCACGAAGATGACACGTGTTGCGGGCTTAAGAAGAGTATGCTAGTCTAGCACAAAGACAAGATGTCTGCGGTCTGGGAGTTTTTCATAGAGACAGAGCGCAGCGCGTCATAACCTGAAAACCACGCCCACCGGGGGGAAAGCAATCCAACCGTCTCCATTTACTTTGTATTGCGAGAGGACGCCTCCTTGTCATTTCTGGCTTATAACAAAAAACTGAATAATGCCTAAAAGCTGCTTTGTGACAATATGTACAGCTAACAAGCCAAAGAACCCAGAAATAAGTTTTTATAAGCTGTCGAGCCGTAAAACCCAGCCTTTAAGGAGAATAAAGTGGATCGCCGACTACGTTTCCCCCTATTGGACGCAGTTTTACTAATAGGAGTACTATGAAAAGTTGCCTGTTTCCATTTCTGTGTCTAAACGCTCATTTTTTGAAGTCGACAGCTTATAAAAACGTATTTGGTTTTTTTTTTGGCGTGTTAGATGTACACCTTGTCACACAGCAGCTTTTAGGTATTATTCTGTTTAATCTGTAAATAAGTTTTTATAAGCTGTCGACCCCAAAAAACGAGCGTTTAAAGACACACAAATGGATACAGGCAACTTTTCATAGTACTTCTATTAGTAAAACTGCGTCCAATAGGGGGGAACGTAGTCGGCGATCCACTTTATTCTCCTTAAAGACTGGATTTTACGGCTCGACAGCTTATAAAAACTTATTTCTGGGTTCTTTGGCTTGTTAGCTGTACATATTGTCACACAGCAGCTTTTAGGCATTATTCAGTTTTTGTTATAAGCCAGAAATGACATGGAGGTGGCTTCTCGCAATACAAAGTCAATGGAGACGGTTGGATTGCTCCCCCCCCCCCGGTGGGCGTGGTTTTCAAATTTGCATAACGGCGCTCTGTCTCTATTGTGAAATTAATATGAATATTTATCGGCCTATAGATGTATCGGTTATCGGCCCCCAAATATAAAGAGTTATCGGTACCGGCCAAAATTTCCATATCGGTGCATCCCTAGTTTTTATTGCTCATTGTGATTGGCTTACTTTTGACCTTGATAATGTGATTGGTCAAGATACCTTTTAAATACACGAAAGTGACAAATATGTTTAATATATGTTTGATGCCTGAAGAAGATCGAGAGATTGAAACGTTGCAATAAAGCAATAAACCCTTCTATTTTTGCAAGTGGATAGTGTGCGGGACCTTTCTTTTTTTCATTTGTCAAATATGTGACACTGACATTTTTTATTGGGGCCAGTGAAAATTTTGGCAGTGCAAGTGAAAACCTGAACCACTGCCCCGAACGGGCCAATATAAAAAAATATTTGCGTTGAGCCCTGAATTATATTGTGTTGTTGCTTGGGGGTGACATATAAATATAACAGCACAGAGACAGACCCGTACAGTGGAAAAGTCAGTCGAGTGTTTGTACGTAAAATTCATATGAAAAGTTTTAACTGGATGGATGTGTGAATACAGATTATTAACAAGCCTGTCAAAACGGCACCACTCGTGTCCCTCACAATACAACTACCATTAGCTTTAGCGGCTCACCGGAAGTTTTACAGAAAAGAGCTCAAAGACGGCTCCGCCCACAGTTACATCAAAAATAAGGTGGGTAGCATGTCCAAAACGCCCATATTTGGGTGGGAGCAAAAAAAAAGTGTGTAACTTTGAGGCGTCAAAATCTCGTCTACGTGCCTAGTTTGCCGCTTGAACCGTTTGAGTTGACTCGCTTCATTCGCGCGTAAAACTAGAATCGCGTCTACCGCGCCACACTAAACGCCTCATTCGCGCCACGAGACCTCCAGACGCACATCAACGCGTCTTCACATTAACTTAACATTGAAACCACTCGTGCTTGACGCCTCTACCGCGGCTGGTGTGAACACAGCATTACTAGTGGGCAGTGAGCGCTTTTGGTTAAAAATTGATCTGATTCCTGTGAATACAATCTGAGATAATAGTATCTTTAATCACATCAGCGCTAGAATGTGCTAACAAACAGATTTACAAAAGCTTTTGCTTAAAATGAACCAGTGAGTAAGTGGCCATGGGCAGGGCTTTATCAGTGTGACATCACATTAACAAGAGACTCAAAACGGCATGTCTAATGAGACTGCTTTGGTTTAATGAGGATTAAATATTAAAAGAAGGAGAGGGTGGATTTGTTTCATTGTAGGGTTGATGCCAATTGCCAACACACATTTATGTCCAAACATAATTTTGCATAATGTGTGCTCTTTAAAACAATGGGACTTACAAACGAGGTAGCATCTAACATTTTGCCTTAAAAAGCAAGCAAATGATTATAGACCATGCACAAATATCTATAAACTAACCTTCTGCTTGTCCATGATCACATCTGACACCGGTCCAAACTTTGTGAAATACTCCTTGATATCAGTCGGAGAGGTGTCCGGTTTAAAACCACTGACAAACACGCTGTTGTCCTCCTGAGCTTTCCTCTGAGCTCGGAGTCGCAGCAGGTGTTGATGTTTCTTTCCTTTAACATGATCCTCCAGACTTGGTTCTGAAATAAATCAATGCAGAAAGTCTGAGCATCTCTTGATGAAGAATATCAACTAGCGCTTGTACACACCCTTACCAAAAGATTTAATCCATTTTAATGGGAACAGTGGTACAATGTTATCCTCGATTTTAAATTATGGCCACGTTTATAACTATTTACATGTATTCACTACAACTGAAAATACCAGTCCAATAAAAACACGTTTCCGTGTTCAGGTACCACGTTATCACCATGTGTTTTGGTTAACTCAACAGAATAATTAAAGCGGCGTCTCCTTCAAAAGAAACTTGTTACTTAGCGCTGCAAGTTTATTTTAGTGATTTAACTTACTGTTGGGTATGTTAACATTGCAGAGGTTACAGTGAAATCCTCTTTGAGTTGTCTGGATGTCTTTATCGGGCTCCATTGAGGTGCTGTGCAGATATTTAAACCCAAGACAAACCATGCACAAGTTTCGTACGGCCCATGAGGCCTTGCGTCAAAAGTGGGAGTGTCTTCCGGTTCGAAGTAAACAAGCGGGATGGGACGCTCAACAGTTTACAGTCATTCAAGATTTAGCAGGAACGCTGTGATTTAGTTTTAGGCTTATGTTCAAAACACTCACGTTTAAGCCACTGAATTAGTTTAGTCCGGTTATATGTACAACCGCGAACAGTACACGTTATCCGACATCTCTCCGACTCAGCGGAAGTTGTAGCGACGTTCTTTTTTACAGTAGCGCCAAAAACTCGGTAACAGCCACTAGGTGGCGCTTCGGTAGCGCGCAATAGACATGACCGCAGCCGCCATTTTGGGGTGAAAATGCCAACTAGAAAACAGCACAGATACACAGAATGACAACGAAAGAGAAGTCAACGTTCGTCAATCCACTGCAAAAACTATCAGTGTGACAGTACAAATATTGCCTGTCGTCGTTTTCTGCTAACTTTAACTGTTTTAATGTGTAATGGTAAACTTAAAGGGATAGTTCAACCCCCCCCCCAAAAAATGTTGTTGTAAATCTGTATGAATTGAAAGATATTTTGATAAATGATGGTAAGCACACAGCTCAATGTAACCACTGACTGCCATAGTAGGAAAAACAAATACGATGGAATTCAATAGGTACCATCAACTGTGAGCTTACCATCATTTATCAAAATATATTTTTCATAATTTATCACAATACTTCCATAATATTTGAAATGATGACACAATTTTCATTTTTGGGTGAACTATCCCTTAAAAGCCTTTCTTTATTGACATTTCAAAAGCATACACATTTGTACAGATTTATATATATATATATATATATATATTAATTATTGTGTAACTACATAGTTCAATAGAAAATAAATCACATAATATAAGAAAGATAAAATTAAGCCAGGGGAAATAAACAGAGATCACTTAAATAGAATATCAAACAAAACCATGATTGTAAAGCTCACACAAGACAGAATCTTTAATACTTCTCATGTACAGCCTCATCTCAAACAACAGTCATAAAATTAGGGTTTTTATTTGTAAATTTACAACTCTAAATATGAAATGTGTTCAAAAGTAAGAAGAATAATTAACTAAAACCATTTTTTATCTCTTTGGTATAATCAGTAAAGCCAAATAGAATATTTTCACATATTTTTTGTACCACACACCATGTATAAAATAACAGAATAATTACAATGCCAAAATAAATGCAGGGTGCTTTCTTGATAGTTATTGCAAAATGTACAGTTTGTATTTAAACCCTTTTAAAATTTTAGTAAATATCGATTAGCTGGGAAAAATCTGTGAACATGTTTAAGAGACTTTTCAATGAGATGCAACATGATATAGTGACTATTACTTTTTAGAAAAGACTGCGAATGGCCTAATGTTATTTTTAGCTCTATTGCAATATAAAATTATTTTTGATTAACCAGTATTTTAAAGTGAGAGAGGAAATCTTAGTTAATTCATTATATAACTGGCTTACAAGTTTAATATTGTTATAACCTATTCTTATAAAAGAAAGATTTGTGCTCATATAACATATGATAAAATAGTTGTTGGGAGAGAAATTCTGTTTTTAAATTAATGACCAAGATACAAGTGCTTGTTTGTGAAAGGCTGACAGTTTTGCTGGTGTCTAAGTTATAATTGCATAAAGAAAATTAAGTCTGCCAACTTTTAAAAATACATCATGAGGAATAAAGTTCCAAATAAAAGTTTTTTTATGCTTAATCCAATTTGTTTGTAAAATGCAGAAAGTTATGGCCACCATTTTTATAACTATTCCATTAAAAATGTAAAGAGTCTGATCTATAATTTTACTAGTTCGGTTATTATGATATAGTGACAATGCAGCATACGGTAATCTGGCAATGTCTTATTTTGGGCTAAAAATGCCAACTGGACAACAGCACAGAATGACAACGAAAGAGAAGTCTAAGTGGTTTAAAAGAACAGAATTTTCGGCAATCCACTGCGAGTGTGACCGTACAAATCTTGCCTTTCATAGTTTTGTGCTAACTTTAAGGGCTGGTTTCCCAGACAGGGTTTATCCTAGTCCCAGACTAAAATGCATGCCCCAAAAACACCTTGAATACTCAAAAAAAAAAAAGAGGATGCTAAATAGCACTAAATCATAGGGGAACCGTTTTTAGTGCTATATAGCCTGAAGAACCATCCGGTGGTGATAAAGCACCACTTTAGTACCAGATATGGTTCTATATAGCACAGTATGGTTCCCAGATTACGAGCCAGTGAACCACTTTTAGTGCTATTTAGCACCGTTTGTTTTTAGAGTATACTGACATATCTTAACATATATGAGTGCCATTGTTTTGTCTCAATATGCACACCAGTAATGTTTTTGTAATGTATGTTTGTAATAACTACTTGAATGTCCTAATATATCTAAGGTCTAGTCCTGGATTAATCTAAACGCTGTCTGGGAAACTGCCCCACAGTGTAATAGTAAACCTAATTCCTTTTATTCCCTAGCCATAGAAACCATATTTTTCTTAAATATATACATGCATGTGTGTGTATTTATCTACACAAAGTTATACATAGTTCACACACACACACACACGTAAACAAAAACTTTTATTCTGCTATACATTAATCACGATTAATCGTTATGCATCCCAAATTAATATATAAGACAATAAAAAACAGTTTACCAGTTAGTTTTTATTATGTTCAGACACTTTATTTATGTCACATGTAGTTTCAACTATATTGCATAAACATCCAGTAAATCTGGTCAACAAGCTTATAAAAATCCCTTTTATACCTCTATGGGAAACCAAATGATCAAAACATTGAATTGAGTCTTGGGAAGTTTAATAAAAAACTACAAACAGACAATCTTCAAAGAGGAACAGTCAATTTGAAATCAAAGGTGCTGTTTGGTTTGCATTACAGATATCTCGGCACTAAAACACATGAAATAGATTATGTAGTAGAACAAAGCCATTTCTGTAACTAACTTTAACTCAATCTCTACATTTTTAAGCAAATTTGGATTTTGGTGAAAAGCATTCAAAGGACTGAGCAGGAACAGGTCGTACACGAAATGCTGCAACTCCTCCTATGCCCCTGTATGGCTTCCTTCATCTATATCTTGTCTTTTCCAAATCTGTATGTATGCTTCTGAGAGCGTAATCATCTGTGGCAAGATATCGGTCACCTGCAAGTCCTGAAGTTCATACCACTTCCCTGTTCCATGATGCAAAACGTGAATTCGATATGAGCCCTCGGTTGGTTTTCCATCATGAACTACGTTGGCCACCAGGTCATAGGTTGTGATCTTCTCAGTAGCCTGGGCCTCTTCCGTCAGATACTCACGCAAATCAACATTGGTGATTGGAAAGTTGACAATGGTGGGGTTCTTTTCAACAAAGAAGTTGTTCTTCGTGAACCTTTTGATACAGAAGATAAGGTACGGGGGAAGCTTGGTCAACTGAAATTTTTTCAGAAAGTTCTCTTTGTAGGTCTTGTACTCTTTCTCGGTGTTTCCGTTGAACTTGGCTAGGATGGTGAAGAGAGGAACTTGAGGAATGATGAGCTGTTCTTTCTCATCTTTGTAGAGGGGTGCGGTGGGCAGGTCCAAGGTCAGGTACAAGAAAGTGGACTCGGACATCACCTCCTGAAAGTCCTCTTTTAAGAGAAGAGCTTCTTTCTCTTCTGGTGGCAGATCTGGATGGGGAAGTTTCTTTGAGAAGATTCGCATGGACCCCTGAAACGCCTGTGTGATGATGGTTGATTTTTTCTTCGTCCCACCGAGGGCACCGTGCAATGCATTCAGGAACCAGGAGAGAAAGTCCACTGCATCCCCTTGCTTGGTGATCTGAAAGTTTTTTTTACTGCATAACACCACAGCCTGCAACATTTCATGCGGAGACACGTGAGCTTTGAAGTTACGCGGGTTCCAAAGCTTGCGCATTAGCTCCCCAAAGCGTTGAACCAACAGGAACATGATGTCACCGGGTGGCCGCCGAATTTTACGATAGTTCTCCTCTTCAAGGAAATAGTTCCGTAGTGGGGGCACATTTGACAGCGCTTGCAGAACACTATTGGCATAGTCGTTGGCTTTGATATTATTGAGACCCACAATTCCAGGCAAATACGTTGTGCCATCGTAGGCTCTGTACAGCTTCCCTTGGTTATCCAAGCCAGAGATGTGCTGTTTGGTGAATGTGGGTTTCAGCACATATGTTATGTCCTCTAAAGAGGAGTCGATGATCTCGTAATTATCTGGCAGACAGTAAAACTTGAGCGTGTGGAGATTCAGGAAAACATGGTGCGTGAACTGAACGCTGTGAATGTACGCGTGAGACTTCTGTCCGCGTCCTTGGAAATATTTTCCACAGATTAGACACGCGTAGACATTAATGTGTGAGAGTGAGATTGAACAAAGCTTCTCAAAGTCGAAATCCAAAACACTTCTGTTGATTGTGTCCAGATATGGACAATGGCGGCTTCTCCTATCTTCAACTCGTCTAACTTTCACCTGCACCTCGTCCTGTTCGTCTTCGTCGATATTCTTCTCTCGTTTCATGCCTGCTATCATTGTATCGGTTTGATGTTTAATTGATTGCAAGAATAATTGTACTACAGTTTTAGGCGGTTAGCAAACAAACGTGGAAAACCCAGGAAACAGGATGTTCCTCTGTGTCCGTCGCGTCTGCTCTTCCGCCGAAAACAATGTGCGCGGAATTACAGTTCCGACCGTCAGTACGCAGAGTTGCCAGGTTATCACACTGCTAGAAATGAAAGATAAAAAATAAAACAAAAACTTCTAATATTTCCTGATAAAAAGCTTAATTGTTTCATTATTGATCTTTAGCCTGTCTCAGCCTCTTTAGCTCAAACAGAAATAAATATGCTATTTTTCTCCTCTAATTAATAACAAAACATACAGTTTGGGAAATTCCACATACCATAACCAAGGATTTGTTTAGACAAATTTGTATTTTTTATATTCGACTTTCAATATTGTTAAAAATGTATCTTTTTAATATTCTACTTTCAATATTGTTAAAAAATGTTTATAAGAGGACAAGTTAAAAGTCTAGATTCTTCCACATTTTGTAGAATGACAGTGTCCATAAAATATTCAGACTTTGCAGTAAGTTAAGTTGACCTAAGAAGATAAGTAAAAAAAACATAAACTTAAATTAATTTGTGCTTAAAACAAGCAACAAAAAAAATCTGCCAATGCACTGCCAAAAATGATTTTCAAGAAAATGCCCTGCAAAAAATGATTTTCAAGAAAAAATGTCTTAGTATTTTTGTCTTGTTTTCAGTAAAAATAGCAAAAAAATCTTGATTAAGTTGACCTAAGAATATAAGTAAAAAAAAAAAAAATTTAAGTTAATTTGTATTTTAAGTTGTATTAGTATTTTTGTCTTGTTTTCAGTAAAGATATAAAAAAATTCTTAAATTAAGTTGACCTAAGATAAGTTAAAAACCATAAAATTTAAGTTAATTTGTGCTTAAAACAAGCAAAAAAATTATAATAATCTGCCAATGCACTGCAAAAAATAATTTTCAAGAAAAAAATTCTTAGTATTTTTGTCTTGTTTTCAGTAAAAATAGCAAAAAAATCTTGAACATTTTTCTTAAACACTTAATTCAAGAATAATTCAATTTTGCTTACCCCATTGTCAGATTTTTTTGCTTGTTTTATGCACAAAATCACTTAAATTTGATATTTTTGGTCTAAAAACTAGATTTATTTTCTTTGGTCGTTTTGCTTATCAAGAAAAAGCATCTTAATTTAAGAATTTTTAGATATTTTTACTGAAAACAAGACAAAAATACTAAGACATTTTTTTTTTTGAAAAGAATTTTTTGCAGTGTAGGTTAAGATTTTTTTGTAACTTGTTTCTTACACTTAATTCAATCATTTATTTTGTCTAAAAATTAGCATTTTAATCACATCTAAAAATGTATCTTGATTTAAGATTTTTTTTAGATATTTGTAATAAAAACGAGACAAAAATACTAAGAAAGTACACTGCAAAAAATGATTTTCAAGAAAACATTTACTTAGTATTTTTGTCTCGTTTGTAAAAATATCTAAAAATTCTTAAATTAAGATGCTTTTTCTTGATAAGCAAAATGACCAAAGAAAATAAGTCTAGTTTTTAGACCAAAAATATTAAATGTAAGTTATTTTGTGCATAAAACGAGCAAAAGAATCTGCCAACGGGGTAAGCAAATTTTTCTTGAATTTAGTGTTAAAGAAACATTTTCAAGATTTTTTGCTTACCCCATTGGCAGATTTTTTTTAATTACACTTAAATTTGATATTTTTGGTCTAAAAACTAAACTTATTTTCTTGGGTCGTTTTGTTCATCAAGAAAAAGCATCTTAATTTAAGAACTTTTTGATACCTTTACTGAAAACAAGACAAAAATTCCAAGAAAATGCCTCTTGAAAACCATTTTTCCAGTGCAAGTCATTTTTTGCCGTGTATGTATGCATTTTAGACAAACCTTAGCATAACTACAATTTCCAAAAGCATTTATTTTTTATTAGTAAACAAACATGTAAATACAGGATAAATACAAAGAAAGGTCCTTTCTCTACAGAAAAATCTTTTCATTACTCAGTCACAACAGACGTTGACAACATTAGTTGAAAGGTCATACAGTTGAATTATTTACAAAACATGTATCAGACTTAAAGGGCATTGTCTTTCTTCATGAAGTTTTCCACTAGACACGTCAGCTTTTCCAGGTCATCCTCATCCGCACGCATCACATCCTTCAACTTATCAAACTTTTTCGACTGTTCGTTGCACTGCTTCTACAAGACAAAGAAATAACAGCTTACATGTATGAACACAAAAACTATTGCTTTAAAAGCATTCAAATAAACATTAGGACAGCATTTCAAATACACAAACTACAGAAGAAAAGATGCGTATTCCTTAGCAAAAACAGTGACTGGTAAATAGTAAGTAAAATCATCTCATACTTCAACTGCACACAGGTAGTTTACTGCAGATGAGAAGATGTCAGTCAGATTTTTGGAGACCATGCGGTTCTCCTCGTTTGTCTCCTGCACGACGAGGTGATACCTGATGGAGAGTTCAAATATGCATTGAGATACATGTAATGAAAAAATACAGGGGGATAAAGGGAGAGATACGTACTTTTGCTGGGCAGCTTTAAGTTGCTCCTCAGCTTCCTCACATCCCTGCATTACTTTCTTCTCCAAGCGCTTCTTATGAGTTTCAGCAGAGTCCAACTCAGCTTTCCACTTCTCTTCCTCCTGGGCCATTTCCTACACACACCAAAACTTGTCCTTTTAATAATGTACTCTAACTCTAAAGTCCAATTCAATCAAAATCCAATTCAATGCTGCTGAATTTCCTGCATGTCATGTTCCAGCTGTTGGTCGACTTTGCAGATCTGTTCCTTGAGCTGTTTGAGGTCATTCTCCTTATCGAAGATGTTAGACTTCACCTGTTCAATGTGGAATAAAAATAAAAAAATCTCAGTTTAAGCTTTGTCTTTACATTTAGCATGAAGGTGCACTCTGAAGGCTGCTAAATGTGAACAAACAACATCAATGTACAAAAGAACGCTCTCATTTTCTAGAAGGTTTAATTTGTGTCTGGGATATAATCCTGATGGATCCTAACATACCTGTTCAATGGCCTCTTCCAAACTCAGCAACTTCACATTAGTGAGTCTGCTGTACTCCTCCTCCATGTCAACCAACATGTTCTTCAGAGGATTCTACAGGCGAGATGCGTAAATCAATAAATAAAAAAGCCCAAATCAAAGTCTGACTTCTGAATGATTGCAGTGACTGTACCTGTATCTGTGTTTTGTACTGTGTGATGGTGGTGGCACTATAATCTGCTTTGATCTCAAAGTCATGACCGCAGGCGTTCTCCGCTGACTGAGGGATGAGCTTCAGCTTACGACCCAGTTTATTATATTCAGTGACCTTCAGCTCTGCCTGAAAAACAATGTCAAACATCCGAAAATGTTGCACTGGCCTTCACGCCAACCTAACCTAGCTAGTTGTTTAAATCTGTTGCATATTGACTTTTTTGCCCAAATGTGACCCATATCTGATTTTCTATATATTTTTTTCAAATCAGACCAAGCGTTTAACTGTTAACCGAAGGTAAGATTTTTATGACCGATTAACATTATCAGTTAAAATAAAAAAATATTTGTTAATACATGGTGCGTGTCGTCATGAGCCGACAGACATTTTGCCACTTTTTCTATCTTTAATTTGTGAATGTCCTGTAAATGACACAAATTATTGCTGCCCTGACGGTCTGATAAAGTAATCATTTGTATGAGAAATCATTTGTTTGCGTGTTTGGAAGCTGCGCGCGTGTCCGTGCAAGATGACGCGGTCCGTCTCGCGCACATCCGGACAGACGTTCGCTGATGGCCTCTGACCCTGTCCACAAACATCTCTCTTTTTGCACAAACGGAGAAAGACGATGCAAAAGCAAAACTTTCTGAAAAGCGTCCTGCTTTAGAAATGACCACTGTGGTAGATGAAACAGAGACAATCTGCCCTTTTTGGATATTAATCCTCTGGACTGATCGCGTGCTTTTTAATAAGGTAATGTTGCGTGAATATCTGATAATGTATGAATCCTGGTTCTGTTGTTGATCTGTCGCTGCTGTTTGCACGTTCAAATTAAATCTTTTGTTTTTACTAGTTCACAGACAATCGTCAACTGTATTTTTACTCAATGACAATTTCATATTAAAATCTTATAAGTTAACGGTTAATGTTCGGTTTAGAAGCTACGGTTGTCGGTCGGGAAAATTAACTGATATGAGCATCCCTAGACCAAGGCCACTTTCATATGTGGTCCTAAATCGTATACATATCTGATGTATTGCAATGCGACTTCAGTCTGAAGAGCGGCATTTACTACACAGAACCGTAGTTCACTGACAATCTAGGCAATTTCGCATTAATTATCGAGGACGTATCGCCTGCGATAATAATGCGATATGGCCCAGCTTGTCAGTGAACTACAGCTCTGTGTAGTAAATGCCGCTCCATCTGAAAGCAGCTGATGGCGATGTATTTCTAATCAAGGAAACAGCTTTATTGATGAAACACGCATGATAATCCCTCAATATATATCGCCCAGCCTTAGTGCACACCTTTTCTTTGGTTTTGGATAAGTTGACCTCTTCGTTCCACACCAGCTGCTCCACCCCCTCTAGACTCAGGTTTAGGCTCTGAACCGTCTGCTGCAGTTCATTCCTCTCTCGATTAATACGCTCGATATCAGCAGGAGTAAACTTCTGATTCTCCAGGACGTGCTGCAGTCTCGTCCTATCCTGCTTCAGACCCTCCAGTTGAATTTCTTCGCAGAGAACAGAGACATTTCATATTTTAACTTTTGGTGAGTTGCACGCGTGGCTTTAGTTCAGCTCATTGTATTGTACAAAAAAGTGGAAACTCTCACCGGCAGCCTCAAGCTCCTCAGACAGTCCTGCAAATTTATTCTCCAGTCCGGCTTTGTGAGCCTCCAGATTAGAGCGATAATTCTGCAGCTTCTGCAGATCGGCCTGTACTCGAAGCTTCTCTGTCCTCTTCCCTATCAGACGATCCTGTCAACACATGTCAAGAAAGTTAATGTTAGTATAGTTATGAAAAAGCACTGACCGTTATGTCAACAAAATGAAAGTTTTTTTTTTGTTATAAGTAAGATTAAAAAACAAGTTTTATTCCTCCACAAGTGCAAGGTTTGGTATCTTGCTGCTGTCAGCGACTGCTGACATAAGCTTAGCCTAGGGTTTTGTAAATATAGCTTTTCTTGTAATGATCCAAATACAATCCTAAAGACGGCACCTTTTCAATTTTGTAGGTTTGTGGTGCACTTAACTCTTTTCCCGCCAATATTTTTTTTTTAAGTTGCCACCTAGTGCATAATAGTGAAAATATGGCTTGCCGTAAAACTCGTCTTTGACAGCGAAGCGTTTTCTCTTAATTGACGAGATAACTTGTCAATGGTGGGGAAAGAGTTAATGATGCTACAATTTCTCTATTCTTTGCACACTGCTGTCATTACTGCTTCTTTTAAAGGGACACTTCACCCATTTGCATTAAGCTTTGTATAGTTAGAACCCCAGTCATGTTTTTGAACGGTCGTGCATCATTTCCTCGGTTGCCGCTGAGACAGGACAAATACAGATTTCAGTGTTGCACTTCCTTCTTTCAATTATGTAAAAATCATCATTTTGCATCATTGAAAGCAGGAAGTCCAATAACATTTGTTGAGGGGGTGAGACTACAAACACTCCTTTTCTCGGTCAAATAGGCACCAAATTCTAAATGTATTGGCTCTTTTCCATTGCATAGTACTCCACGGTTTAGTTTAGTTTGGGTCGGGTCAGCTCACCTCACTTTGGCGTGGTTAGCTTTTCCATTGAGTTTAGTATCACTTCGCAGTGGGAGGGATTATAGGCGTGTCGTTATATTTGCGCTGCCTGCTGTGACATCATACAAGTGAGAGGAGAGCGTCGTTGTATATTCCCATACATTCATTTCTCAGTCCGCCACAAAATTAAAATTGGCCACCAAAAATAGATGTTTGCACATCGCGTTTATAACTACCTCTGTATCACATTACAGTTTCTGTTCAAACACCCGAGGCGTCAGCCGACGGCACTCCGCTGAGCCTCACTGAAGTTGCATTTAAGCATATATGTGGACGTGCTCGTCGCGAATGTTCCGCCACAAACTGCAAGTCTGGAAAAAACTGTTATGGTGTCCCTGATTCTCAACATGTGGATGTTTTTCATCGCTAAAAGGGAGTTTGGAAACTTATAGCAGATGACAACATGTTTGCTTGAGACAGCGCAAGCTAGCACTAAAGGTAAAGCTAACGATGACGCTGTTAGTGACGTTTCTTTCAGACCAATCAGTGATCTACTGTGTTTGCGCGTCACGTTTGGTATCAGCTCGGGTCGCTTGGAACCCCAACCGAGGTGGTACAAAAAAAAAGTATTGGGTACCACGTACTGCACCTAATGGAAAAGCTCCCAAAAGTAAGCTGACCCGACCCAAACTAAACCAAACCGTGGGGTACTATGCAATGGAAAAGCGCCATATGTTACATTTCGATATATTTCATATCTGATTTCATCCAGAAACATTTTTAGTTATGCTGGTTAAAAGTCGCCTAATAGCAATTACTATGCAAGTGTTTAAATGTAATGCAAACACATCAACACTTACAGTTTGGCTTTCTCTCTCAAGTCTCTCCAAATGCTCCATCAGCATCGCATGTTTCTCCTGCTGAGCGTGTAGCAGCGCCTCATCCACATTATACAGCTTCTCTGAGAATCACACAGACACATCCAAAGATGAACAAGCCACAAGGCTTACCTATCCTCAGGTAACAATGTTTCTTTGTACTTGTGAATAATTTTGAAAGTCATTTGACCGAAATTATGACTGAAATCATGAACACCACACAGAAGTTACTTACACATCGAACTGACCAAAGTTTGTCTTTTTTAAAGACTTAACCACGAACTTTCAGTCCAAAGCAAATGCTCAAACTACACGCTTAGTCATCACAATGCTTCGACTTACTCAGTTTATTAAGATAGTCTCTATCCTCATCGTCAAAAGTATTAGCTCCCTCCATGAACTTCTTGTAGGTGTCCGAACAGTAGTCTGAAAAGAGCTACAAAAGTAACACACAAGTCACATAACATTCTGCAAAAATTTGATGTCAAGAGATGAGACCAATAAACAAATATGTTTCATCTGCCTCATTACCCTGTTGTACTCGGCCCCTTCCTCTAGATCACAGAGCTCATCTGAGAAATCAGAAAACAGCAGGTCCTGCTCTCTCGAACTGTTAAACAGCTGCAATGACAAAACAATGATACACACCCAGATTAATACATTATTGATTCAATAATAAATCATAATATTAATGGTTTGGAGAAGGTTTACCTTGATCGTTTCAATGTGCCAAATAAGAACACCGAGAGCCTGAGGCCACGTGTGAGGAGCACCAATGGAGTACATGGAGCTTTTCGACAGTGCAAAGGGGTATCTGAAACAAAACCACAACAAGATCTCTGTAATTAGGATTTTGGCCGATACCGATAACTCTTTATATTTGGGGGCCGATAACATATATATATATAGGCCGATAAATATTCATATTATTTTCACAATGAACAACTCCCAGACCGCAGACATCTTGTCTTTGGCTAGACTAGCATACTCTTCTTAAGCCCGCAACACGTGTCATCTTCGTGGTATGTCACAGAAAGCACCAATCAAAACTCCACATGGTCAGCAATGAGCAAGTGAAGTAGTTCAACAAACCAAAATAATCCATCATTATCGGCTTTCATTTATCGGCCTAATTTTGCTATCAGACCCATAACCGATAATATTAAAAAATAAGCAGTTATCGGCCAATAACGATATGTCGGCCGATATATCGTGCATCCCTAATTAGGACAAACACATTTCGCACATTATCCGACTCTATTTAAGCTTATAAGAGGCGGGTGAGACTAAAGAAATTTGCATTCTTAACTTTGTACTATTGCATGCATTTATCCCAAATCTTTGAGGATTCTCGGGATCTCCTCCTCAACTTTAGCAGTGGGCATCTGAATTAAGGGGTCCAGAAAAGAGCAGATGAACTCGAAAATCTTTAAAAACTCTTTTGTGGATGGTGATTGGAGAGTCTTCACTGTGATGCTGCCTGGGAATCCCCGCTCAACCAGAAACTAGATATTGGGAAAAAAATGAATTAGGTCACCAGCAAACCTCTCTGACTTTGCAAAGGCTGGCAATCACAATGTTAAAGTCACAATGAAATTGAAATGAAAAACTATATATATATATATATATATATATATATATATTAATATTGTAGTATTATTAACAAATGATTTATCTGTGAGCTTCATTATTTTTTTAAAAATTTGTGTGTGCTCATAATCTTTAATCAAAAATGCAAATCTCCTTCCCTCCTCAAAACGATCTCTCTTCACTTCCGGTCAAAAGTATGGCAGGTGGGCGGGGTCCGGGAGAAGATCGCAGCGATTAGCAATTAGCAATGCGAAGATCACAGATCTCGATGGACAAATTCAAATCCAGCCCTGCCTTATTTCATCTCAAAAGCCGTTTCATTCGGATATACGTCACCACGGGGGAAATAAGGCAATCGCTACTTCTGTTTCATGGTGACTTTAACATTCCCTTATATTTATTTTTTCATTAGTGATAGATATATTGCAGAGAATGATATATGGATACTATTAAATTTGTTTGTAATGAAAAGACACTCTGTGTCACTCATTGTAAAGCCAAAATCTGACAGACAGTAAAACGAACAATCATTATTTACTTTTTAAAATAATGTGATGTCTTGTTATGCAAATATATTTTAAGTACTTTAAAAAGGGTATATTTATAAATGTTATGCATAACAAATGTTTGTGTAGTTTCAAAAATGTTTGATTTGTCTTTTGTTTACTGTAATTACATCAGCCATTCAGCTTTCGTAATAGGTATCGGCCATAAAAATAAACTGTATCGATCAACCACACATTTTCATGAAGGAAAATTTATGAGTAACCTGAACCTTTGTAGTAATATAACATTACCACCATAATAGCTAAAAATAACTTTTTATTTTACATACAGCAAACATCTCCTCACTATCTGCTTGCTGCCTGTCTGCTGATCAAACTATAAAAAAACACGATCTCTGTAGACAGCCTAGCCAATAAGCAACAAGAAAGATTTTCAGCGTGATTGGGGTGTTATGTCTTTAAGTGACGGTGCAAAAAAAAATCACTTCCTTAAAAAGTATTTTCGCCGGGGGCTTGCGCGCCCCCCCTGGTGTCGCTTCGAGCCCCCCCTATTTGAGAAGCACTGGTCTAATTCATCATTCATGCACTAAGAGGACAAGTGCACAAAGTTGATTTAGCGGATTCTGCCAATAAATCGATGTTTTCTGAATGGCACAAGGCCAGGATTAAGCAAATTTGAAGCAAAGGTATATAATGAAAAGAATATGTTTCGATTGCATTCGATCTCATTTTTGACAGAGGTGGCATTTAGCATCATTTGCATCTGAGCTCTTCATATAGACATGAACAAAACCATACATACTTCACACAGCTGCTTAATACACTGCTGGACGAACGTTTTGTCATGTAAAGGTCTGGGGTCTTTCATCTTCTCTGGGCCACCATATGCCCCATACATGCTGGTCCTCCGACCACCAGCCCCAGTGCCTCTGTGGAAAGAGAAGTGGATACATCAGCAATTAAACGCGGTTTAAAAGATATCATCAGAGTTTAAATGTTATGATGATGAGTTACAAAACCATCAAACACAAAAGAACTTGATATAACCTTTCAATTCCACACTCACTTTCCAAAAAAGCTTGTTCGTCTCTCAGACGTGGTCGACTGAGGTTTAGGTATGTTCAGCTTGCCAAACACATTTTCCTTACTGTAATGAAGGAAAAGGTAAGATGTTAAACACGACCTGCTGCATGTAGGGTTAGGGCCTATAAAACACTGTACTGGAGATTGATTTGTGAGTAGATTTTCTAGGAAAAAAGTTGTTGTACTTTTGAGGTGTGGCATTGACCAGACTCATTCTGCCGTCTTGCACACGCATGGGCATCTCTGAATGTCTGGGTTTCCGGCTCATCTTTACCTTTAAAACACAAACAGCCTTCACAGACAGACAAGAAATCACATGAAAGACTATTAGGTTATCAGTCATTCATTTAACACATGAATGTGTGGACTAAATTTATGTTTAAAATGTTATAAGAATCATACTCTTATTTAATATTTTTCTATTTTTTTAATGAGAAAAAACACAACTAGTGTCCAGAATTCATAAGAAGTGTTTAAATAAATTTTAAAAATCCCACAATGCACTTCATGAACACTTTACAATGATAAAGATGTGATCTAATAAAAATGGGTAATACCTTGTACAAGTTAAACATGATTTAATGACTTAAATTTATTCTACAATGTACACTTTTATAACAAGTAGGTGTGTCCAGAACGGTGTAATAATACATATTGGTACTACTGGTAACAAAATATGAATGTAAAAACAAGTCAACATATTGTTTTAATACACTGCCGGCAAAACTATGTTATACCTGTAGCATATATGCTATTATTTACACCACGTTAAATTGTGATTTTCCCTTCACGTTAAATACAACGCTGAGCTAAAAGTAACGTTATAACCTAAAAAACAACGACAACAAGATGCGGAAAACCCTTAAGTTATATTTAAAGCGTCATTTCGTTCGTGTATAATACATGAACTAAGTAAAAAAATAAATTGATTAACGAAATGAAGATTTACCTCAGATATGAAACTTTTACGATCCCCTCGGTTTGCATGAACTATACTATATCTACAAATGTATGTAATACCACATATATCAGGTACATTTGTGTCACTTCACTATAGTATTTTAACTCTCCTGTTGTTCGTCAATGCTTCGGTTGGATTTCAAAAATTTCCGCCAACACCATTTAACGGCTCACTCTGGTGACGTCACCGCCACAGCGCACCACACTGCCACCTGCAGGTAGGGCGGAGGACTGCGCCATTTTCTCTCGCTACTTTGATTAAGCATTTAATCTCGGACTGTACTTGATCGACCAAGAGTGATGTGACATATTTTAGTCTTCAGTGCCGGACAGAGTTTATCTTAGACCCAGACTGAAAAGCAGGTTTGTTTCTAAAACTACTTACATATCCTAAAATAACAATTTCCATTGTATTACAAATAAATATCATAGTGCCATTATAATGTATTTCTAAGGTGCAGAGAGAATTTCCTTCTTCCTGTTCTTCTTGTGTCCACCACAATCCATAACATTTAAAGGGATAGTTCACCCAAAAATGACTTTTTTTCATCATTTACTTACTCTCTTGTCATTACAAACTTGTATAATTTCTTTGTTCTGATAAACAAGAAAAAAAATATTTTGAGGAATGTTTGTAACCAAACGTTCATGAGCCCCATTCCCTTCCATAGTATTATTTTCTCCTACTATGGAAGTGAATGGGGCTCATGATCGATTAGTAACAAACATTCCTTAAAATATCTTCCTTCGTATTCATCAGAACAAAGAAATGTATAAAGATTTGTAAGGACAAAGAGTGAGTAAATGATAACAGAATTTTAATTTTTAGGTGAACTATCCCTTTAATGCCCCCCTCCACTTACAACTTTTACTCAACTATATTTGTTATTAAAGTAGCAAAAGTTTAAGCTTATTCTAAAGCTTGCTTTATCATATTTGTGGTATTTGAAATATTATGAAGTGATATCTGGGTATTTGTCACATGTCAAAGTGTCAACTTGAGGCTCCGAGGTGAGAAACACTGCAGTAGAGGAATGATCTTTGAGAATGTACTAACTAGTGTTATTTTGTTAAAGTTTAAAGGGGACATATAATGAAAATCTGACTTTTTTTCCATGTTTAAGTGCTATAATTGGGTCCCCAGTGCTTCTATCAACCTAGAAAATATGAAAAAGATCAAACCAGCAACCTAGTTTTGGTAAACCATTCTCTGCAAGCATGTGAAAATATAGGTAATTATTGAAATTTTTCCACCTTGTGATGTGAAAAAGGGATATTATTATTATAAAACCGCCCCTTAATCTGCACTTTCCAACCACAGGACTGCAATCTTGAGAAAAAAAGATTCAATTTCAAAAACCACCATCATGTCGATCAGTGTTTGTGCTTCATCAGCTTATTTGCGTTAAAAAGGACACACCCAAAAACAGCAAATTTTGGCTCACACCTACAAAGCATCATTTTTAACATGTTACAATACATTATCTATATGGTATTTTGATATGTAATCTGGGGACACCAAAGATTTATTTTACGTCTTAAAAAAAGTCTTGTGAAAGGTCCACTTTACGATGTAAAGTTGATTTGGTATCCAAAGCGAGTTATTTCTAAGTTTCTACACTCAAATTGTACTTTACACATTGATAATCCCGTCCACCTCAACATAAGGATGTTTACTGTGGTATTGATGACACTATCATACTCTTACATGTTATACAGTCGATGGGTAAACATCCTCTTAATCCAGTGGTTTTCAAAGTGGAGGCCGCGAGATGGTGCCAGGGGGGCCCCAGTTTTATAACATTTTATGAAATACCTTAATTTATAATGAATTCTGTGTAATTAAACCTAAAAAAAATAAGGCTACTAACCAAAAGGACTACTTTTTGTATAATTTAATGTTTTTTTATTTTTCAGTTTTTTGTCACAAATTTTCTTTGGGGGGCCGCGAAGCAATGCACAGTACACAAGGGGGGCCGCATGCTGAAAAAGTTTGGGAACCACTGTCTTAATCAACTCTACAACTATTCTTTCAGTAGGAAAATGCCCTTTACAATTTATAGACAGCCAAGTTCACTACATCATCTAGTTTGCTAAAATGTGTATGATTAATTTGAATTTGTAAACCTCAAGATAAAAATAAAAACTTCAGATGAACAATGACATTTTTAATGAAAACATTCCAGCATGTACAGGACCGTTATGATGCAGTCAGTGCCAGCAGCATGTTTAATGTTTTCATGTCATATTTTTACATTTTTTTAATATCTTTAAAAACAAAGAACAGGGAATGGATGAAAATTAACAGTACATAGGTAGAAAGTCTTAAAACATTTTTGTTCATACATGAAGCTGAAAAATCGAGTTTTCCAGTATGCTTTAATGCCTCAAGGTTAAAAAGGAAGAGGAATGTAACAAAAACGTATATAAAACACTGGATAAAATGTACATAAACATTACTCATTTTTTCCTCGATATAAAATCAACTAAAATTACACGGACAAAAAAATAATCTTGTAGATATAGAAAGTCATAATCAAAAAGGTCAAAAAATATAAAACTAAAACTTTTCTTCCTAAGGTTGAAGATTAAGACCACTCTGTAAGATCAGTGCTTTACTTTCTCCTGGTGCGTCTGACAGGAGCTGCCACAGTAGAGTCCACTTCTTCTGTTTTCTTTACACTTCTGCCTTTACGAGTGCTTGGACCTGTATGAAAACAAAGCGTGTTACTGCAAAAACACAATTTCAAATGTAACACATACCCAGTTGATATTATGCACTGCCCGAAAATAGTCCCCTTGGTTACTTTGAATAACAGGGGACTATTTTCAGGCACTGCGTAATATCACTACGCCTGCTGCAGCCATGTTACAGCAGCAAAGTCCTTGATTATTACGTCAGAATGAGAGTATAGTTCCTAACCATATCTGCCTATAAAAAATCACAACTTTTAATTTTCTGTCTGTCTTAGTACACGATGTAACTACAGAGGAGTCAAGTTTTTAAATAGGAAAAACATCGAAACTCTTTGGTTATTTTTTTGCGCGATGCTAATGGTCTAATCCGATTCAATTGATTATGCTAAGCTATGCTAAAAGTGGTACTGCCACACTCTGGAGATCAGCTGAATGGATTCCAAAAACGGTCAAAATCAAATGTTTAACTCTAGGGGAGCTGGAAAATGAGCATATTTTAAAAATAGTGAATTATCCCTTTAAGAGAATGTTTGGTTAACTGTTGGGAAAAATATCTGATGTGTGATATTAGATCCTTGCATTACAGTAGATCTTAAAGCGGTCTGTCTCAATGTCAATCAAACAATAAAAGAAAGTTTAACATATATTTTTCCTATAGATATTGTGTGTGTGCTAAATCTATTAGTTTTATCAGTGATTTTAAGATATGGATGCGGTGATGTTGCTTTTAAACCATCAAAAATCTCTTGAACTTTCTCAAAACTGACTTTGCTGACTCTATTAACTTCAAACAGGTGTAGCTCCAGGGTAAGATTTGAATAGCCCTGCCCTAGACCATTTTCACCCATCCCTTAACTATGTCCTCAATGTAACGATAAAACATTTTATGGTTTTTAAGATCTTCTATGTTACTTTGCAACTATGGCCCTGCTATTTTCTGTAATGCCTCTGCTATATACACATAAGCAAACACCAATAGTAGGCTCACCTGAAATGGACTCTGGAGCAGGTTCTGGATCAGGTTCCTGAGCCGCCTTGCTCTGTCCTCTTGCTGTTCTTTTACTAGTCTTCTTAGGCGTGGGTTCAACTTCAGGGGTTTTCTCTTTGCTGGGGACTTCAGTGGTGTTGGCCATTCTACCTCTTCTCTTTGGCAAAGGTTCTTTATCTACTTGGTCTTCAGTTTCATCCAACACCTCGTTCCTTTTCCTTTTAAGAGGAGTTGATGCCTTGTTGTCAATGGGTTCTGATTTAGGTACTGTTGAAGCCACTGCTTTCCCTCTCCTCAGTGGTTTGGCTTTTATCTGAACCTCTTCTGGACAGTCTTCAACAGAGGGTTCCTCTTCTTTTTTTGCTCCTCTACCTCTGCGGCCTCTGGGTGGCGGATCGACCGATTGATCGGTTTCTGTTGAGACCTTGGCAGACGACACTTTGGATTTCTTCAGCTGTGCTTCTTTTACATCTGTAGATGGTTCAACCTTTTCAATGTCTTTAGAGACAACCAAATCTGGACTCCAGTTGACAGTTTTTGAGGGTTTCACTTCACAGTCTTCCACAGCTGCAGCAGATTCATTAGTAAGGCTTTTAGGGGTGTCCTTGGTTGAACCCTTCTCTTTTTTGCCACGACTTCCTCTTCCTACCTTCTCTGGTGCAGTATTCACAACAGCAACACATTCAGAACTAGCCTGTGTTGGGTTTTCATTTTTTGTTGAATCTTTTGCTGTTCTCCTGGTCTGTTTAACAGACTTAACTTGTTCTTCAGATGAAGCGGTTTCCTCTGTAACCTCTGGTTCTGGCTTGTTAACAGCTTTACGGCCACGACCGGACACTACAGCAACAGAAGGTGTGGGATCAACAACAGCACGGCGACCTCTTTTGACAGGAACTTCTGCCACGATTTCAACTTCCTTTGCAGCAGCTCCCCTTTTTCGCACAGATTTCACAACAGGGACCTCTGCTTGTTTTATCGCACTGACAACGTTCTCCTCAGCCTCAATGGAAACACTCTCTTTTGATTGTTTTGCTTGTCTACCTCTTCTGACAGATTTCACCTCTGTTACGGGTTCCTCGGTCACGACTACATCTGTGCTGGACTCTACAGAAGCCTGTTTATCATCTTCTTCAGCCATTTGTGGTTTCTGCTGTTTGGCTTTTCGTCCTCTGCCAGACTTGACCACTGGTGCCTCAGGATCTTCTTGACTGTCAACTTTGACCTCAACCTTAGGATCCTCATCCAAAGCTTTGTCCTTGACGGTTTCTTTTTTAGACGACCTACCTCGCCCTGACTTTGCCACGGAAGCTTGTGGCTTCTCAGCCACTACAACGTCAGTGCTCGTCATATCACTTTCCAAAGTTGGGGTGGGCTCGGGTTCTTTTAAGCTTTCCTTCTTTGTTGTCCTTCCCTTTCTAGTTCTTGTTGCAGCAGTGGGAGCCTCAGGAACTACTGAAGTCTGCAAAGTGACATCATCTGGTGCAACAGCATTTTCTTCACAAACAATTTCAGTTGTTTGTTGTTGCTCTTCTGAAGGTTGGCTTTCCATTTTATTAATCTTCCTCCTGCCGGCTTTAGGAACAGGGGCTTGCTCTTCTTCACTTGCTTTTGCATCCGAACACTGTGCATCAACAGCAGGTTCAATTTCAGCATCGTCTTTTTGAGCTTTTCTTCCTCTCCTGGTCTTGGTAACTGCAGGTAGGGAGTCCGAGATCTCATTTTTCATGGAGTCAACAGGTGCTTGGACAGCCTGAGTATTCTTTGCCTCTTCTTCCTCAAAGCAGCGCTTGGGAACTTTCCCACGGGCAGATTTTCTGACTGGGCTTGCAACAATTTCTGGAACTTCAATGAGCTTTTTCACCCTCCTGCCTCTGCCAGGGCTAGAAGGAGGTGGACCACTTTCATCAATTAATGACAGCACTGCAGGTGCTTTGGACTTCTGTGCTGCTCTTCCTCGACTGCCACGCTGGGTTTTGCTGGCGACTGAAGATTTTATGACCTCCTCTTCTTGCTCAGCAGCGGATGAAGATGGGGCAGTTTCAGTAGCTACACTGCTATTTTCAGAGATACATACAGTTTCTTCAGACTGCTCTTTGTTGTTTTCAACTACCTCAGAGGAACAGACATCAGTAACTTGAACTGAAACTGGCTCCTCTTCGATTTGGTCACAATTATCTTTTTGGGGGATCACAGCTTCATTCTTCAGTTGTGGATCAACTTCTGCAGCAGTGCTCTGCGCATCCACCGATTTTAAAACTTCAGTCTCCATGGGCTCAACAGGGCAAACATTTTCTTTGTCACATTCCATATCAAAATCTACAAGAGAAGTTAAGAAAATCAAATAAATAAAACAAACCATAACATTCTCAGTTCTATTAAAATATCTTTAAAGTAAACTAATAATTAGATAAACAGTTACTGCGATAGACAATAAAGATAACCCTTTATTTTAAGCATTATTCAGTTTAAAGTCAGCAGCAGGGCATTTTACATGACATTTACATTTTAAAAATGATAATGTAGAAAATTGTTACAAATTTAACAACAAAAAGGAAAGTTTAACTCAAACATATAAATCAAATAGCACAATACTGCCTGAATTAAACTACACTCATGATTATCTTTGTGTTTAATATACACCATCAGTTTAATTTGTCAAACATGTTTTTATTATTTTTATTAATTAAAAATGATTTTCATGTTTTCTGTTCACAAAACGAATAACGTACGTAATCTAAAGTAAACTTAGTATTAACAAATTGCTGCGTAACTTTACTACTGTATTGCATGTAATAGAATCAAATTTAATAGCTTTTTATCTAAATAATGTAAAGCTATCTTTTTATTTTTCAGTGTCCAATTTTGTTGTGTTACTTTTTTTTTGTTGGATTATTTTATTGGTTTGTAGTCCAACTTAAGCCCTATTCGGACGGGATTCGTTTTCCAAACAATGTTTGAGTTTCAACGTGTCCCCCAGAACGTCTGTGATTTTATGTACAGATTCGGACGGGATTAAAATGATGCAGGCTATTCCAGAGATAAGAGTGTCTGTTTCATGCATTTGGGCGTTGCAAAAGAGCACGTGCTCTGGATACGCGTGTTTGTAATGTTTAATATTTTGCTTTAAATGTAAAATTATGACAGAACATGTAATTTTAACAAATCAAAATAAAATATACAAATCCTACTAAAGTGACGTTAGCCTACGTGTTTTATATAACCGTCTGCTTATAATAAACCCAAAGAAATGAAGAAATAATGATTAATAACAATTTATTATCTTTATTAATTAACATTACCATTTCGGAGTTGAACAACATTGAACGGAGTTTCTTAAAATGTAACTGATATTACAGTGTTTAGTCTTAACAGTGTTTGATATTCAGCTCGTCTTAATTTAATTATTTTATTTTGCCGAATGCGAAAAAACATCCATATCTGAATGAATGGGACTCAGGAAATACAACATACGCGCATTAGTAAGACCTTACGGCAGATCACGTTGGCCAAAACACGAAATGAACCGCGTTTTCAAAAGATATTGCGGGCAAACACAGACATTTGCATCCGGACGGGATTAAATTTCTCAGGGAACCTCTGAGTTCGGCGAAAAACAGTATGCAAATTGCTCTGGAATTTTTACGGAGGTCGTCAAAGAAAAACAGAGACATGGCCGATTCGGACTGGATTAAAAACACAGAGGACCTCTGAGAAGCACGATTTTCTCAGAGGTCCCCCTGTAAAACTAATCCCGTCCGAATAAGGCTTTAGAATCATTGAATTAATACAATTATACAAAAACTTTTTTTTTATAATTTTCGGTTTGAATTTTGCATCCAGGATTTTCAGTATCTGCCCAAAACTTTCATTTTGTTGCATCACTGGTACTAACAAAATGTGTCAAATTTTTTCATTAATTTTTTTCATTTTATTAGCATGAAAATTATTAATTATCCAAACTAACTCACCTTTAGCTGCTATGAGAGCAGAGCCATTATCCACAGCTGTCACAGGCTCTTGTACCTAAAAATTGCATACATGATGATCAGTTAATGTTAAAAAAACACCTTACTGAAGAATATAATGGCACTTTTCCATTGCATAGTACCCCACAGGTAGTAGTAGCCCCCATAGGTGTGTGGTTATTTTTGCTGCTGCCTACTGCTGTGACATCATACAAAAAGTGGGAGCGAGCAACATTGGAATGCAATGTTTCCCATACATTCATTTATTTGTCAGTTTCTGTATAAACACCCATAGCGTCAGTCGACACACTCCACTAAGTCTCATTTAATTTGCAAAAATGCATACATGCGGACGTGCATGCATGTGCCGCTACAAACTGCAAGTATGGAAAACACTAATATGGTGTTCCTGATTCTCAGCCTATGGATGTTTTTCACCGCTAAAAGGGAGTTTGGGAAGTGATGGTTAGTGATATTTGGTAGTGATATTTTCACGTCATGTTTTAGTATCAGCTCAGATCGCTAGAACCTCACCCGAGATGGTACTAAAAAAAGTATGGGGTAATACGTACTGTACCCAGTGGAAAAGCCCCCAAAAGTAAGCTGACCCGACCCAACCTATAGGGTGCTATGCAATGCAAAGCATAGTCTCCAAACAATAAAGCATGACTTGAATCATTACAAACCATTTTATAAAGCATAAAAACAAGTAAGGCTTATACTAGAGGTGTGAAAATGCTATCTACTGTTAAAACGAGTGAGCAACACTGATGTTTACCTCAGTAGGCTCAATCACATTATTTTGTGTTGTCACAGCAGAGCTGATCTCAGGTTCTTCAACGAGTTCCTTAAGGCCTGTAAATTCCTCCTCTGTCGGTGTCCGTTTCTGTCGAGGGGTCTTCATCAGTTTATTGATCCCAAACTTATTTTTCACAGGTTCACCTTTTTGCTTTGGAGTCTTCATCAACTCCTTCACTCCAGTCAAGTCTTCCACAAGCTCAACCTTCTCTTTGGGGGTCTGCAACAAACTCTTTTCTCCAATTTCATCTTCCACTGGTTGTCCTTTGTGCTTCATCACTTGTTCAGAGCCGATCAGATCTTCTTCAGCAAGTTTACTCTTCTCATCAACAGATCTCTTCATCTCCAACTCATCCTCCACCGGCTCTCTCATTAATTTAGGTGTTTGCATCAGTTCTTTCACACCAGTGAGGTCTTCGTGTTGCTCAGACTTTTCCCGAGGTGTTTTCATGAGCCTTTTAAGCCCAGCTGCACAAAGTACAGGGTTGCTTTTCACTTTCGGTGTCTGCATCACTCGTTTTACTCCAACCATGTCTTCTACTGCAACTCCTCTGTGTTTGGGAGTCTTGAGGACTTCCTTGACACCTTCCAGATTCTCTTCCTGGGCACGTTTAGGTGCTTTGGGGGTCTTCAGCAGCTTTCCTCTTAGGTCCTCAATTGGTTCGGCCTTCTGTTTGGGTGTTTTCATGAGGCGCTTGACTCCAGTGAGGCACAAGGATGGTGGTGCGGCCTGTTTTGGGGTTTTGATTGCCTGTTCAGGAACACCTTGCTCTTCTTCCTCGGTCTCATCACTTGGGAGCATTTCCACGAGTTCTTGTGTGTCATGCGAGCTGTCAGCAGTTTGAGAAAGGCTGTCTTCACCTAACAAACTACCATCCTGGTTATCCAGAAGAAGTCTGGTTACTGCTTCATTGTCGTAGCGATCAAGCTTAGCGGTGGATTTCACACTCAATGGCGATACTATCATCTCACCTGCATGGGCAGAGGAAATATTTGATAAAAACGGCAAAACATTACACGGTAGATCATATTCAAGTGTGCAAAACACCTACCTGATTCTTCTGGTGTTTTCATGACAGAAAACTCATCCACAGGGGTCTCTGGGCATGCATTGTTAATGGGAACCATAGGTTTAGCTGGAGTTTTAAAAATGTCTGCAACACCTAAAACACAAAATATTTGAAAAAGCAAACAGGTACTTAGAAACATACCATAAATTGCTCTCAAATGTTAACAGTCTTCCCCAAAATTAAACAAACCTGTTAAATCCTCATCCATTTTCATGTCCTTCTTGAACAGTGCCAAGTTTGGCACAATTTTAGGGGCAGCACCAACAGACTGGTTAGTCCTTAAATGAGCCTTGCCAACAACAATGGTGACTGGAGAAGCGGCATGCCCAGTGCTGACGACATCTTTCAGCCTCCTTGCCGGGGTCTGCAAGGGTGTTATCAAATGAATCAGTTCATGAGCCAAAACCTCTCATTTAAATGTATACAAATCAGAACATGATCAAATAAGCTTGTAGTTTACCTTGGGCTTTGAAACTACAGTTGTCTTCTTGGCCACAGTGCTCTTTGTAGTTTTTCTCGTAGTTGTAACTTCTGTCGGAGGTTTGGTCTGACCAAACTTCACAATATCAGCCCAAGAGTTCAACACTTTCA
The DNA here is from genome assembly GCF_027580225.2 of Misgurnus anguillicaudatus. Taxonomy (NCBI): domain Eukaryota; kingdom Metazoa; phylum Chordata; class Actinopteri; order Cypriniformes; family Cobitidae; genus Misgurnus; species Misgurnus anguillicaudatus. The sequence continues at coordinate 10,992,200 of NC_073340.2, forward strand.
AAAGAGGAGCAAAACCAGTAACATGTTAATTTCAAGATTGTCTAAATATAACCGAGAAGCATAAATGGTTTAAATCATTTACCTTTAAGATTAGCCCGTGATGCTCCACTCCGTCTTGATCGTATGACCTCAAGTGCACTTTTCATTGCACTCTTGGGAGTTTTTCTCGCGGATTTCATGCTTTTCCTCCGTAATGGAATTTTCGGTGTTCCAGACACCTGAGGTGCGTCTTCTACAGCATCTCCTTTACATTCATCCACCTGATCCTGGACAGGTGATGGTGTGCTAATACGGGAAACTGAAAATCTGCCCTGCACAGTTGGAGTCTCGAGGACAGACCCGTTACTGATTGCTGAAGTTGAAGCTCTCCTAGAAGATGCAGGTGTTTTGGGTGTAGCAGGGGTGGAGGACGGTGAAGAGGCCTTGGCTGTACCAGAAGGTGACTTCTTAGGTTTTGGTGACGGAGTTTTAGCTTTAGTACCCGGTGACCTCTTGGCAGGAGATGGACTCTTTTTGGCAGCAGCTGCCTGTTTAGGTGAAGCTTTCTTGGCAGGACTACGCTGAGACTTGGGGCTCTCTGGAACCATTTCCTTAAGTCGAAGAGCCTAAAAAAAACAAGACACGTGTTTTACAATAAACACATTCAAGGTTTTATATATAAAACTTTAATCGGCCTCAAAATCTTTTTGTACCATAAGACCAATGGTGGATGCTCTTCGCAGGAGAGATTGGGGTTTCTGAGAAGGTCCCAGACTTCTTCTTGGAGTTGCTCCACGGCGAAGAGGGGAATCGGGGGGCAGACGTTTGTCAAACAGCTCTGGACTCAACTGACCTCCAAAGGAGACCCGCTTTCTCTTTGATTTCAAAACGGTTACACTAGTGTGTGACTCTTCTGTTACTGAAGTGGTATCTGTAAAACAAGAAACAACAATGTTTTTATTCACCACTTTGTAGGCAGTAAATAAATTGTCTGCATCCTTTACCTAAATGTCCATTGTTTATGAGCACACACATTTACAAAAGGAAAAAATACCTTTATCTTTGTCTTCAGAAGCAAACGTGACACTCTTCATCTCAGACAGAACATCTTGGACTTGAAACCTTTTGCCCGCATTTGATCTTGGGGATGTTCTGGGTGACGCTTTTACATCTGTGTTCTCCTCTGATACTGGAGTCTGAGGCTGACTCGAGGACATGTGGAGAGCAGAACTGCTTCTCCTCCTTTTAGGTGATTTAGGGGTTTTCTCCTCAGGTTGTGGCTCTAGAAGAATTTGCTGGACTACCTCACCAGCACTGAACTTCTCAGGTGTTTTTGAGGGTGTCCTCTTCTTCTGAGAGACAGGAGTTCCACTTTTCTCCAAAGGTGACGCGGTGCTGGACTCCACCGATGGGATATCTTCAACAGTTTTTTCCTCCAGTAAGCTTTGAGGAACAGCATCTCCAGCCGTATCTTCAAAACTGCCTTTTGAGGATCTTCGCCTCTTGGCTGGTGGTGTCATGACCTGTTCAGGACCACTTTTAGCATCTGTGAGAACTTCAAGCTCCTCACGGTTAACTTGAGGTCTTGCAAGAGGTGTCTTGGCTATCCCGGACTTCCATGGTGATTTAGCAGCCAGGTCCTGCTTGACCATTTGGCAAAGCTCACCAAATGGAGACATGCTGTTCTTCTTAGGTTTCTCATCATCTGCAGTCTCCTCTGTTTGCTCCACAGGCTGAGGCAAATTGGTTCCATCTTTTAAACAGGTGTCTGTAAATACACACAAAATCAATTATATGAAATGAATCATGAAAAAACATTGCAAACAGTTCTAAAAGAGTACTGTCAAGACTGATTCAATCTCATAGTCACTGACCGATCGAATGCTCCGACTTCCTTTTCTCCACAGGAACAGGGGTGCTTTTCTCCTGTTACATGAAGAAAAGACCAAAATAATAGTAAGCAATAGATAATACACAGAATACCTGCCATTTTCTAGACATTCTAGGCCAAAAGTATATTTATTTTACATACATGTACAATACCATATGTCTAAATTCTATTTGATATTTCTAAACAATCTTACTATGAGTGCCACTTAAGCCCTATTCGAACAGAAATTGTTTCTTATGGTGCATTCCCAGCAGCCGTTGTAGAGGCGGCAAAAACGCGCTAGTCGCACGTAGTTGGACACTTGAACATTTTAGTTTACTCGCGAGTTAATTTCTAGTCATTCGATACATTCACGTGGAAATTCGCGTCATGGGAGGAGGTTCTGCAAGCATAACAGTTAAGGGGGCTGCACACTGGGTGAGAAGCACCACACCACATTTAAAATTCTAACATTATTAGAATTGTACGCTAGAAGTGTACGCTTTATATGTACCACACCCAGGTACAGCGCGATCACACTAGTTACACTAAACAAACTTTGGGGGTCAAACGTACTCGAGAACGGTTCAGTTCACATACACACCTGAGGTGTTTTGTCTTTTCCAGTCGTGGACAGCCTCTTTTTCTTCGGTGTCTTTGGAGGCGGGTACTCAAACCTGAAGACAAATACATCAGTTATTTTGTAAAATATTAACAACAACAATGTTCAACAAAGAACATGACCAATGTTTATTAATATTATTTACAGGACTCAAACCTGAAAGAACGATCAATAATTGTGATAAGATCACCATTCTTCAATAGTTCAGACTGTTCTAGGGCTTCTCCATTTATAAGTGTGGGGTTCACAGAGCTCAAATTTGTCAAAATGAGCTGAAACAGGAAAAGAGAAATCTTCCATTCAGATTTTTGTCAGATTTTTGTTTTGAGGAAGAAAGACGATAATATATACATTACACATACCTCTTTATTTTCATTCAGCTCAATTCTACAATGCTCTTTGGACACCTGTGGCAGCTGAATGCGAATATCACAGTTCAGCTTCCTAAAAAACAAAGTTAATATTACAAATGTTTCAATGCATAAAATAGTGAAAAATACATTTTTGCATCACCTAGTCTGCTGTTTAGCAAAGGCATCATACTGTCCTGAGCCAAATATCTAATGATATCCTGTTTGTCTAACCAAAGTTTAACCACTAAGATAACACCTTGTGTCATATAATCTACAGCTACAGGCAGTTATACTAATGTTCCCTTTCATATCTACATGCGTTACAGGGTGTGCGGCTGAAAATGCCTGGAGGACGGCAAATGCCATTGTACGATGTGCCGGTTAGTGGTCGTGATATTTGTCCCGCCCTTCCTTCACTGTGATTGGATGGCCGTGTGAGAACTGACATTGACGAACTGAGCTTTTCACCCAAAGTTGAATATCTTTCAACTCTCAAAACCGCAGGATGCTAGCTACTAGCTTTTTTGAAAAACGCTGAGCTTCCATTGGAAAGGATTGAAAACATACGCCAGCCACAGGCGTAAAAACTTTTGTGTTCATGCCCCCATAATCTGTGAATTGTGTATTATTGATGCTAATGCAATGTCAGTGATTGTAATTATACAATATTCTGTTTGTTATTAAAAACAAAGCTCCATAATCAGGGTTTACACAGTTATTGGCCTGCGGGATCCCTTTTGTGGTTGGTTGTTCAGTGCGTGTTCACGACCAGACTACGGCGCATGCTGCTGACGTCACCTACAGACACAGAATACGCTGGCAAGTAATTTGCGAATTTATAAAAAATAAAATAAAAAATATTGCCGGAAAACAACATTGGCAACTACGTCAGCAGCATGTGCCATATTCTGGTCGTGAACGCGCTCTGAACAACCAACGAGAACAAATTGTTGAATAAAATTGTTAGTTTTGTTTTCTCGTCAATACTAGTGCTGCACAATAAATCGCGTTGCAATCGCAATGTCAGCCTGTGCGATTATATGACAGCAAAATGTTGCAATTATATTAAATAAATAAATGTGTGGACTTGTTAACACAAACTTTCTGATAACAGTTTAATGATTTTCCTTGCTGTTGAAAAAAAGAAAGAAAAATGCGTCGTCACTTGTGTGTGCGCAGCGCGGAAATACCAGAGCGAAGATGGATGCAGAGGAGATCAGTAATCTGGTAGATTAAAAAAAACACTCTACGTCTGTTGTATGGCAGTATTTTGGATTTAGGATTACTGACACTGAGCAGTTGCTACATCACGTGGCAATTCGACAACATTTCTAGTTTTACAAATACACATTTTAGCATTATCACTAAACTGTGTGTGGATTTTCCTTAAAACCCATCAAGTTGACTCATGATACCATTTATTATAATCGCAACCGCGCATCGCAATATAAGCATCATTAATCGCAATGGGATAATTACCCAAATCGTGCAGCCCTAGTCAGTACATATTATTTTTGAACGACTGATGAAATATAGACCTTTCTTTCATTCTTTTCTGGGGAAAAGAAGTGTAATACTACCTGAAGTCAATAAGACAGACAGGAGCCTCTGGGTTTTCATCAAAAATATCCAAAAATGTGTTCTAAAGACAATCGGAGAACTTGGTGGTTTAGAACGACACAGGGGTCAGTGATTTATAATAACATTTATATTTTGGGGTGAACTATCCCTTTAGGTATGAAGCAATGTAAATAAAAAGTCATACATCCCATGCAGTCCTACCATGTGTCAATACAACGTGCGTCGATACGTACTTCCTGTCATTTAGTTACTATACTGCATTCTGATTGGCTAATATAGACATAGGTCTGCATAATTTGACACCCAACGAACAACCCGCCAGGCATCAAATGTTTTAAACAGCACATGTCGCAAAAGCTTTTGCATTTAATCTAAAGTTAACGTTTTTAAGTATTTTTTAATCGTCTTCATACAGAACCAAGGGTTGCAGTGATATTAACGTAAAAGTTATTGTTTAAACTCGTATCTGTTTTAATGCTCATCAGTGCTTCATACTGGCAAATAACGTTACATTTTAAAATAATGCTTGTTACTTTACTTACCTCCCGAAAAGACATGACGCTGTGAGGGGAAATTCAGTGCCATCTTCTCCATTTCTCTTGATCACCACGATCTTCCCCAACAAAGGCATTTTAAAACAACTTACCTTATTTAACACAAAGAGACAAAAATGTCAGTTAAGAGCCAAATTCGCAAATTTTATTGTAACATTTCATGTCTCAGTAATATGTTTTCTCGTGAAATGTAATGGTCCATACTAAACACACACACAAGACATCTAAATATACAATGTTAATGTACAGATTCTAAAATAGTTTCATGCGTAACGTTACATAGATGGGAGTAAAATAATTTGGCAACCATTAGCACATGGCCAACGAGAAACAACAAAAAAAAAAACAGGCGGAAACAAAACTATTAAAGGTATTTCAGTAATCAGGTCAAATGAGTATCATATATTGGTGACAATATAAAAATACTAAATGGTATCGTTTGATGAAACCGCGTTTGCATTTGTTTATAGCAAAGAACTTGCAGTAAAAACGTTTCAGCAGTTTATCTGTACCTGTGACATGAAAACAGTTTAAAAACGTCGTTTAACCATTACCTGAGTTTTCGTAAATCAGTACAATAAAATATATCCCATCGACGCCAAGTGACTTTACTGATAAAAACACATTAATCCAGCATGAGGTTTATCGTCGCGATCGCTGCGGCTCTTCTCCAACTCACTACTATCAACAGCAGTGCACACCGACACGCGCTACGGTCAGTCAAATATATCCATCCGCAAAATAGACGAACCAAGCCAACAGTTATATACTTATAAATACATATAATATGGGATCATAAATAATAAACCATATACACGCTTTACCGAAACGTTAATTTTTCAAAAATTTAGTTTAAAAATAAGGGATTACTTTTTTGTTTACCGGCGGAGGGATAAAAGGCGGATAACTCCCAATGTTTGAAACGAATTCAAAAATCCGCGCGTAGCCCTCTGATTGGCTACTGATAATGTAGGCAACTTCTCATAGCCAATAGACTTTAGAGGTGACATAAAGTGACCGTAAAGTTGGCCAATGAAATCACATTGAATTTGTAACCGCTCTTTTAAACCAAACATGAGCCCGCCCCATTTTGAAATGACAGAGGGCGGAGGCAGTATTGATGATGATAATAAAGAGCAAAGCACCGGTTTATGTAATAAAAGCTAAACAAAACGTTGTTTTACTGTACTTTGAAAAACAATAAATACAAATACAAATAAATACAAAAAATCCTAATAGACAGTGCATGAAGGGAGTAAAGATGTGACCAATTTAAATACTAAAATGTGTTACTAAAATGTATAGAACATTATAAAAACAAAGCATTAAAATAATTTATAAGGTCGAATTAAAAAAGCTAAAAATAGAGAGGGACTTATATATTTTGGTATTATTTAGTGTATTAAATGGTTGACCGATATGTCAAACCTATGTACATAATATATTTGTGTAATATTGTTTTATCATCAAGTTTGTGTTTAATCATCTAAAAAAGGCTGGCTCACTGGGCAGTGCACATACAACTTGACTTACATGTGAATTGATATACATCCCCTATACTAAACGGATAGTTTACCCCAAAATGATCATCATTTACTCATCCTCATGTTGTAAATCTGTATAAATTCCTTTTTTCTGATGAACACAAAGGAAGATATTTTAATAAATGATGGTAAGCACACAGCTGATGGTAACCATTGACTTCCATAGTAGGAAAAACAAATACTATGGAATTCAGTGGGTACTGTCAACTGTCTGCTTACCATCATTTATCAAAATATCTTCATCATTTATCACTTCATCATTTAATACTTCCATAATATTTGTTTTTCTTACTATGGAAGTCAATGGTTACTATCAGTTGTGCGCTTACCATCATTTATCTAAAATAAAAACTCATACAGGTTTAGAACAACAAGACGGTGAGTAAATGACTGAATTTACATTTTTGGGTGAACTATCACTTTAACATTACTAGAAACCTCCCTTAGTAGTTCAACAATAGGAGCACACAGAGGACCAAACTTAACTTGCATTTAGAGTCAATATTACAATTTACTACCAAAAAGTAATTTTTGTATTAATAAAAGCAGTGTTTTAATTCCAACAGTGCTTTAAAGGGGTACATTTCGACACACATCTACTCTTTCCGTACTGGTGCAAAATACTCCATACTTGTGTTTCCTTTTAAAAAACACAACTGCAAATATTATTTAAGGTAACCAAAAATGTTAATTAGCTGAACTCACTAATTGACTATTTAGTACTTGGACTTAGGCAAGCATCCTACCCTAATTTTCTAACTCCTGCAACTTGTGTTACTGTACATTAAAGCTCGATAAAAAAAGAAACGATCCAAGGTGTTCATTATCGAGATGATTCCAAAGGTTGGAACAAATTTAACTTCGACAACTTTTAAAGAGCCGGTAACATTTTACTTGAAGGGGTGTTCATAAGACTGACACGACACGTGTCATAAACATGAAGAAAATTGTATGCACGATTATGACTGTCATTAAGTGTCATTTGTTCAATTATGTCATTTTTAATACAAAGATGACATTGTTTGAGATGTCTTTGTTATGACAACTTGACATAAACCCACACCACAATAGCAAAGCGACTTTGAGTGACCCACCTTATCCCACCGTACAAACCACAAGTGGGTCTTGATCACAAATGGGTTTGAAAACCTGCTTTATATCACCCGTCAAGTTTATCTAAAGTTTGCTCTCCTACAATTTTTAGTATAACAAAGGAATCGAAAAAGAATTGAAACCCCCAGTGAAGAACTGAATATTGAAATCGACTCCTCCGGTTCTGGGAATTGGAATCAAACCCAAAAATTCGGTAATTAAAAAGCACAACTATACAAGATGTAACGTCAGTTTAACTCACTCAAAAGCAGTCATGATTTCTTTTTTCTTTGACTGAATAAAAGCAAACTTTACCTGTATGTTTTGTGACAAACCGAAATACAACCAAGTATTCTTTCTGTTAATCTGTTATGTCTATAAACAGAATAATATCAGTCAACACAATAATAATAATAGCAAAGGCGTGTAGTAACAATCTTGATTGTATTCATAATCTCATGAACATTATGAACAAGCATTGTACATCAGTGATACTTTGGATTAAATTATAGATTATATGAAAAACAGAAGAGATGTAGAAATGACTGCAGACTGTACATTACACCAAAAAAACATCTGCAGAGTTTACATTGAAGTTCATTTTATCTGCCATCTTGATGGCCTTTATGTTTTTTCTTTCGTCCTGATGTTTTGATGGGCTCTGAAACACAATTCTGAAGATAATGAGGCTTGTTCTGGGCAGAGGGAGGCTCTTCTACATCAATACTGCTGCGAAATAACTCAGAAGAGCTAAAGTGGAGGAAAAGTGGAAGGAATGTGTGTCATTCTTCATATACTAATATATTATTAAATATGACAAGATGTACAAACACAACTTTGTTGAGACGATACCTCAGAGGTGTGTGTGGACTGCTGTTCTGTCTGCATATCTGTCGAGGTTTGGGTTCAAAGGAAAACGCCTCCTTCAAACTCTCCAACACAGATGGTGCAACATATGTGAACCCCTAAAAACACATCATCAGACCAATGCTTTTTATTAATTGTGGAATTGTTGAACTGTGCTATGTGGTGGTGGCTATGAAAACTATGACAGGTTGGGTGTTATAGTCTTGAATAAACCCAAATCTAATGTGATATACAATGATGTGTATTTAACTGAACTGCAAATGTGTTGGCAGCAGCGTCACTCAGTGTGGTGTCATCGGGACTGTCAACAGGAGTCTGACGGGTAAAGTGACTGTCAAACTGACTCACGTCATCATCCGATTGCTGAAGAAATAAAAAAAGAACAGAAAATAAAAGCTAGTCCAATATAAATGATGATGACGACATCATTTCTCATTCTTTATTTTGTGTGTATTATATAAGACAACTTGATATTTTGGCATAACATACATCAGTTTTAAACGATAATAAAAAACACCTTATTAACACAGAATGTTTAGCCCCACTTGCACATAATTGATTAGTTTACAAAACTACATCTATAATGAAAATGTGTTATTGCCAGTACCAGTGCAGGCAGGTATGGTGGTTCAATGCGCTTGTTCAGCAAATCATCCCATTTGATTTGTCGGAAAAAATGATGTTTCTGGAAAAAAGTAGGTGAAAATAAATGTGATTATCAGAGAAAAACAATTCAACAATTCTGTCAATCTAGAATGGTATTTGATTCAAGCAATACCACAGCATTGATCACACCCTGATGTTCAGTACAACACTTTTGTTCATGTGATTTTACTTTTAACACAAAAATCTATCAATATTCTGCAAAGAACAGACAAGAAAGAGCTAAACTGGTTGGTTGAAATTGGGAAAAAAAAAACATATATTCATGTGAAACAAAAAATTGGTGATGAGCCCAAAAAACGATTCGCCCACCAACTGAAACAGGATCAGGCAAATTTTCAAAATTTGGTTGGGTAGCGAAAGCATCCTTTTTGATTTCTAAGGAGATCAATCATTGCTTCATAGAGTTCTACAGAGACGTATACAAATCGAAATGTAAATCAGACCAACAAATGATAGACAATATCTTTTCCAAACTGAACCTTCCCAGCTTGGCTCTGAAGTAAAACTGGGTAAAGATATTACATTCGAGGATCTAAATGAAGTAATATCACAAATACCTAATTACATAGCTGCTGGTCCTGACGGTTTTAGTGCAGAGTTTCACAAAAAATGATGAGTTTTTCATCATTAGTAAAATCCTCGCTAACGGATTGAAAAATGTGTTCCATAGTTCACCAAGATTACACCGCCTTCATCCCCAACAGACACATATATATATATATATATATATATAAAACTCAGGCGGCTCTTCAATATAATGTATGAGAAAAAACTCAAAACTGGTGTTTTCTCACCAAAATCTAATGAAAATATATGATAGCAACAATAAAAAAAATTTGGATTTGGTGCAGAATTTATCAAATGAATCGAAACATAATTTATGCACATCCAGCAGCCTGCAATCACTAATCAAGATGTTTCAAATTAATTTCAACTGTTCTGTGGTACACAACAGGGATGCCCCTTATCCCCCCGTTTTATTTGCAATTTATATGTAGCCATTAGCTGCTAGTATTAGGCAACATCCTAATATTACTCCTGTAATGTAACCTAACCCCTCAATCACATAAGCTACAAGAAATAGAGCGACAGGCTACCATTCATTTTCAATGGAAGTGGCCGTTTGCCAGCGACAAGCGACGAGCTCGCCACTGTGCGAGCAAGGTAGGGCCAAAATAGACAAGAAGGCTATTTTATGCAAATGCTGAGCGATGCGACAAAGCGACTGCCAATCGGAGTGAAGGAGCAGCGTGACGTAGGTATGTGGTCGAGTCGGAGAAAATAATTCAAGATGGCGGAAAATGCGTATTTCTATATATATCTGATAAGTTTGGCATTTTATCTCATATATTTTGTTACTTTTATCGAGAAATAAACACTTTTAAATCCAAAAACACCGTTCTTGTATCTTAACAATACCTCTAAAGCAGTGGCGTCTGGTGACTTCTTTTTTTGAAGCTCACGATGCGAAGTTCGTCACAACATGTATGTAGCTTGTCATGTGTGTGGTTCGTCATCTCAAAACGTGTGTTCTGCGATTTGAGAGATTGTGTGTGCATCACGTGTCATGCCAAAATAAGTGCCTGCTGCCTTGAACTTGAAAGGAGACGCTCGCGTGTGCCAGATATTCGCACAATCTCATGCTTAAAGTTTACTGTTAAGGGAGTGTCTTGCGTGTATTTAGGGAACGCAAGCGTCTCTTTTATCATAAACGGTTTTGACGCGTCTCCTGCTGGTACTTATTTTGACAAAACACGTGATGCACACAGGATCTCTCCACACGCATGACACATATTTTGGAAAAGGGAACCACACACGTGATAATCCGAACACTTATTACGAATTAGCGCATCCTCGGAAGTGCAGTCACGAGCCGCCACTGCTCTAAAGTGACTTTTGATACTGCTTTTAGATACTAGCCAAGGAACGCCCATCAAGCGAGTGCGTGTCGCTCGGTTTCGTTCACTTTTGTATGTGACTGTAGGGTCAAGCATAAAAATTCTCCAGTTTACAGCTGAAAACTGCAGTGTAGACGACCCCTCAAACCCCAAAAAAATTGGCAGAGAGGCATCTGTGTGAACACAAACACATCCTGTAAATGTTCTGGGATCACTCCCGAGGACCAAATAACATTGATGTAACATACACAGAAAGCTTTCTGAGTAAACAAGAGGCAGAAACAATGCCGTAAGGAGTGTGCCGTAGTGAGAACGCGTGTGTCATTGCAACAAGAAGTTATGGTTCAGCTCTTTGACACAGGGATTTAAACACAAGTCAACATTCACGACAAGAAATGTCGCCAAACTGGACAAAAGCAGAGATCAGGGAGCTCGTCATTATCAGAGCTGAAGCTGAGATCATTCACCAGAATGACAGAACAGATGATCTTGTCACAAACAAAAATGCATGTGTGTGGTTTCTCAAGAAATCATGGAAAATTAGCAAACTTCAGACTCTGTGGAAAAAACCTACAAAGTGCAGGACTTTAAAGGATTAGTCCATTTTCTCAAAAGAAAAATCCAGATAATTTACTCACCACCATGTCATCCAAAATGTTGATGTCTTTCTTTGTTCAGTCAATTATATTTTTTGAGGAAAACACTGCAGGATTTTTCCCATTCCAATGGACTTCAATAGAGCCCAACATCCAATACCCAACTCAACACCCAACAGCTTCTTTTCAACGGAGTTTCAAAGGACCACAAACAATCCCAAACGAGGCACAAGGGTCCCATCCAGCGAAACGACCGTCATTCTGGACAAGAAAAAAAAAGTACTTTTAAACCACAACTTTTCTTCTAGGTCCGGTCCAGCGCAACCTAACGTAAATGCGTAGTGACGTAGGGAGGTCACGTGTTACATGTATAAAACGCACATTTGCGGACCATTTTAAACAATAAACTGACACAAAGCCATTAATTAGTATCAGTTGACATACAGCAATGTAGGAACGGTCCTCTTTATCAAAACTTGTAAACACTGGGGCGGAGTTTCGCGTTCGTCCTCTGTGACCTCTTGACGTCATGACGTATTGAGTGGGGTCAGCTGGCGCATCACGACCGGATCTACATGACGAGAAGTGGTGCTTTAAAAGTGTATATTTGTTGTTTTTGTTGTCAAAAATGACAGTCGTTTTGCTAGACAAGACCCCCACGCCTCGCCTGAGATCGTTCACAGTCCCTTGAAACTCCGCTGAAAAAAACCGCCAAGTGTTAAGCCAAGTATCAAATGCTGGGCCCCACCAAAATCCATCAAAACGAGAAAAATCCTGCAATGTTTCCCTCAAAAAACATAATTTCTTCTCGACTGAACAAAGAAAGACATCAACATCCCGGACGACATGGTGGCGAGCAAACCACCTGGACCCTTCCTCCAAGAAAATGGACCAATCCTTCAAAGGATCTCTTGACAGAAATGCAATATAATATACATATATTATATCTATATTATCAGTGGTGTATAAAGATCTTACATAATGAACTGCATTGTTTTTATTACCTTAGAAAGAGCAGTTTTTATCTCCATACACTGCGTGTTCCCTTACATGAAAGTTGCCTTTATGTTTCTACAGTAGTTCTACACAAACAAACTGATCTAGAGCGTTTTCGTCCCTACATTGACTCAGACAACAACATGTTTGTCCTGTTGCTGCTACCATATGCGTTTAAGAGGTGACCTGTTGGTTGCAATATCAAAATCTCACGACTACACGTCATACACATATTGTGGATACGGCAACTAATATTTTTCTCAGCAAATGAAAATCATTTTATTACAATATGCAAACTACATAACTGTGTAAAACAGTCAAATGTTGTGACACAAACATTGAACCTTTTCAGTGCAGCTACATGAAATATCAGCAATCTTGAAACTCTACTTATACAACTGAACAGTGACAGAGCTAACTGTATTATTTACCTGTATATCCCCACAGTCAGCCTTGCTGGAACCAAGTCTCTGTGCTGGATTTTTCTTCAACAGCTACGGAAAATAAAGAAATAAAAGGAAAAATGTCAAGATTTTAATACTAAGATAAGTTCTAATAAGTAGACATTTGAGCTTAATTATTAGGAGAAATTTGACCTTTTTGATCATGTCTTTTGCATCAGGTGTGAGGTACGGTGGAAGATTCAGTTTACACTTCAGAATCTTATCAATGGTCTTCTTTCGGTTTTCTGCAGTGAAAGGGGGCTGTATGAAATCAGAAAAAATAAAAAACTTTACTTTCCTAAATATATATATTTCCAATATTAAGGCAATCATAAACATTTGTTTCCCTTTTCTGTACATGATGATGGTGCTTAGTTTAACAACTTAAGCTTGATTTATACTTCTGTGTAGGACCTACGTCATAGGCTACGTCGCAGTTTTCATTCATAATTCTTCAGAGTGTGCGTACAGTAAGGGTCTTATCCAGCGATTGTCATTTTCGGCAAATTTTTTTTAGTTTTAAACCACAACTTCTCGTCTTGGACTAGCCACGTAACGTGCCAGTGTGACCGTCCGTATTACGCAATCACGGTGAAAGGTCACGTGTTACACATGAAACGCACATTTGCGGACCATAATAAACAAACGGACACAAAGACATTAATTAGTATCATTCCTTATACAAAAATGTCTTAACGGTCCTCTTTCTCCAAACTTGTAAACACTCGAGCGGTATGTCATGCGTGACATTTCGATGCGATTACGTAATACGTAAGGTCACGCTGGCGTGTCACATGGCTAGTGCAAAATGAGAAGTTGAAAAGTTTGTTTGTTTTTTGCCGAAAATGAGGATGGTTTCGCTAGATAAGACCCTTGTGCCTCGGTTGGGATCGTTTCGAGCCCTTTAAAGCTGCATTGAAACTGCAAACCATTGAGGTCCACTAAAGTCCACTATATGGAAAAAAATCCTGAAATGTTTCCTCAAAAAACTTCATTTCTTTTCGACTGAAGAAAGAAAGACATAAACAATTTGGATGACATGGGGGTGATAAATTATCAGAATTATTTTTATGAAAGTGAACTATCCCTTTAATTCACTCTCTCTCAATTTTTGCCCATAATCTTTTTAAAGTGTATTCATCATATACATCATGTATTTTCGTTTAATTGCATCTCTCACCGATCCAGTCATCATGTCATACATCAGGGCTCCCAGACTCCACCAGTCCACAGCTCTGTTGTGTCCTGAACGAGTCAAAATTTCAGGTGCCCTGTGGTAAAATGATCCAAGAAACTTGTGAGATATTATTATAAACACAAAGTTATTCTAATTTATAGTCACCATTTTGACTTTCTCACAGTATCAGTAAAAGTCTTACTGTACTTTATTTAATGTAGTTTAGCTGCTCTGTTCGTGACTCACATGTACTCAATGGTACCACAGAAAGTATGTGTGACGCTTCCATCATGAATGGACTCCTTACACAGGCCAAAGTCGGTCAGTTTAATGTGTCCTTTAGACAGAGAACACAAGGTGTAAACTTAACTCATGATCTGGAAACAAACTACACATACTGTAAGCCGTGTTTAAATGATTTATAGTCAATGGTGTTGACTATAAATACATGATTAATGCCAACATAATGCTATTGGTAAGTTCCAATAGACAAGCTTAATTGAGACCATAAATGGTCTATGTGCAAAGAAAAATAAGCAGGTTGATAATATGATCAACATTTTAGAATGGCATGTTAATACCTGGAGCTTGACCATTAAGACTCTTCATTATTTGTGGAAATAAACTGTAATGTAAGAGGCTGTTTACATCTGGTATTAAGATGCGTTTTGGTCGATCGTATCACAAATCAAGTGTGATGTACTGAGCACAATGTTTTTCCATTGGACATGACAACTTCTGCAAACGCACAATCTTTAGGCTTTCATTGATAAAACTGAAGTGGCTGCTCTCCGCTTCTTTCATTAGTTTCATTTTGCGAGCGTGTAAAAGTTGCGCAAGCTTATTTCATCAATTGCTCTGAAATATCAGAGAAAGCTCGCACAAATACATGAACAAAACACTGCAGCATGTTTACTAACAACACAAGCAGTGGACTCTGACATAATATTCAAATTAAGCTCATCATTTACCTCACTAAAGCAGAGGGTCTAGCCACAGACCACCCTGTCAGAAAGGAGAGGAGAGATTAAAATATCAGGTGTAAACGTGAATGTGTCTCTCTTGTCCACGTGTGATCCGATTGACCAAAACGCATCTTAATACCAGATATGAACAGCCCCTAAAAGTCACAAACCTTCATGATTCAGCATTATGTTTTCTGGTTTCAGATCTCTGTAGATGATTCCATTTGAGTGCAGGTGTCCCAAAGCTAACGTTATCTCACCAAGATAGAAACTGTCGAAACAACACAAAACCAAATACATGATGATATAGGTCTCTTTAATTTAGATATGACATTAGCTTGTAAAATATGTTCAGGTTGTCCTTCTCCAGTAACCAGTGTTGGGTGTAACTAGTTACAAAGTAAGTAGTTAATGTAATTTAATTACTTTTCCCTTGAAAAATTATAGTAAGGAAAACTCTTAGTTTTCCTGTCATTTCAGTAGTTACTTCTGATCTAACTAAATACTGCAATACAATAGTGGATTTAATATCAAAATTTAAAGTCTAACATTAAAATGCATGTTTTCATGCATCCTTCTCACTTTAACTTTGGTAAGTTTACAAGAATAAACGATAAAACAAATCTCACTATTAACTGGTTGTTTATTAGCATTACTGAGATGTTGGCTGTTTACTTTAAAAGCACGTATTATGCCTGATTCTGCAAAACCTTATTCTACATCCTTAACCCTCTCCATTTCTACCAATACTTAAAATTTAACAACTACTTTACAAAGTATCAATAAGCAGTAGTTGAGGCAGAAGTAGTTAATAGTTAGTTAATGTTGAGAATTGGACCCTAAAGTGGGACCAGAATATTCATTTGCGCCATTTCAAGTCTATCCTTGTATCATTTACTAAATAGTATTTAGAAAGTAATTAGTAATAAGTAACTAAATACTTTCTGGACAGAGTAATTTGATTGAAGATGTAATTAGTAACTAGTAATTATTAACTTTTTTTAAGAAACTTACCCAAAACTGCCATTGCATAATAACTTTAGTGTTTTCTAATAAACTTACCATGCAGTGTCTTCCATAAAGATCCCTTCCTTCTCCAGCTGCATGAACAGTTCTCCACCTGAAATTCATGGACAGGCTTTGATTTAAAGGGTCATGAAACCCTGCTGTTTTAGCTTCAGTCTACCTCACTATCATTTTGAAAACTACAACTTAAATGGGCGTGGACACTTTGAGAAGAACGGCGAAGAGTGGGCAGGACACCTGATAAAATAGGCTAGGGTAACAAATATTAAGATTTACTACGAATAGCAGTATTAAAGAAATAATTAAACTGAATGTATTATTTCATTTAAACAAAGGTCAAGTAAAACTGTTATAGTTGAAATAATAACGTGTTTAAAGATAAGAAAAAGTCCTCAGGACATGGGAAGACTTGAATACCACCACCTAAATGTATACACAAAGAAAGATGGTGTAACTTATTTTCTCGCTGTAGTATTGTTGCCGCTGCCATGTCGTGGAGATGCTGTGCATCGGGAGCACACATTCCAAATATGTATGGAGCAACATTTCCATCACACGCTTGAGGTATTCGGCCAATCACAACGCACTGGATAGCTGTCCAATCAGAGCATGCCATGCTTTTCAGAACAGTGAGCTTTGTAAAAATCTATGCATTTCAGAAAGGCGGAGCATATGTGGAAAATAATGTAACATTGCTCATTGCTTTAATATTGCTCTGCCTGTACATAAACCTTTTGCTTTTTAAGGTTTTGGAGACTATAGGTTTTAATTGGACAGCAACATTATGCTAAAATTCACTGCTTAAATTATCCAAATTATTTTTGAAGAGTTTAAATGAATAATAACTGAAGACTGTTAGTGTTTTCTGTTAGTAGTTTTATTAACGTATATTATTAACTTTTGCTTTCCAATTGAATTGTAGAAGCGTTTTACTTTTGTTGAAATGTGTATGAATGTAAGCAGTAAATTTGTATGAATGTGTCTTGTCATAATGGCAGTAGCCTGAATGTAGCTCTTTTCTGCTTACCGCTCAGACATTCGAGTATGAGGTAGAGTTTGCCACCGGTCTGAAAGGCGTACCACAGTTCAACGATAAACGGATGCCGAATCGTCTCCAGGATCTCCCGCTCCGCCCGAGTATGTGCGGTGTCCTTTGCGTTACATATTATTTTGGCCTTGTGTGTGAGCATGTGAAAATAAGAAGAATTTGGTTTAAATACCAAAAGTGGTCATCTATGTCTTAAAGTTTAGTAAATGTGTACAGTGCTTATTTAAATAAAGACATCAAGGAAAACGTGTGGAAATACCTTTCTCAGGACTTTCATGGCATATATTTTGCCAGTCTGAGCACCTTGCACCTTTCGCACCTGGAAGACCTAAAAACAGAGATTTATATTTTAGATAATTAACACAATTATTATTACAGCACCTCAGACACTATAAGAAATAAGAAATAGTTCAATATGACAGGTTTCCATATCAATCCAGATGATTCTTATTTTATATATGAAGAACTAAGGTACAAACGCTTTCAGTCTGACATGTTTTCTTGTAAATGAGCATTTTTATCAGGCTCTTATTGTTTAGGTTCAGTAATTTCACTTTAATGCTAATGAAAAAGCTATTAGTCAGTAATCAAAATGGCTTATTTTCACAAATATTACCTTTCATTGGTATTTAACAAATATGACTGTCTTTTGCTGCAAAACCATCTAAGTAGATGGAAAAATCTCCACTTCTAAAAAAAAAGTCTTCAGTCACTCTTCATTGTCCTTTAAAAAAGGTAAAGTGCTCAATAATTCTGTCATTATCCTAATATATTCGGAAACCTGTTCTGATAACTGAAATCTGAAATGCCCACCGTCGTTCATGCTATTCCTCTTCTGTGCATTTTGAGGACTTTGCTAAAAAATCATTGTGGTGTTTAACAGATTCTGCTAACAAACCAGTATTTCCGAATGGCCATTAAGGCAATAAGGGGATTTGAAGCAAAAGTATTTGATAGACGTATAATACATGCCGATAGCATTCGGTCAATATCATTATTTTGTTTTTGACGGAGGTGCCCTTTAGCGGCATGTTTAAATATAGAGTAGGGGAGAGTGGGGCACAAAGTAACGCTTTTTTGGCTTTGGCTTACCCAAGTAACACACACATCTCTGCTATAAATGAACCCATAAAGTTTGTTTTTGGGACCTACCGTGATCATACAATTACACCGAAAGTGAAAGGAGTGCAAACGTTACAACTTTCCCCATAGGTGATAGGTAGCAACACCTGCTAAAAATTATATTATATATAAACAGGCAGTTCTGGTTTTTCATTCTGATTGGTTGAAACGCGTTCTAAGCCATGATAAAATACCCCGGTAAACCCACGGTTCAGACCACATCACAAGTATCATTGCGCCACTGTTGCTGCGTACTGATTTATGAAAATAAACACCACAGTCTTTAATCATATTTTTAATTTGTCTACAATTGCACAATTAATGGCGATATCCAGATAAATGTCAATAAATATTGTTGAGTCATCTCATCAATAAAGAGAAAACGTTCCCTGAGGAGTTTCTACCTCAAATTCATATTTACGCTCTACACTGGGTGGCAATCTTACCCAACTTAAACACTGACGCATTCACTCAACACTAAAAACAGCGTGTAAGTTTTGATGGCTCTGAATCTGATCTCTTACAAAAGTTATTCACAAAAATGTAATTATCTAAAATTTGAGAGGTGATAAGGGAACAAATAAAGGTAGGATGAAACAGGGTTTTTTTTAAGTGGAGGGTTCCTTCATTTGATATTTAATGTTTATTTAAGGAAGATAATTTTTCTGTAAGGCATTAAACTAAAACTGGGTGGCAACTTTAAAAAAAACACTGACGGGGAAGAAGTTAAGCATGCTTCCAAGCATATTTGATTATCACTTCAACAGTTGCACGATATAAATATTAATGTATAAATTAGATGCATGTTTATTTATAAAAATAAATACCACAGTCTTAAATCATATTTTCATTGCTGCGTCTGTGTTGTTGGTGAACTGCGCTCTGTTTCAGTCACACTTGATTCTGAGGAACTACTTTGTTTGGCGGAAGAGTAATATTTGTACTAATATAATTACAACTTATTTGTGTTTTATTTGATGAAAACCTGCTATGCATATAAAGTAACTGTTTTATAAAAGCAATAAGCCCCGCGAAGCAGCGGTGTCACCGTGCATTTTATAACAGCCAAGGGTGTCTAACAATGCCCCTTAGCTGTTATAAAATGCACTGGCAACCCACCGCCTCTTGGGGCTTAATACTTTATTTAAACACAAATAATTCAATCAAATTCTGTCTATATACTAAAGGTGGATATTGTTTATATATCTGCCTATAATATATAGATATCCACACATTCATCCATCCATGATCCTTCATCTAACTATCCTTGTATTATGCATCAATGCATATAAATAGATTATTTTGAAAGGGCTGAACAATTAAGACAAAAAAATCATAATTGTGAATTTATTTCCCCTGATATTGTATTAACAGTTATCATTTTGATGAATAGTATTTACATTGCTTTCATTTTATTATCATTGTATACCTGAGGCTTAATTGTAACACTGTGTGACAACTAACCCCACTGTGTAAAAATGATTTAAATCCCAGCTATCAGTTACTAGGAGTTGCTGACATGTTTCAAAATGGTAACAAGACGGTGATTAAAATAATATAAGGTTGAATTTGGTGACTTACACACGCAACTCAGAAAAAAAACATAAGATCCAAAACACTCAATATGTTTAATACTTTAACGAAAACACATGAAAACTTTTCACAAATTGACAAGAGATCATCTTCTGACAGTAAGAGAAAAAGACCAAAAGCACAAACTGTTCGGCCCTGATTAGCTATGTAAAGAAGCCAAAGTTACAATTAACCCTTCGTTATGTTGTGCTCTCCCCTATAGTCTGTTTATTTTACATGTAAGCGAATGTACAGCTTTGTGCATGCACATTGCGACAAAATGTAATACATCTCCTAGGCTACATACTACTTTCTCCATGCACAACCTATGCGTACAATGTATGCAGGGTTTCAAAAATCTGATGATGAAAATTGCGTCACATGCACTGTACGCAAAAAACAAACAAACATGGTCATACTTCGGTCTTAGGCTTACATACATACAACAAACCATATACACTCACCTTCCCATACGCTCCCTTGCCCAAAACATTGAGCAACTCAAAGCAATCAGCTCCCACTCTCTCACTGCCTCGGTTCACATTGGCACCAGTAAGCTCCACCTCTTTTGCTGGAACACTAACACAAAGATGTCACATTTTAGTAGAGCATACTCAAAAAGCTACGATTATTGTAGTATTTGAATCTAAAGTGAGTCTACCTGTCTGTTTCTGTTACTGTGAAGTTGCAGTCTTCATCCTAGGCAAACAAGATGTGACACAATAAATAAAGAGAAGACAAAAGTATTCAAGCACATTGAGGTTCACAAAGAAGATGATTACACCTGACATTAAGGCAATCTTTTAAGACTACAATACACTTTACTCAATTTTTCAGCAAACAATATTATTATTAGGCTTACCACAACTGTGACATTAGAGTAATGGTGCACTCACACCAGATGCGAATGAAGTGTTAAATGCGAGTGATTTACATGTTAAGTTAATGCAAAGACACAATGGACATCCTGCGGTGCAATGACATGGGGCGAAATGAGCGTTCGGGCATTTGAGTTGAAAATCTGAACTCATATTCGCACCACGTTAACCAGGAACTTGCTCTAGTAGTGACGTGATTACAACATAGCAAGCGGAGGCAGAAATACGAAACAACAATGAAGGACAAAATCATCTTCGCTGTACGTGGACACCCGGTGCTGTACGACAAATTTTATTGAAACAGGAGTAAAAAGGATTTTGCTTGGAGGAAAGTGAGTGAAGAGTTCGGACAATCTCTTTACTTAAAGGAATATTCCATTTTCTTAAAAGAAAAATCCAGACAATTCACTCACCACAACATCATCCAAAATGTTGATGTCTTTCTTTGTTCAGTCGAGAAGAAATTATGTTTTTTGAGGAAACCATTGCAGGTGATTTTTCTCATTTTAATGGACTTTTATAGACACCAACAATTAATACTTAACTCAACACTTAACAGTTTTTTTTTCGAGTTTCAAAGGACTGTTTTTTAAGAGCTTCAAAGGACTATAAACAATCCCAAACAAGGCATAAGGGTCTTATCTAGCGAAACGATTGTCATTTTTGACAAGAAAAATAAAAAATATGCTCTTTTAAACCACAACTTTTCGTCAAGGTCTGGTCCAGTGCGACCTAACGTAAATGCGTAATGGTGTTGAAAGGTCACGTGTTACATATATAAAACGCACATTTGTGGACCATTTTAAACAATAAACTGCCACAAAGACATTAATTTGTATCAGTTGACATACAACAACGTAGGAACGGTCCTCTTTCAAGACGCTTGTAAACACTGGGGCGGAGTTTCACGTTCGTCCTCTGTGACCTCTTGACGTGATGACGTATTGCGTCGGGTCACGCTTGCGCATCACGACCGGATCTAGACAAGAAGTTGTGCTTTAAAAGTGTATATTTGTTATTTTATAAAAATTACAATCGTTTTGCTAGATAAGACCCTTATGCCTCGTTTGGGATTGTTTATAGTCATTTGAAACTCCGTTGAAAAAAACTGTTAAGTGTTGAGTTAAGTATTAAATCTTGGGCTCTATTAAAGTCCATTAAAATGAGAAAAATCCTGCAATGTTTTCCTCAAAAAACAATTTCTTTCTCGACTGAACAAAGAAAGACATCAACATTTTGGATGACATGGTGGTGAGTAAATTATCTGGATTTTTCTTTTAAGAAAATGGAATATTCCTTTAATCTGAGCTATGTATATAAAGAGTTTGGTTCCAAAACGCAATAAATCCATTTTTAATAATTTTGGAAAAACTTGTTTTTATACCAAGAAAGTGACAAGATGAAAACCACTAGTATTTTCTGTTACAAACGTTCACATAGCATCTTTAGGTTATAATAACATTAAGCATTCTAATCTATAATTTGATTTTCAAAGATTTATTATAAAAACTGATTATTTTTTCTGCAAAATGCAATAAATCCATGACAAGGTTTTTTTTCAAAATGCTATAGATCTATTGAATAAACAAATGTGCATTCATCTTTGCCATGTTATATTTATTTAGTTGACTAGTTGTACACACTGACTAAAAAAAAACATTAACGGCCTTCATCAACACATTTACTTTGTCATATTAAGAACTCTGTCATTGCTGCGGTTATACTTGGGACGTCGTCACTGAACCTTTTTTGATAGCGATCAGCTGTAAAATGTTTTGGTCCTGCTCAATTTTCAATGGCTTCAAGTAAAATAATGGAAAGCTTTTCATAAAATCTCTTGGGGTCAATGTGTTAGCATGACATAAGCTTGATGCTGTCCTGTGAGGATTCTGTGTATTCAACATGCTGCCACCATTGTTGTTTACAATGCGTGGAATGGTGCGCTGTGATTGGATGAGTGGATTTATTGCATTCTGCAGAAAAGGAAGAGTGGGGTTTATTGCGTTTTGGGGAAAAAGGGAGAAAAGATGACAGAATAACACGGCGGATATTAGGGCTGTCACTTTTTATTCGATATTCGAATATGCATTCGAACATGACGTGAAATATCCGTATTCGAACTATAAATAAACCATCCGGTTTTTAAAATGCCACGTGTGGCGCATTTTTTACAGGAACACCTCGTAATAGGAAGGAGGCTGAGAGTGAGACCGACGACTGCAACTGTGCGCAAGAGAGGGAATCAAATGGGACCAAAATGAACCTCAAGTGCATGTTAAGATAGAATTATAGTTTGTATATAAAATGGCATATTGTTTATAGTGTTAAATATTATAGCAGAATAAAAATACGTGTTAATACGTTCGCATTATGAAATTAGCATGTATGAAGATGCAATGTAAACTTTATATTAAACAACAACAGCAGTCGTCTTGTAAACGGATTTGAAATGATGATGTGTTGACTGTCGCGCGTCACATAGACGAGAGAGTCAAGTGAGATCTGCTTAACTCATCTATAAGTTTAATTTCATCTCAAGTTTCAAAGGGTTTGTGCTCTCTATCATTAAAAACGGTCAAGCAAACAGCACGCAGAGATAATGCACTTGTCAATGACGGCTCACAAACGCGCGGGTTATAGGCTGTATGTGTGCTTGTTGTCAATGAGATTACTTATTCCGCGAAGTTTTCTGCCGAAATCTGCGGGCGCGAATTCCGTTTGGGTCTGCATATACTCCTGCTGCTATTTAAGTTGTCACGTTATTGTTTGTAACTGTTCTGATTAGTTTTTTCTATATATATAAGTTTGTTATTCATAAGTGATAACCTGCTGTTTCAAACATTAAGTAAAAAAGTAATCCAGACAACCCTGTTTATGACTGTCACTGTTAATAATTTTGTGATTGAATCTCCATTACGGTGGGGTTTTTATGCGCACGGGGGGGGGGGGGTGCTAGATATTAGAATTTATTCGGATTAATTGCATGATATTCGAAATCCGTTGGAATTTGATTTTTGTGAAAAGTGACAGCCCTAGTGGATATTGGATTTTGCATAAAATTAAGAATTTAAGTTTTAATACTGACCTGATACAATACTGATTTTGGCGGTAACTCATTTTTTTAAAAATGCCGTTTGCGTTTTGAAACCAAACTCTTCTTATACATATTGAGACTACAAGCTAGCTTAAGCCGGCAATTTGAGCCTATTCGCATCTGATTTTTACGGCCAAATGACGCGAATTTCATGTGCAACTGACAGAAATTTCACGGGCGAATGAAGCGAGTTAACTCAAAATGTTCAAGCGTCCAACTACGTGCAAATAGTTCAATTTATTCACTTCATTCGCATCCGTAGTGAACACACAGTAAAACAGTTATTATTTGAAGTGAATCACTAATGTTAGTTGGTTTAATACTATTACCTGATTACAGGTTTTGTGTACATAAATGTATGTGCTTTCCCTTAATATTGTTTTCTTTTTAAATCACACATAAAGGTTAAGTTTAGACTCTTGTTTTAGCAACACAGATGACTGACACTATAAAATGGAAGATATGACACAATATTTCTGGCTATATCCACCTTAACTAAACATTGTAATGCTGTGTAAACCCAAGACCTTCATAAGTCACTGTTAGCATGTAAACAAATTATTTTTCTTACCTCCGCATCACTCAAGTCCTCTAACTCCAGGTCAATGGTAAAAACTCCTGCCATCCTATAATACTGAGCACAAATAAGACAAGGTTTTATTACAGACAAATTATTACAGACAATCAGGTTTCTGTTTCATAATGATGAATTGGTGTGTAAAGTTGATATCTGGTTTACTGGTCAAGCTGCTTTTGCCCTGCTACTGTGGGTAACACCCCTGAATACTACCTCCTAGTGATGCGAACCACGACGCAGAAGTATGAATGAAAACTGACACATAGGCTACGCCGTAGGACATAGGCAGAACTATAATGAGCACTTAACTCGTGCCTGTTCCTTTAGTACATACTGCATTACATTTGTTAACCTATAACTATACATTAAATGATAAATACAAACACTATAAATTATTTAAAAGTTGATTTCTGAATTCATTTCAATACTTGATTACAGCAATGCAGTTTTAGCATGACGCATGAATGTATAGCCCAAGCTCAGTGGCGTAGCAAGTCAGTCCCGGGCCCATATGCAAAAAAAAATTACGGGCCCCCTTAAGCCAAAGCCCCCCCCCCAACCTTGCCCGTTGCCGCGCAGGTCTGTTATAAATATACTGTTTTACATATACACAACATATACTTTTAATAAGGTAGTCAAATATTTTTACTTTAAAGGGTAGATTTAAGTAAAGAAAAACGAAATGTTTTAGGTAGTTTTTGACTCGTGACTAACTTCTCCGCCTTCTCTTTTCTCTTTAAGGCCCCACTTTTATGTTTATATTTGTCCATCCTTAATGTTCATGTTGCCGCTATATTAACCTCTTACACTGTGTTTTCTTTTTTTTTTTGCCGTGCCGATGCGTCATGTAAAAAAATGATAGCGTAGTAGTCTACGGCAGCCGCGGAGTGCAAAAAAAAGAATAAACGCAAACAAGAAATGACGGAGAAATTAGACATTATGGAGAAATAAGAAATCACTACACATGATATGCATAAAAAAAAATATTTATTGCAGCAAGAAATAAAAATTAAATTAGGGATGCACCGAATCCAGGATTCGGATTCGGCCGAATACTGGGCTTTTTGACGGGGTTCGGGTTCGGCCGAATCCTAGATTTTTTTCCACCGAACCGAACCCTAGGCTTGCGCTACGCTGGTCGACGTCACGCGGCCGTTGATTACACACATCGGGTGCTGACGTGGAGATGAGCTTTTTTTTTCGGTGAGCCTTAGGAGCTGGACACACCAAAACCTTTAAACACGGCTGAAAACGCCTTGAGGACGCCAAATGCCAGCTGTTTTTCAGCCGAGCGCTTGGTAGGTGTGATGCTTCAGCTGTGAGCCGGTTGGTTGCTGTGGTAATGTCCCGCCCCTCCTCCACTGTAATTGGACGGCCGTGTGAAAACTGACATTGACGAGCAGAGCTTCTCACTCAAAGTTGAATATGGTTTTCAGCGCGGAGCTGCTTGCTTATTGGAAAAACGAGCGTGTCGCAACGCATCGCTTTCATTATGCATGCATAGGCTTATGGTAATTGTCAAAATAGTTTTTCCAACTTGTCATACTGGCATAATGTACAGTTAAAATTAAATAAAATGAAAAATACACTGCTGTGGACGTTGTTTACTTCATTAATGTGCTTTACTGTGTTAATAGAATAAGGATGCAAGTAGGATTCGGTATTCGGTTTCGGATTCGGCCGAATCTTAAACGGTGGATTCGGGATTCGACCGAACCTAAAAAATCTGGATTCGGTGCATCCCTAAATTAAATTGAAAAAAAATGTTTTAATTTAAAACTGGGGCGGGCCCCCTATTGGCCTGGGCCCATTTGCATGTGCATACCCTGCATGCCCAGACGCTACGCCACTGCCCAAGCTTGTTTGAAATCTGCACTTCTAGCCAGATTCAGAAAATAGGATCACATTAATTCAATGTTACCTTCGACATTATCTATAAAATACTTCTACTTACTTTTAAAACTCCTAACGGTCTGGTTCCTCAATACCGAATAGCTTCCTGACAGCGAAGTACATCTAAATCTATTCAAAAATAATATTTTCTGCTTCTTAATCCAAAGGACATAAAGGTTGGACATCTACTATCTGTGTTGAAATCCAGACCAAAGACTCTTATTTTAATCAGTCCTAAACCTACATTTCCACAGACTGCTTTTAGTCATGCAAATCTATATTCTGACAGCTATTGCTTCTGCTTTCCACACTAGTTGTAACATATAAGGGAGAGCAGGGTGTTATTTGTTTCTTGAACCTGCCGTTCTTATACAATTACACCGAAAGTGACAGAAGGGCAAATGTTAAAACTTACACCATATGTGTGGGTTAACTTTAACAGACAGAGGGTTTGCATCATAGAGGAATGACCAGTTTCTCCAAAAGCAGAACCAATAAGGTTGGAGTTTACCTATACTATGGTCTCTTACTATTTAGCCTTGGGCTGGTTTACTACCTGGTTTTGGTAGCCGTTCCTATTACTGGGCAACAAATATTTTACGCTTACTTCTTTCTGAATGTTTTCTCATTGACATCACTAGTATTTGACCTGAATGATGTATAAACACTGAAACTGGCTCCTATAAGTTTTGTGCTGGTGGAGCTGGTTTATTCTCTATGATTGATGTTCAAACATATACAGTTGTATTCGAGGCGTTACCATTATTTACCAGTTGTACATGCATCATGGCAGGGACATTAAAGTTTCTCTTCTATGCAAACTAGATGCTAGTGTTACAAGTTTTGAATGATAAGCTAAGGCACAAGTATGATAATAACCCACATTTGTGAACAAAGATTTCATATTATAACATAACAGACAGACTGGGTAAGGTAAATACATCATAAGGGAATGTCATAACCTCTTTAAAGTGATATATGTACACACTAAACAGCTAGGTAAGATGTGTGGGTGTGAATACATTACAGATGATGTGACATCAGCAAGTCATATGATCGGTATGTTAATTCATTTTCAAAAATATCTAATAATACATAATAGTATGCAAGACATGTGACAGTTGTCTGTAAATGCCTAACATCAACAGGTCACATGAGCATGTTTAACATATTAAAAAGCTATGTTTTTATTTAACCAATGAACAAGCTTTATTTCCACAGGCCATTGTCATTTTATGATATACATAAACGCAACTTTAGTGTGTTATTTTCTCTGAATCACACAATGTGCAATATCCATTCATGACGTGTTATCCTGTGCTGGTTTGGTTCAGGGTTGCCAGGTTTTCACAGCAAAACCCACCCAATTGCTGCCCAAAACTAGCCCAATTACATTTTAAATGGAGTCCTCCAGTAACAATTGTGTTCCAGGTGTAAAAATTGCGTTTTGGTAATGGTCCAACTTTTAAAATTCGGAATCCCGTGGCTAAAGATTACATTATTGGGGTCGCTTCAACTCGCAAACATGAAAAAAAGCCTGTGGAGTTGGCAACCCTAGTTGGGTTGGGTGTGTAGTGTTTGCTAACATTGTGATAATTCAGTGGGAGGAGCTTCTTCTGTCAGCCCTCTCACCCAAACCAAAAATGTATCTATGTGTTTTAATCTGCAACAATGTTTGACTTTTTAATAGGATGAAAATAATAAATTAATTATGAAAATATTGCATCGAGGGTTGCCAGATCCCGCCATAGAGATGATCTGCAGAAACTTTTCCCTAAGCTTCAACAGTGGCTCTGAATGTTTCTTACCTGACTGTGTCTTCAGCTGTCACTCAAACTTTGACACCACACCCAGATTATCTGCATGTTAAAGAGATAAATGTAAAAAAATACTTTTTTAAACAAATGAACACTAATTTATTCATTTAGGAGACGCTTTTTATCCAAAGCAACTTACAAGAAATTCTGCATAGAAGACCACAATAGGCGTAGTGCGTTTATAAGTTGATCATATTTATTAAATAACATGTTGGGTTAATTTACATGAAAATATATATTTTTAAAGACAAACTTTGAAAGTTCAAGGATTACCAGGAATACAGACAATTTTATTTTTATAGTGTTTTATTTTTATAGTGTTTTATAATAATTTTATATTGCGCTACCAGCTGGACAAGCTAAACAGGTGAGCACCAGTTTGGCCATAGTGGAAAACCAGCCTAACCCAGCTAGAAACAATTAACGAACCAGTCCAGTCTAGTTTCAAGGTAGATAAGAAGTATATACAGAGGTATATACTGGATTACATGAAAGTTACAGATAACATATTCTATACTATATACACGTGTCACATCACGTATCATAAAACATGTGAAATGGCTAGCATGGGACTACATGTGGACTTTCATTAACACTTTTGACATTTAAATGTGGCTATGCGAAATGTTCATAATATATTTACCCGCGACGTTTACCCACCGCTGTCAAACTCCGTCTCCGTCTATCCGTCCACCAGAACTCCGCGACCCGCGAATATCACGCCGGACATCACATGATTCTCTTTTAGCGACGGAGTACAACACCAAACTGTCCTACAATCCTTTTATATGTATATTTACATATTAAAATGAATAAATGGGGTTCTGTCGATTAACCAGTTGTTTTCTAGACGTGAAATCCTACAAACTAACTCTAGCTGTTTTGCTAAGCAGTAGCCTCGTCTTCTTTGACTTGTCAGCAGATATCGCGCATGCGCATTTAATACGCAGCGGCGCCATCTACTGGTTTACTGCGGATTACAAACCACATTCTGTTCTTCCAGAGTACCGTGGGAGGGAAAACACATTATTTGACAGAAAACAACTCAAAAACAAAAGGCTAAACATGTCACATATCTACAATCAACACAACAGTTACAATTGGTGTCCTTTTTAGGCATTTTGTTAGCCTTTCTCAGGAATTAAACAACGCGGGTTATCTACTGTATGTAATGGTATCATTGAATTGTTCCCAGTATTCATGAAAACTATTATATGGCACTATGTAAAATAATGTATTTTATGAATACCTGCAACAGAAACCATCACAGAAATTCTAATGGTTTCCATTAAAATACCCATATACTGAAAAGCAGCTAAAACCAGCCTAAGAATTATTTTCAAGAGGTTGGCTGGTTTTGGCTGTTCTTCCAGCCTTGTTTTAGAAGAAAAACATCTTAAACCAGCTACAGTCCTCTTAAACCAGCTAAGACCAGCCGACCAGGTTAGCCAAGCTTGCTCCCAGCCTGGTGTAGCTGCTAAGGCCAGCTAAAAAAAGTGGCCAAACCCCTCTAAAACCAGCCTGCTGCACCAGATAAAACTAGCCTGGGAGACCACCTGTCTTATAACCACACTATAGAAAGTGAAGGAGTGACTTCATTTAATATAGAGCAGATGTAAATTCATCTAGATCTGGATTGCAACGAGTTGAGAACTGCAGACTGTGATTTAAAAAATGAATTTAAAGTTGATGCTGATACTGTTTCATAAGTTGATGCTACTCATAATTGTGGTTGTGGATCATGTTTTTTTTTTTTCTTTTTTTGTATCTGTGTGTCAAAAGTCAACAGTCAAGAAAGACACATGTCAAATCTTTTTCTTATGTTTCTAAATATAGCTAATTTGACTGTAGTCTGTAGTCAACAGATGTGTGGTAAACTTTATTGTATGAAAAAGCTGCATGAAGTTCTGAAGTCCCCCTCTTATGCCGTTAGGTGGCGGTATACCCCCATTTTTTGAACCATCACATATTATTTTATTACTTAAATAAGCAAATTTGTCAAAATCTTACCCAAGTATCAATCAAAAAGCAGTCTTAATACAAGTATATTTTAAACTGTCTGATTTGAATAACCTATTAGTTTAGTTAAATTTTAATTTATATTTAATTTAATTTATAATTTATATTAAAATATTTTTATATTTATGCACTTTTATATTCTAACAACTCTGTGCTCACAGGGAACTGACTTTATCAAATATGGTTTTAAAAAACAGTCACTTTCTGCTGAGTAAAATCAGTGATCTGTGCTTTAGTAATCCATTCGGGAGTGCGCTCGGAAACCGCGAGACTCGCACCGTCCAGTGCTTTTTACAATTTTGCATTACTTACAAAAAATACATTTTAGTGCAAACAGAGACATGAAAAACAGAAATAATAATAAAAAAAACATAATATTAGACTAAGTGTCCCCAGACACGGATTATTTTATGTCCTGAAACATAATTGTTTCTATTTTGTGCATTTTTAGGAGTTTCCAGAGGAACACCAAAGGTGGATGAATAATTGCTGTCATCTTTGTGCATGGGAAACAATGCATAAAAAAATCTTCCAAAAGGGTCTGTAATAAAGGCTTTTTTAATAATGATTAAGACTTGGTATGTGCCATCCATTACTGCGTCACATAAATACCAAGTTTAGTGAATGAGTTTAAGCACACAGTTTCCGCTGGAATATTTGACTTCGAAATAGGAAAAACAAATATTGAAGTCAATGGGTAGCCTACGTTAACTGTGTGTGTTTAACAATATTTGTTAAAACATCAGCTTTTTTAAGCATGAGGGTGAAGAAATTATGATCGAATTTTTGGATGCACTTTAATTTAATCTATCTATTTCATATCTATTTAAGCTCAAAATGCGCTAAAACACACTTTCCGAGGTCGTTTCAGCTACTGCGCATGCGCACAGGTTGGCAAACGCCTCAGAGAATCGTTATGCTTTATCGGTTGATGATTGGTTCTTTTAACCGGAAGGCGGGACTTCCATCATCAGAGCGGCCATATTGAGTGTTGCATTGTAATAGTAGTGCTCAGTCTTGTTCAATCTACTATCTTTGGCATCTTTTAAAGAACTAAAATGTATATTATGATGTCTTTGTATGAATTAAAAAGCGGTTTATACAGATAAAAGCAGCTCTATATATAGGATTTTATTCATATAAAACAGACACAGATGTAACCATTTTTTTAAAAATGTATTTATTTTTCATCCATCGTAGTTCTAAAAGAAATTACTAAAATGTACCACATGCACAACAGTACACACCTAAATTATAATGAATTCTGAAAGTTGTTTGACAAGTTATTAAAATAGCTTTTGATGCCGACAATCCAGAAAAATCAGATCTAATGCATTCATTAAGGAAACACCCAGTCGAAAACAAGCAAATAGCGACAAGCGTAATTATTAGCAGGTAATCTCAACGTAAAACAATTTAACATTTACTTATTATTTATTTTTATCTTAAAGTTAACCAATAGAGTTAGCACCTCAGTATAGCACTGACCAAGAATCCTCTTTTCTATGCGCCATTTTCACATTCATTGGAAGATGATAATTGCAGATCACCATTACTTGTAAAGTGAACATGCCTGACCCAAGGAAAGCATTATTAAGGCATTGAGAAAGATCATGTAAACAGAAAGCAGGTGCAAAATATTAACCATTTTCGTGATCTCAGGAAATCAGCTGCATATACGATCTATCACTCTTCCACCATAGACCACGCCTCCTCTGCTTTCATGTAGTACTGATTGGCCAGTCGGCCCTTCATAGCTTCCATAGCGGCATCAGCTGCCTCCGTGAACAGATCACCTACAAAACAACCCATAATGTTATGTCATGCCCCATCCTTATAAAAATAAGATAGAACTGCACTTTTTATGACCCACAGCACAAAGCTCCCAACTTGTGTAGTAACAAAACACCACTGAAACAAATGTATTGGTTTTAACGAAAGTACGATAAACATCTGTGGTACAGACATACACCCACCTGCTTTTTGAGGGTCCGGGTCCAGGCTGAACCCTCCGTCCTGATACATCTCAGCCAATCGGGCGAGCAGAAGGTAACGTGGCTCATCCTGCATGCCATCATACTCTCCACCCTCATCATAATCTGTCATCTTAAGAGCGCAGTCGTACCAGTGCACAGCGTGCTTCCAGTCCACGGTCCTGGGTTTTCAAATCCAGCCCAAAAAAGAACATTTATGAAAACCTCAGACATTCCATGCGGACAACAAATACTTTCCAGACCTAGTTTTTCTTTAAAAAAATTGGACTATAGACAGGATCACTACTCTGCCTCTTTACAGTGCTTGGATTTAGCTTTTTTTACATAGTTTTTTTTAGTTAGCTGACTGACTTGTGAACAAATCGTCCAAATCTAAACTGCAGAATTCTCTTGGAATGATTTCTGGAAAATCTTTCTGCTTGGCATGCTAAACGCATGCACGTATCCCCAAATTCCCATATTTAACTTATTAAGCACTACCTGACCAAAGGAGATGATTTTCCAGGTATCTCAATTTTTCTAATATTCAATCAAGCACCACACATGTCAAGGGTCTTATGTGAATCCTGTTCATACATATTGAACAACTGAATGTCTTTCTCACCTATCAGAAGGAAGTTTAAGACCGGTGTCGAATGCCCGTGCCACTAGAATCATACTCGGCCTGTCTCCCGCCTCAGCGGCCTGCAGCAGAAAGCGAAAACCTTTCTTCTTGTTTTCCTCAGATTCCTGTGATACAACAACATGTGTCATTCATCAAACCATGTGCCATCAACAAACTTTAACACTGTTTAGATTTAATATAGGGAGAGAATGAGAGAAGCGTTCTGCTAGCCAGACGTGTCTGATCAGACCTGGTCTCTCTCTATACTTTTGATTAATCTGAAGCCTGTTTTGCCCATACAGGAGCCCATACAGAAACTATTTG
The DNA here is from genome assembly GCF_027580225.2 of Misgurnus anguillicaudatus. Classification (NCBI taxonomy): domain Eukaryota; kingdom Metazoa; phylum Chordata; class Actinopteri; order Cypriniformes; family Cobitidae; genus Misgurnus; species Misgurnus anguillicaudatus. The sequence continues at coordinate 11,025,371 of NC_073340.2, forward strand.
TAGCTACTTCACATATTAGTAGTCGACTGTTTGTTAAATAGGTGTTTTAAGGTGTCATTTTTCTATTACACTGCAAAAAATGATTTTTAAGAAAAAAAAATCTTACTATTTTTGTCTTGTTTTCAGTAAAAATATCTAAAGATTCTTAAATTAAGATTCATTTTCTTGATGAGCAAAACAACCCAAGAAAAAAGTTTAAAGCGTAACTAAACCCCTGGTCAGAGCCTGACTCCACCCACTGGCAATATTTGAAAAATGCAAGAAAAGTGGGCAGATCCCAATGGAGATAAAGGGGACGAACTAAGCTCGTACCAAGTGTGTGGTGAGATCGTAACAAGGGCGTGGTTAGCTTGAAACTGCTTACATCACGAGTTATTTTTTTGGACCCAACATCCAATAGGAAAATTCAACTGTAGTAGCCACCGTTCAACCTGAAGAGGGCAGCACTCAGATGTTTTTACACCATATATTGTAGTATTGAAACACTTTATATCCAAATGTCAAAAAACTTACTAAAATCAATGAACAGCACTAATAAAACATCATTCTTACAGACCATTAACTTTAAAAAGTTGGTTTAGGGTTTAGTTACTCTTTAAGTGATTTTGTGCATAAAACGAGCAAAAAAATCAGCTTATTTTATGCACAAAATCACTTAAATTTGATATTTTGGGTCTAAAAACTAGACTTATTTTCCTGGGTCACTCTGCCCATCAAGAAAAAGCATCTTAATTTAAGAATTTTTAGATATACTAAGACATTTTTTTCATGAAAATCATTTTTTGCAGTGTAGGGGTGTAATGGTACACAAAATACACTGCAAAAAATTTCTTACTTAGTATTTTTGCCTTGTTTTTCAGTAAAAATATATAACAAATCTTAAATTAAGATGTATTTTCTTGATGAGTAAAATAAACCAGAAAAACATTTATAGTTTTTAGAACAAAAAAAACAAAACCTAAGCGAATTTGTGCCTAGAACAAGCAAAAAAAAAATCTGCCATTGGAATAAGAAAATTTTTCTTAAATTAAGTGTTTATGAAAAAACTCATTGCAAGACATTTTTTCTTATGCCACTGACATATTGTTTTGCTTGTTTTAACTCTTTCACCGCCATTGACGAGATATCTCATCAATTAAGAGAAAACGCTTCCCCGCCAATGACGAGATTTTTGGTCTTTCCGCAATACCGCTATTATCCACCAGGTGGATAATACTTCCGCAACTTATACAACCCGGAAGTAGCGCCTCACGTGAAAGAGAAAGAACTTCCTGTATGTTTTAAAGATCGCTCTGCATCTGATCTATATCAAAAGTCCTTCACAAAAATGGAATTATCTCAGCTTTTTCCTCAAAATTGGGTGTTTTTGAAGAAACTGACCCATGTTTGAGAGGTGATTACAAGAGAACTAATGAAGGTAGGATGAAACTTTTTTTTGTTTGAAAGCAGAGGGTCTGTTCTTTCATCTGATATATTGTTTGTTTATATATTTAAAGAAGAACATTTTCTGGAAGGCATTAAACTTTTGTGAAAATCATGAAAAATGCTGGTGCTGGCTGGCAACTTTTTTAAAAACGCTGGCGGGGAAAGAGTTAAGCACTAATTTACTTAAAGTTTATATTTTTTGTCTAAAAACTACAATTATTTTCCTAGGTCATTTTGCTCATCAAGAAAATACATCTTAATTTAAGAATTTTTAGATATTTTTACTGAAAACAAGACAAAAATTCTAAGTAAGGTCATTTTTTGCAGTGTACATGGTTCGGTTCGGTCACACCTCGTGTGTGTTTTTCCTACGGTTCGGTACAGTTAGGGGAAAGAAATGCAAATCGTAAAATTACTTGTCGTTTATTTTTGTAAACATTAACAGTTCACAAATACTAAAACAGTTTAGATAATTTTAGCAGATTTTAAAATAATACACCTGCTTGGTTTTACTAAAATAAATAAAAACAAAATAAAACATGAGGGAATAACGTAAATTGCCATTCCAACTTGCTACTGTAAACAAAACGTGCAATGCTTGTCCCGCCCCAGGGTTTTCTGATTGGTCCACTGTTTTGGACTTTACACTGATGAGCTGCACTGCCTGCAAAAGTTGAAATTGTTTTAACTAGACATTGCGTCTTAAAACTCTGCGCTTGGGAAACGGTCAAACATGTCCATCTAGTGAGTGTTTATATAAAAGCAATGGAAAAGTAGCGCGGTGGAAAAAATACATTTGCTAAACAAATTTGCAGTCCGCCACTTAATATTTTCATGTGGGAACTTAAATTTAAAGTATGTTTCGCACATAAAACAAGCCTTCTGTTAAATGGACACTCCACTTTTTTTTAAATATGCTCATTTTCCAGCTCCCCTAGAGTTAAACACTTGATTTTTACTGTTTTGGAATCCATTCAGCTGATCTCCGGGTCTGGCGGTACCACTTTTAGCATAGCTTAGCACAATCCATTGAATCTCATCAGACCATTAGCATGGCACTCAAAAAAACCCCAAAGAGTTTTAATATTTAAAATAATATCAAGTTTTAAATAAGAAAAATATTGAAACTCTGGTTATTTTTGAGCGCAATGCTAATCATCTAATCAGATTCAATTGACTATGCCAAGCCATGCCAAAAGTGGCACCGCCAGACCGGACATCAGCCGAATGGATTCCAAAACTGCAAAAATCAGCATATTTAAAAAAAAAAGTCGTGTCCCTTTAACTACTGTTAAAAAGTGCATTCAGTACACATCTGCACCGAACCGGAAGTCCTGTATAGTTCGGTACGAGTATGTGTACCGTTACACCCCTAGTTCATACATATATAACAAATATACAAAAAGAGCAAATAAAGCACCTCCAATTCGATCTCAGGTAAAACGTGGTGTGGCAACTGAAGACAACATTGGCCGAGAGCAACTATAGCCTCCAGTTCCCCACACATGGCCGCTCTCTCCAGATGATACAGAGCAGAAATCTGATCCCATGGTGCATCCTTCTCACAAAAGCGCCCGCCTTCGTGATACCGGACCATAGCCAGATGGACCTTAACCAAAAATACAGTATGTAAAGACTTCTGTGTGTCAGGAACACATCTCTAAAAATACGGCTCAGTGTCTTACCTTGCCCAGAATGGATTTACCGATTTTTCTTTCAAGAACCATCGCGTTGAGTCTCTCCACCTCCATTGCTACACAGGAGGGTCTGTGTATGTGTGAGCGAGATGAATGGTAAAACGTCCATTTTTCTTCTGTCAGCTGAGCGATACGACAAAAAGAAAATATTATAAAGTAGCCAAAGTAAAACCCAAACCAATAAACGACAACATCATTGACTTTATCTGTCATTATGTCCAAATCTGGTCAGAAAACAGGCGTGTTTTAGAAACACTACACGTCTTCTGATTTTATTCATTATTGGCCTAAACTATTGTGCATAATATGAAAGGTGTACTGTAGTGGTTCACGACTGGTGTTTTTAATCTTTTATTTTTATTGTACAAAAGACTAAAATATCCTTTAATACAAAACATTGAATTTAGGGCTGTCAAAAGATTAATCACGATTAATCGCATACAAAATAAAAGTTTGTTTTTGCATAATATATATGTATGCACTGTGTGCAATTATTTTGTATATATAAACACACACACATGCATATATGTATTTAACAAACATTTACATGTATATAAATATTTATTTAGATTTTAAATTTATTTAGATTTTAATATATTTTATATTATATATATATAAATAAAAAATATATACATAAACAACATTTTTCCTAAATGTATACATGTATGTGTGTATTTATATATAGATGATAATTACACACAATCCACACACAAATACATTAAGTGCAAACAAACTTTTATTTTGTAGGCGATTAATCGCGATTAATTTTTTGACAGCCCTAATTGAATTATATAACTGCATAGCCCAAATAATGTGGTATTTATATGAAATATAGCTTATATAGCATTGCGCTAGCACCACAAATGGTCATGGGTTCGAACCCAGGGAACACGCATACTGATAAAGTCTATACACCTTGTAATGTGCTGCAAGTCGCTTTGGATAAAAGCATCAGCCAGATGCATAAATGTAAATAGGCAAAAAAGGAAAATATAGGCAATTATAAATTCATAAACAACTACAAAAATGTGAAATACAAATCAATTATGGCAAATTTATATAAAAAAATATTTATGTTAGATAAATGGCTCTATTTTCGGTCAGAACAGACCTGCGCTTCACCAGTTGAGAACCACTGCTGTATTATATTACTAAAAGTATTAGAATACTAATCTGTTGTGATATAAAATACATTGCAAAATTAATCAGTTTTTCATAAAATAAAAATGTATGCCATATGGCAAGAAAAAGACCTAACATCTGTCTCATGTACTTGAGAAAACAATATAAGTAAGTACGTGATGTACTGATGCACAGAAAGAGAAAATCCAACTGTGCTGAAAGTCATGCAGGAAATCACATGCAGGGTTCCCACACATTGATAAGATTAATAGAAATCATTTGGAGTCCACTAACAAAACAGTCGATGACCTTTTCATGTCAAGTAAATGTACTTTGTAGGCTTGGAAATCCAAATTTTTCAGATTTCTATCTGAAAACATGTTGTATTCATGTTTTCCATAACTGTGGGATCCCTGCATACGTGTTACAGGGTGAGCTTGCCAAAACCAGCACTTGTGAGGGGGTTGGTTGAGAGTAAGATCAGATGAGAAGTTCAGATAAAAGACGAATGAGATGAGAAGGGTTAGGGTTTAAACGGATCAGAAGGAGTTTACTACTCTAAATCAGTGATATGAGATGATGGATGACGGTCATGATTAGACACAGGGAGTTTGATAAATGGTTTTGTAGTTACCCGACGAACACTGTCTTCATCCGATTCTGAGTAATGTCTGTTGTAGAGAGGACGGCCCTAAATGATGACGTATAAAACCTATCACATATCTCCGAAGGAGCCAAAACAGCACTACTGCAGAATGTCATGATGACCATATACAGTCTACACTACATACAATCTAATAGAAAGACATTATTTATTGCAGCTAAAATAACATCATGTCTCCTGTCAGTTTGTCATCAGTGTTGGGGAGTAACTAACTGAAAATAACAACCATATTATTTTACAAAAATGTAAATTATGTATGACAAAATGTGTATGACTTCATTTCTACAGCTGAACACAAACAAACAATTGAATATGTAATACCTACCTTTTATTTCATATTTAATACATATAATGTTTTTATACAGGATCTTACATGTTGAATCTTTAGGAAACACATCCATTTATCATTAAAGTACTTCACATTAGTCCAGTGGGTAATATTTGGAAATTATTTTGTGAAATCGAACCCCAAAAAAAAGCACAAAAGAGCAAAATTCTAATATGGTGATGCAATGTTAACCTCAACTCCAACCAGATCTCACGGGAAATCTTATGTATTTTACGAGTTGGCTAATTCGTATAAAGCGAATCATACAAAAATGTATGATTGTAAGAAAAAAAAAAACAATAGCGTTGCCGCACCCCTAAACCCAACATCACATACAAAGTTGGTCGTAGGACTGTCACAGTTATGAAATTTGGCTGACGGTTAATTATTTAATAAATTATGACGATTATGATGATTAATTTGTTAATTCAATTATAATTATTAATTCCTGGCAGTAAATATGAATACACATAACACATATTTAAAAGTAATTATTTAATAAATATATATCTTTTAAAAACGGAACATTCTTCATAAGAAATAAACAACTGAAAATAAAAATGCAATCAAAATAAATCGACTATACCAGAACAGGCCTTTAATAGTAGCCAATCAAGGTCATATTAGTACTGGACCACATGTCTGTAGTGGCTGCAAAAAAATCAATTTCTTACACATCTTTAAGAATAGCATCCTTCACTTCCCTAAATTTGGTATTGCTGTTTTTTTTCACTGTATTGAATGGCTTTGCTATGTATCGCGTTACACTGTCAGTTAAGGAGCGCCATCTGATACCGTCTCATTTATACAGGCACTGCAGCTCCCCCTTGTGTTTCTAAAAGAGATGTGCAATCATTGCGGTGATCTGAAATCATCGCGATTTAATCATTGTAACAGCTAGTTGGACGTACAAATTTAAACGAATTAGCCACCTTGTAAAACACGTATGAATTGCAATAAGACTGTTGTCAGCACATAAGATCGAAATTCTAATGGTGACGCAATGTTACTTTTAAATCCAACCACATCTAATGGAAATTCTTATGCAGGGCTCAAAATTGCGACCATTTTGGTCGCATATGCGACCGAAATTTAATCTGTGCGACCTTAAAATATATTTGGGAGCATTTGTGCGACTGCCCATTTTGTTGTGACGCGAGTTGATTGTGATCCTGCGTGCTGGCGCTGTCCCAGGTTCAGTGTTCTCTCCAACGATACATAACCAATCAAATTTCACCATTAAGTTCTTGCGTTTAATGAAGACCGCAGATTGGCTAATATGAGCGTCAGTCATTCCTTGTTGCCGTGAAGCGCGGAAATGTGAAAAGACGAACGCGTCGCGAGCATGACGAGAGCGAGCCGATTACAGCCAAGGTTATTACTGTATTTTTTGACGACGATCTGGATTCAAATGTAACTCCACCACCAGAAAATACGAGTTGACGTTAAACCTTTCAGAGAGAGTGGCTTAAAGATTTCGAGTGTCTCCGCTATGAAAATGTAACTTACTGTGTTTACTGTAAATCCTGTAAAACGGCGTTAATGGCGGAATCAAAACATTTTAAGCGCCAGACGTACCTTGCTTAAACGTGACAAATGTGTTTATTATTGATGGAGACACCGACCTGTCTGTCAAAGTGTGTTTGATGGTGTATGTGCGCATGCGCTGGTGAATGGACATTCGACAAACATCCTTGTTGTGGTCCATGTTGCTGTGGAATACGACAATGCTGATGGTATGTTTTTTTTTTTTTTTTTAAAACATTGCCTATTTAGTAGTAAAAGCATCCTGGTAATGCAGTTATCAATACCAATATATATTAGCCTTCTTTAAAATAAATTAGAAGACCAACTTTTAAATGCTGGCCATAGGACGTGTAAAGCCCGGTGGTGGTGTTTTATTTTTAATAAAATGAATCTATTAACATTTACATTGTAGTTGTGGTGCTTTTTAATTTTTGGATGGATATGCTGGCCATAGGACGTGTAAAGCCCGGTGGTGGTGTTTTATTTTTAATAAAATGAATCTATTAACATTTACATTGTAGTTGTGGTGCTTTTTAATTTTTGGATGGATGCGCCTAAATTTTTGCTGGTGCTCCTAACTCTTTAAAGTTGGGAGCACCAGTGCTACCAAATAAAAAAGTTAATTTTGAGCCCTGTTATGTTTTTTAGAAGTTGGCTAATTTGTAGGAATTCGTCCGAAGTGAATCGTAAAAACGTACGATAAAAAAGTGATGCCGCACCCCTAACCCTGTCTCTAAACCCAAGGTCACATACTAAGTTGTTTGTACAAATTCCTACAAATTACCCACCTCGTAAAATACGTATGAATTGCAATGAGATGTCAGATCTTATTGGTTTATGATATTTCACCATGAGACATCCAAGAACCAATGATATTTAGAGTTACCAGTGTGCCACCATATTGTAATTTTGATCCTCATATGAATTTGTTGTGGTTTCTTTTCTGCTAAATAAGCTTACAATATTAAATGTTTTTACACATGCACCTATTTTTTCACTTTAGAAGACATTTATCAACACACTGGGTTACTTTTATGATGGATGTGTGTGCTTTTTGGAGCTTCAACATGTTGGGAGGGACCTGATGTAACAAATATTTGTATAAAAAACGTGCTCAGCTGAAGAAATTAAGTACTTTTTAATAGTATCGCTATCCAAAATATAGCTTTTTGAGTAAAGAAAAATAAAAAATCTACAACAAAATAGAGAGTAAAGCAACAAAGCACATAAACACCTCTCTCACTTATGCAATGTTCAAGATCTGTTTTCAGATCTGTTATATAAATGATGATGTATTTCAGCTTGCTGCATTTCTTTATCTGTACACATTAATCTTTATGTAGATAATGCCCTTTTAAGTATCGTGAATTGTAGCTACAGTAAATATATATATATTTTTTTAAAGAGTATCTTGAACATAGCTTGAAAAGCATCAATTTCAATATAATTTCCCCAACACTGTTTGTAATAAACTCCATTTTAAATAAGCTTTTAATGCACAAAATCCATTTACTGAAATCTGGTGATCTGTACCTGGTGCTGATGTTCACCAGCGTCTCCTTCACTGCGTCTTTCACTAGGATAACCGCTGTCTCCTCCGTTCTCCGACTCCTATCAACACAAGTACAACAAACAATACCGAATAATAAGCTTTGCATTGCTGTTTAAAAACACCAAAAATATGATGTATGTGTGTATGTATAAAACTGTCACAATTATGAAATTTGTCGGGGGGTTTTGTCTTATAAATTGTGACGATTATGTTGATTAATTACCTGTTTTCGTGCTTCGACGATATTGAAGATTAATTTACTGTTTTATAGCTTTGACATTTAATTCTTATACATTTTTTTGCTTGTTTATGCAATAATTTTCACACATTGTTGTGATTATTTAAATTAAATATTTTGCAAGGTTTACCTTCCAGTAAATATTAATTTACACAACACATATTTAAAAGTAATCTGAAAATTTCTCATTCATACAGGCGCTGCAGCTCCCCCTTGTGTTTTTTAGAGAGATGTGCAATCATTGCGGTGATCTGAAATCAACGCGATGAGGTCAAACAATTGCGATGAGACGATTATTTAATACTTGTGACAGCCCTATGTATGTATATAATTTCTTGAAAAACTGACCTGTTGATCTGTGTTAGCTCGATGCGATTCATTCATCTCATTCATAAATGACCAGCCTGTAAATAAACAAAACTCGAAATGAGAAAGAACAAGTTCAAAGGTCTTAAGGCAGATTTGGACTCTCAATTGCTACTATTTATCTAACAAATTTGAATGTTTCTTATATATATGGATATATATACACAGAAGGGGTCCCTTACAAAAGGTTAATCATAATTGTGGGTCCCTGCCTTTACAAAGTTTGAAAACCCAATAAACAAGCAATTGAATTTCTTCAGGTGGTTGCTAAATACTGATGATAACTAAGCTGTGGTTGAATGTTTTTTACAGGCCAACTCATTATTGTCTTTAGCAGGTGAAGCATTGGGGTGTCAGCTGGGACACTTAAGTAGATTTAAATTAACCTCTATCATGTTTAGTCTTACCCATGGGCGATCGGTCTACAGAGACACCCATACTCATTGGAGAACATGGAATCGAGTCTGTGTCGCTGTTCTCTTCAACCGATGAGGTCTCAGAGAGGCGGGTCAGAAGAGGTGGCATGTGACCAAGCGAAATCGTTCTCACCCTGGGGGAACCGCACTGTTCCTCAGAGCCACGGAGAACCGTCTGAGCTGACTTCTGCTTAAACACAATTCATTTAGAAAACACATCTGTGAGTTGAAACACTGTACAGCTGTTGCTTGTGTGTTTTTTAATGTCATGGATCATGAGTTCAATAAATAAAACTGGTCTGAACCTCAAAGTGGCCCATCTCTACACTTTCTGCTTACATGACATATTAAGCCAAGTACCCACCAGCAGTTTGTTTGTGCAGTCCAGTTGTGCCATTTCAGCTGGTGACAGGTCAAAGCGAGCGAGACTCATACTTCTGCAGATCTTATTACACAGATGTGAGTGAAAGAAAAGAGCCATGCCACGGACACCTGAAATTAACACACAATCATTAGCTAGGCTTGATCCTTATCTTGGCTAAAACATGCTAACAACATATTAAAACATTCTAGCATCGCGCTAACACATGATGCTAAAATATACCAAACATGCTAGACCATGCTAACATCATGCTTAAACACATTAGTCTCATGCTAAAACGTAGCATCATACTTAAACATGCTAGCATCATGCTAAAACATGCAAACAACAAGCTTAAATATACTAAACATGCCAGATCATGATAACATTATGCTAAAACACAATAGCCATATGTTAAAACGCTGTATCTTTGTGCTAAAAGGTGCTAGAATCATGTTACAACACGCTAAAATATATTAAACATGTCAGATCATGCTAACATCACACCAACATGTTAGCTTTATGGTAAAACACTGTAACGTCATACTTTAACATGTTAGAACATGCAACAATATACTAAACATGTCAGATCATGCTAATGTCACATGAAAACACGTTAGCTTCATGCTAAAACAACTGTAGCATCATACTAAAACATTCTAGCATCATGTTAGAACATCTATACAATATGCTAAAATATACTAAACATTTCAGATCATGCTAACTTCACACTACAACAGATTAGTCTCATGCTAAAAAATTCTAATGTCATGTTAAAACATGCTAGCATCATGCTAGAACATGCAAACAACATGTTTAAATATACTAAACATGCCAGATCATGATAACATTATGCTAAAACACATTAGCCACATGTTACAACAACGTAACTTTGTGCTAAAACATGCTAGAATCATGTTACAACATGCATGCATACAACATGCTAAAATATATTAAACATGTCAGATCATGCTAACATCACACAAACATGTTAGCTTCATGCTAAAAGTAAACACTGTAATATCATATTAAAACAGCATCATGCTAGCATTATGTTAGAACATGCAACAAAATACTAAACATGTCCGATCATGCAAACGTCACACAAAAACGCATTCGCTTCATGCCAAAACACTGTAACATCATGCTAAAACATGCTAGCATCATGTTAGAACATGCAACAATATAATAAACATGTCAGATTATTCTAATGTCAAATGGAAACACATTAGCTTCATGCTAAAACATTGTAACATCATACTAAAACATGTTAGCATCATGTTACAACATGTTAAAGTATGCTAAACATGTCAGATTATGCTAACATCGTGCTACAACACATTAGCCTCATGCTAAACATTGTAACATCATGCTAAAACATGCTAGCATCATGTTAGAACATGACACAATATACTAAACATGTCAGATCATTCTAATGTCAAATGGAAACACATTAGCTTCATGCTAAAACATTGTAACATCATACTAAAACATGTTAGCATCATGTTAAAGTATGCTAAACATGTCAGATTATGCTAACCTCGTGCTACAACACATTAGCCTCATGCTAAACATTGTAACATCATGCTAAAACATGCTAGCATCATGTTAGAACATGGCACAATATACTAAACATGTCAGATCATTCTAATGTCACAAGGAAACACATTAGCTTCATGCTAAAACATTGTAACATCATGCTAAAACATGCTAGCATCATGTTACAACATGCATACAACATGCTAAAATATACTAAACATGTAGGAATATGCTAACATCGTGCTACAACACATTAGCCTCATGCTAAACATTGTAACATCATGCTAAATTATGCTAGCATCATGTTAGAACATGACACAATATACTAAACATGTCAGATCATTCTAATGTCACAAGGAAACACATTAGCTTCATGCTAAAACATTGTAACATCATGCTAAGACATGCTAGCATCATGTTACAACATGCATACAACATGCTAAAATATACTAAACATCTAGGAATATGCTAACATTGTGCTACAACACATTAGCCTCATGCTAAACATTGTAACATCATGCTAAATTATGCTAACATCATGTTAGAACATGCCACAATATACTTAACATGTCAGATCATTCTAATGTCACAAGGAAACACATTAGCTTCATGCTAAAACATTGTAACATCATGCTAAAACATGCTTGCATCATGCTACAACATGCATACAACATGCTAAAATATAATAAACATCTAGGAATATGCTAACCTCATGCTACAACACATTAGCCTCATGCTAAACATTGTAACATCATGCTAAATTATGCTAGCATCATGTTAGAACATGACACAATATACTAAACATGTCAGATCATTCTAATGTCACAAGGAAACACATTAGCTTCATGCTAAAACATTGTAACATCATGATAAAACATGCTAGCATTATGTTAGAACATGCATACAACATGCTAAAATATAATAAACATGTAGGAATATGCTAACATCATGCTACAACACATTAGCCTCATGCTAAATCATTGTAACATCATGATAAAACATGCTAGCATTATGTTAGAACATGCATACAACATGCTAAAATATACTAAACATGTAGGAATATGCTAACATCATGCTACAACACATTAGCCTCATGCTAAAACATTGTAACATCATGCTAAAACATGCTAGCATTATGTTAGAACATGCATACAACATGCTAAAATATACTAAACATGTCAGATTATGCTAACATCGCGCTACAACACATTAGCCTCATGCTAAAACATTGTAACATCATGCTAAAACATGCTAGCATTATGTTAGAACATGCATACAACATGCTAAAATATGCTAAACTTGTCAGATTATGCTAACATCGCGCTACAACACATTAGCCTCATGCTAAAACATTGTAACATCATACTGAAACTTATCAGGCCACTATAAAGTTTATCTACAAATCTTTCTGTGTAGTGCACAATTCTTCCTCATATTTGTATTACTCACGCAACTCAGGTTCACAAATCAACATTTCCTTCTTCTGAGGAAATGATTATAGCATAAATAAGATAAAACGTGGCAGGGTGCTGATAAATACCCAAATTGCCGTCTCCAAAGTCAGTTCCCTTCTCAGTGTGGATCTGAGGGTCTGTGTAGAGGTCACCAACACCCTGAATGTCCACCACTATCAGCTGGTGTCCAGACCGCTCAAATGTGAAATGACTAAATGCCTAAGTCCACAAAAAGACATTACCCATAAACCAGAGACGATACCTGGTGCAAATCTGAATTAATAAATAATAATAATAATTTGTTATTTATATAGAGCTGTAGCACTTACATTTTACACAATAACGCAATATTTCACATACCTGAGGTGTAAGACGTATGTTATCATCCCTCACAAAGCCGGAGTTAGAGTTGTACTTGGTGTACTTCCCCTCAATATAATGCTCCAGGTGAAACAAAGGACTTCCGGGACGCCCGGTCATTTCCACAGCACACATCTGCATGATGTCCACCTAATGATCACACACATCTCTGTTAGGATCGCTCACCGTACATAAAACCTGTATACCTTTATGAAAACTGAAGAAGTACCTGTTTGGGAGGTCTGTGGCGGTTGTACTCCTCACCCCATAATTTCGCTTCCATTTGTAACCTGATGTCCTCAAAGTAAACCTCTCGGTCCACTGTCTCCATGTAGCGCTTTGCCACATAGTTTGAGGCAGATTTCCAGTTATGGCTGTGGGAAAAGTTTGACAACTTTTTCCTGTGGATAAAAGGAAATAAAAATTGGATAAACAAGAAGCGCACCTGTAGAAAGTTACTATTGAGACCTTATATTAATGTATCTATAGTATATACGTAATATACTTCATCTGTAAAAAGGGATTAAAATGTCATAAGAATAACAATGTGAAGGTTCAATTTCACTTGACTTACGCTCTGAAGCATTCTCTCATGGCTCCTCTTCCAAAAGGCTGTAAAAGACACATAATCCCATTCATTAAAGGTTGTTTTTACCTTAAAACAGAAATGCAACTTGCTCTTCTGTAGCTCAGACAGAGTTTAGGCATGTATGGAAAATGCAAATGCAGAATGCAAATACCTGATTGGAAATCTTAATAAATATTTCGTCCTTCGCCCATTCACCAGTAACAGCATTATATCTAAAGAGTAAGAAACCATGCAAGCAATCAGTTCAAATCCATCATCAAGTATTGTTTATCTATGAACATGAAACATAAAATGCATGAAGGTTTTTTGTAGTTGATATAATAAGAGAGTTGAAAGGGATTAGTTGCCAACTTTTCTCTCAAGTAATTAATTAGTAAAGCAAATGCGTCATAGAGTATAGCAAGCCATAAATGCATACAAGCGTTTTTTAAACACGCGCAACGTGTGCTGGCTCAGTACACTGTGTACCACATACAGTAGACCAACCCATGACTGACACGCATATCCTATTGGCCAGCAGTCAAGTGAGATTTTATGAGCGGAAAGTTACAACGGTTTAAAATTAGATTCTGATACTCGGAGTGGATCACAAGTCTCTGTTTACATCTGATAACACACTTATATCTCATTTCTTATATCATTTGTATTTCTCATATCTTATTTTAAAAAATTGCACAGTCAGTGCTTTTTATCCCCCAACAGTATATTAAATCTGTAACCAACATTTAATGTAGTCTAGGATGTATTTTCTTAAACTTTGGGTAGATCTGTGCACTATTTTCTAGGATGACATGTTCATATCTAATTCGGTAACAATTTGGTAAATAACACATTTTCATTAAAATAAATGCATTTGCTTAGATAAAATAATGGCAACAACAAAATGAGAAACAAAATGTGGTTAAGATATGAAAAATTACCAATTGCATTCAGGGCTGCATACCAACTTATCAGTTGCAGAATAAAAGTTTTTATTTATTTTTATTTATTGTATATATGTGTGTGCTGTGCATAATTATGAAGAATATATAAATCCACACACACATGCTTTGCTTGTATAATTTTAAGAAAACAATGTGTATATATATATACACACATACATACATACATACATACATACACACACACACACACATTTATAAAACGGCTAGTTCCAATCCTTGATTCTGATTGGTCAACAGGTGTGCTTTATTCACAATAAAACACTGCTATGACCGCTTTACCCAACGGTTCTATTTAATATCACTGCGCCCTTAGCAACAACCTTAGCAACACATAAACATATAATGAGACAAAGTCTGAGAACAGTTTGTTGTTTTTATTTGAGCTTTCATGTTGTTGTTCGCAGTCAGGGACTATTTTTTCTAGCGGAAGGAATGCTTTTGTTGATTTAACTTCATGAAAGTTGCACTAATATTTTTTTTACTTCAATATTGTTTGGTAACCGTTTTATAAAAGCAATAAGGTACTCGAGGCAAGTGCTGTATCGTGAATAAGTAACGGCTGAAGGGGTTGCAGGCACTCCGCTTCGCGTCGTGCCTAACAACGCCCTTCAGCCGTTACTTATTCACGATACAGCACAGCCTCTCGTACCTTATTGCTTACATATAGTGCAGGGCATAGATTAATCTGGATTAATCTGATACAAAATAAAAGTAATTTTTTGCTATATATATATATATATATAATTTTTTTTTTTGCTGTGTGTAATTATTATGTATATATAAATACACACACATTCATGTATGTATTTAAGAAACATTTACATTTGTATACATTTATTTATATTTTTATATATTCTATATTATATATAAATGAAAAATGATATATAAATAAAATAGTGATGCACCGATGTATCAGCCACCGATATTTATCGGCCGATTTTTGATGAATTTGAAACCATCGGCATATCGGCAATATCACGAGAAAGGCCGATACCGATTGTTTATTAATTAACTGCATAAAGAAATCCATTACATGTAAAAAATGAGTTAATGTTGTTAATAAAATAAATGCTGAATAGCAAAAACCACCTTTGAAGGTTGTCATGCTGTCTTATTATATTTGTTTTAATTTGTGCCTCTCTTATTATGTTGGTCAGTTGAATGTTAATTAAATCCAATCCATGTTCAGTAAAAATAATTTGATGCAGAAATAAACTAGCTAATAGACCAACTGTATAGTATTGTATACACGTGTTTAATATCGGTATCGGCATCGGCCAGAAGTTGTCTGTTTAAATCGGAATCGGCCCAAAAAAATCCTATCGGTGCATCCCTAAAATAAAACATTTCTTAAATGTGTATATATGTATGTGTGTGTGTTTAAATATACATAATATTTACACACAGTACAAACTCATATTATGCAAAAAAGACTTTTATTTTGTATAAAATTAATCTAGATTAATCTATGCCCAGCACTAATAAATAAATATATATTTATTTATTATACATTTATATATACATTATTATTATACACAGTACACACACACATATATGATGTAAACACAAACTTTTATTCTGCAAACAATTAGTTGTTATGCAGCCATAAACGTACAATCTTGTTATTACAATCTCTGCTCTTTAAACCTCAGGCCATCTAAAGAGACTACCGATTATTTACCTGTATCGTGTGCAGCGCTCCGTTTCGATTTCCTCCAAATGAAATTCGGCCCAAGGATCTGGCATGGCTTTGGCCTTCTCAATAGCATGTTTCCAAGTGGCCTATGCAAAAGAATACAAATGACAGTTGTTTATAACTTTAACCCAACACCATTATGTTTGGGTTAAATGAAGATGATGATCCACAACCTGTTTATATATTGCCTTGCAATAAAGACGCATGCACAAAACAATGGTTTGGAGAAAGAAAGCGGCGGTGGTTACAAGCACAGTAGGAAAAATGGTTTGCTGTAATGAAGGTCAAAGGTCAAGAAATTAAAAAGCAAAAAAGATTAAATCAATGCTAAAGCAGTTAAAATGTCAATTTTACAACAACTGCATTAATTATTGTAATTGTGAAAGCGTGCCTATACTGATTTCAGTGTCACCAGTAACGTCAACCAGTCATGTGGATTTACAAGAATGAACATCCCAAAATATCCAGCACGCACTGCTGGGGTTCCCTCACGTATGGAAACATAATCCATACGTCATGACGCATGGACTCGTCACAGATGTCCCAGAAAGAGTAATAGCATTTGTTTACAGTTCAACAAATACTTGCATTAATCAGATAATAAAAAATAAAAATATATAAAATAAAATAAAAAAATAAAATATAATGTGTATATATTTTTTGTAAACATCAAGGCTTTTAGTGCATAATATTCACCGTTAAAGACAAAAAACAGGAATAAACTATAGGACATGTAACATATCGATCATCATAAAAATATCTATGCGTGTGAATCCCTAATAAACATATTCAGCAGGAGTGAAAGGGAAAACAGAAGTAAGGAAAAAGCATGCAGTCCAAGCTGGCAGCTAGATTGATACAACATAAGATGGATTAATAGAGATGGTAAAGGGTAGAATTAAACTTGTACTTAACATACCCGACCTTTCTCAGTTAAAGAGCCAAACCTGATAGAGTTTGCGTCTTCGTTTTTGTTCTGAATTGAATAAACAGACAAACCCACTTATTTAAGCACAAAGTAAATGATGTGTGTAAAGAAATATCTAGAGTACATAAGATTAAGGAAGTGTGTTATTGAACAGATGCTCGCTTTAAGACCAAGAGAGTTCAAACACCATATATGGACATGAGTAAATAAGAGACGTGAGAGGGAGGCGGCTTTACAACTGGACATTTCAATAACACCAAGTTATTTTCTGCTTCTTCTTTAAAACAAAGCCATGTTCAACAATAAATTCTCAGTGATCCAAGCAAACACTTTAAAACGCAACATATTTGGATTATTTTATATTTGTACTCTTAGAAAATAAACAGCTTAGTTTCTGGATTAAGTAAATAAATTGTTTATGACAACGAAATGTCCATTTATAGCATTTGCTACAGAATTAAATAGCACGCATGCTGTGCAGTATATACTGCATACTATTTTTAGTAGTAGTACGTAAAACTGTGATTTAAACAGCAGATATAGACATCAAGTCCAGTAAGATCCAATATATATATATAACACTGCATACTTGGTTTTATATATGATAAACATACTGCATACTAGATATATAAAGGGCTGGTTTCACAGGCAAGGTTTAGATAAAAGCCAGGACTACACTTTAACACGCAACATTTTTGGATTATTTTATATTTGTACTCTTCAAAAATAAACAGCTTAGTTTCTGGATTTAATAAATAAATTGTTTATGAACTGAAATGCCCATTTATAGCATTTGCTATATACAGAATTAAATAGCATGCATGCTGTGCAGTATATACTGCATACTATTTTTAGTAGTAGTACGTGAAACTGCGATTTAAACAGCAGATTATCAATATCAAGTCCAGTAGGATCCAGTATATAACAATGCATACTCGGTTTTATAAATGATAAACATACTGCATACTAATAAATATAAAGGACTGGTTTCACAGGCAAGGCTTGGTTAAAGCCAGGACTAGCCTATTAAGGACTAAATTAAGATGTTTAAGCATTTTTCATTAACATGCCTTAAAAATTACGTAATTGGTATGCATTTGAGACAAATCTGTGGCAATGGCATATTTTAAGATCTGTCAGTACAAGTTATTTTCAGTAAAGACAGCTCAAACATGTGTCTTAGTCTAAGACTAGCCTTAAGCCTTTTCTGTGAAACCAGGGATAAGAGTAGTATGTTGATTCAAAAGTAGCCATGTTTACATGCAAGATATTGCCTTATTAAGCAAAACAATGCAATTTAATAAAAATCACTTACAATAAATATTTTTAAAATAATAATAATGTAATAACTGTTTTATAATAGCAACACGGTACTCAAGACCATGCTATATATATATATATATATATATATATATATATATATATATATATATATATATATATATATATATATATATATTAGTAAATTCGTGACTCCACTAAGTTAAACAACATTACCATCCTAACAAGAACACTGCCTATCCCTGTTAAACCAGATTTAAATGGATTACACCAGGTCACCGGGTCAGTTTCTACTCAAGGCAGACGTGTTTGATGGCTTCTAACAGCTTTTAAGTGGGACTGAAAGACAACAACAACTGCCAATCAACCTGGTCAAAGGTTTATTTAGTAGGACTCACCTTGTAACTGAAGGAATTTTTGGGTACAGAATTAGAAAGCTGCTTGTTCTGGATGTTTTGGTAGTCACAGGTGCCTTTGGTTGGTATGACGGGGTCATCGGTGATGGGGCAAATGCAGATCTCATCTTCCTCATCATCGCTTGCATTTTGATGTTGAAAAGACACCCTGCTCTTACCACACACATCCCTAACGTTGCCCACCTCCTCCATACAAAACATGAGCTCGTCTTCAGCCATGATGATGGACACAGTTTGTGTACAAAAAAACTGCAAACAAGCACAGAGGGGTCAGGTCAACTGTCGTGTCCGAAAATATGCGCTGCGACCACGTGAACTGATAAAGGAGCAGCCACGCGCTAGTGTGGTATTTACAAACCTAACGTTATACTCTTGTTATCGGATAAACACTTTTCATTTGAATGATTTTGTAAAGTGTGTCGTTTTTATATAGTGTTTGTGACTAATGCAACTCATTCGTTTCGGTAAGCAGTGGTAATTTTGTCATCTTATTATCGTCGTTGCAAGCTTGGATCCGATTAGTTCAATCGAAGCGCTGCATTACATAACACTACAAGAGCAGCAAAAAGTGCATTTACATACCTTACTAAGATGTAAAGAGACGGTATATCGAAGGCATAACGAAAACAGGATACAATTGTGCTCGCGTCGTCTTCACGCCCTAAAAAGGAAGAAAGGTAAACAATGTTCTGGCCATCTGAAGTGAAGTTTCAGCTGCGGTTGTGTCTCGAAGCGTGGACGGTGACAGCTTTATTGTGCCTGTGCACAAATGTGTGCAACGTGTCCGACCAAATGTTCTCGTGTGTGGATGATCACCCCAACCTCGAGTATCTCATGACACTGGGGTGTGTGTACAAGCACAGGGTGCATGCTTAGCCCTCTAGTGGAGCGTTGTCAAAATACATCAACGTTTAATTCATTCAGAGAATGCGTAGGTATTTTAATATAAATTGTGCATGAACAAATACGTGCATTCATTGAGAACACGCAGATTTATGTAATTAAAGGTTAATAACATTGAATTAGTGGACATAAACAGCCATATGCTGTAGTCTATTGATTATGTAAGAGCCATGGTATTTCCCTGTTGACAAAGAATTTACGAATTCTACTAAGGAGAAGGGTAAGCTTATGAATATTAATAAACAATCGTTTGTAGTCCGTCTGAAATTTGAAGACGTCATTTAATTCATATTTATGAGCCTTCAAGCGTCCGATAGACAATCTGCTTTTAATTTTTTGTTTTTCTGGCTATTTTTTGCTTTTATTCTTTTTCCTTTTTTTGATTATGTAAATCGTTTACATGTGTATACTGATGGCATTTATGTACAATGCATTGCTATAACTATCTTGTTGTTATATGTGCATATGCAATTAAAAAAAAACTTTAAGCTGCAGCCTTCCGATTGGAAGAGAGAAACGGACATCGTTCCACGGCCTGCCTTTCAGCCAATCAGGGAGGACAAACACCATAACGAACCAATGACGGGTAAGTTAATCAATATTCATGAACGTGCCTTCGCCATAGTATGATGGTAATGCACATGACAGGACATCCCTCCACACTGGTGAGGACTAGCTGCACGTAGCCACTCTTAAAGAGAACAGACCCGCCTATACCAAACCCAGAAGATATTTTTAAAATATTCGTTTTCACGTTATCGCCAGTGTCAGCTTTCCTCGTGTGCCACGCGTGTTCACCGCATGAATTTTATAAAGATTGATTTATGACAGCTCCAACTCAAGCATGAAATAAACATTTGTGTTCTTTACCAACCCGAACTGTTTCTCTTTAGTCACATTTTTCTCAGACTGCTTTTGTTTTCAGTAGTGGTTAATCGTTAATCCTGGGTTTATTTATTGATCAGTTACCAGTAAACCAAAAAAATGACCTACATCTGAACTCTTTAATCGGGTAAGAGAAGCTTTAAATACCCATATATTTGAAAGCAGTATAGCTAATAAGTTATATTCACTATTACATTCAATCTAGACTACATAGAATAACGATATACACCGATTATATTCGCGGTATATCGAGGCTTTCACTTTGTGGTAGCGTGGCCGAGTGGTCTAAGGCGCTGGATTTAGGCTCCAGTCATTTCGATGGCGTGGGTTCGAATCCCACCGCTGCCAAACATTTTCCTGTTTCTTTTTACTTTTCTTTAAAGGTAGGGTGCATGATCTCTGAAAGCCTATTTGAAATCACCTAAACAAACACGGCCCTACCCCAACAGAATCTGGACCTTCTTTTGATAGACATATGCAACCCAGGCAACAATGTCAGTTAGTAGACACGCCGCTTACTGCTGATTGGCTACATGTGTGTTTTGGTAGTCGACTCCCTTTTCCAAAGTTTTTTCAAAAATCACGCACCCCACCTTTAATCTAGGACATTTCAAGGAAATAAAAGAGAATAATATAAAGAGGTGAATACGCTTACTTTAGTAATAGATAACTGCATCATAATTATACATTTCAATTTACATACTAATACATACTAATTGTTTCTTTTTACTTTATTTTTTTGACATTTTATAATATTTGTGAAGTAATTCAAAGAAAACAACACAAGCGATGCACTTAAACACAGCCGAAACCGAACCAAAATATATTATTATTTTATATTATTATAATATATATATTATATATTATATTTCACATTTTGTTTAAAGTATTCACCATGCCAAATTCATCCAAGAATAACTACTACTAGTTTTTGTTGTCTAGAGCAATCTACATGGACACAATTAATGTTCAGAATGCTAAATTGAAAAATGTAAACATACTGTAGGTGTGCCCTAAAATATTTGTCAATCACACAGTACTTCCTGTATCACAGACAAAAATATGTATCAAAGATCACAGACAGTGGTGTTTAAAAAGTCAAAAACCCCATTTAAATTTTATTTAAACCCAGAAATAACATTTTTTAAAAACAAACAAAAGTTATAATGACAAAAAGAAGAATATTGAAGATTCAGCACTATTTTTAGGTATGTGGTTAAATGTGAGCATATTTGTTATCCTGAAGAATGGTAACGTTATGTATTTAAGAAAGACTCACTTTCATTAGTGGGCTCAGTCTTTTTGACCAAACACGTCAACACATTTAAAAAGATTTTAAGCAAAATGCAATGGTTTAAACAAAAAGACGGATGTCAATATGTGCTAAGGCAGATTTATGCACTTGGATCTATTTCATTCATATTTTAAAGTCAAGTTATTCTTTCATAATGTTTATAAAGTCCAGAACGTTATGAGTATAACCCCCATATGACAAATGTGTCTCACTATTTAAATATCTGCCCATGTTAGATGGCATAATAGACACACTCGTCATACAAAGTCTGCTCCAAAATAGGCAGACAGGCATTGTCTCTAGAAAAAATCCTCCAATGCATTTTGAGAAGCTATGTGAAAGTATCCGTCCGTTTCGGACACTTATAAGAGTCCATTTTAGTTGGGTTGTTGCATTCAGTTATACATACCTAACAAGGCATCTGACTAGGCTTTAAACAGAGCCAATGACTCTCCTCTACAGAATTGTCTTGTGGATATTTTACCATCATATTGTCATTTAAAAATTTTTTTTTTTGATTTGTCAGCCAGGCAGACAGACTTTACCAGCAAAAAGAAGTCCTACTATTGTGAAAAATATTGATAGAACAAACAGTACATAAGATGACCCAACAACAGTGTTATTGGGTAATTTGTAAGGCTGTCCTCCGACTTGATTGGCGTAAAATCCAATTGGAAATATGAGGGCGGCCATACAGAAGAGGACCACTACCAAGTACAAAAACAAAAAAAGGCTGTTAAAACCAATAAACTGATCTAGAAACACAATCATCATTTGATAAGTGCTTGTATTAACAAATTTCCTACGTGACCTACTTCCCATGAAGGCGATCCAGCGAGCGTACTTTATCGCCTCTCGTCGCCAGTGTGATATCACAAGCAGGCCACATGTTATGGAGAGAGAGATGATGCCCATGATGATGAAGAACAGAGATGTGATCCATTCTGGAGGAAGGCTTGGTGAGATACATATTTTGCTTCGACCATGGATGGTCTGGCATTGCTTGACAAGGCCCACAGTCAGAGATCCTAGGTGTAAAAAACAAAAAAATGGCTTAACTATGGACATATCATGAAAATCTATCTTTTTCAATGTTTAAAGGGATAGTTCAACCAATAATGATATTAAACCCATGATTTGCTCACCCCCAGGCTGTCCGGGATGCGTGTGTCCATCGTTTTTCAGACGAACACATATGCATCTCGGACAGCTTTGGGGGGGTGAGTAAATCGTGGGTTTAATATCATTTTTGGCCGAACTATCCCTTTAAGTGCTATAATTGGGTCCCCAGTGCTTTTATCAACTTAGAACATGTGACAATGAACAACCCAGTAACTTGCATGTGGAAAAATAGGTCATTGAAATTTGGCTCCTCTTGTGATGTCAGAAGGGGATCTCATAATAATACTGGCCCTTAATCTGCACTATCCAACCACAGCACTGCCATTTAGTGCAGAGAGAGAGAGAGAATTATTGACCGCACAATTAAGTTTCAATTTTAGAAAACCAGCATTATGGTTATCTGTGTTTGCATTAGCTCATTTGCATTTAAAAGGACACACCCCAACATGGCACATTTTTGCTCACACCTACAAAGTGGCAAATTTAAATGCTATAATAAATTATCTGTGTGGTAAAACTTCACATACGCAGTCTGGGGACACCAAAGATTTATTTTACTTCTTAAAAAGTCTCATTATATGTCTTATGGTGTAACACACTAAAAAATCATTGACCACATATACATAATGCGATTATAATGGGGGGGTTTGGCAATATTGCGATTTTACTTTACCGCATGTAAACATAATACTTCAGTCAAAATAATGCGATTAAGCTCATAATCGCAGCAAGTATACTTGTATTTGAACAGGTGGCGTACACTGTTTAGTATGCATTTAAATGTAGTCAGCTCCAGTCAGGGGCGTAGCTACAAGGGGGCCTGGGTGGCCCTTGGGCCCCTTATTTACATGTCCAACCCCCTCAGATTTCCAATTGCTTAAAATAAAATAAGAAAATGTTGATTTCTTAGTCTGATTAATAGATTGACCAATCAAAATGCTGCGAGGTAAAATGCAGCTATTTTCAAACTTGATTGGATTAGCTCATGTCACCCGTCGTTGTGCGTAACTAACGCTGTCATCTTCGCATGGGAGTTCATTAATATTCGGTGACAATGTGCCATTTACATAATAAATAAATAAATAAATAAATAAATAAATAAATAAATAAATAAATAAATAAATAAATAAATAAATAAATTATATATGCCCCCTCATTTCAGGATAGGACCCCCCAAAAATAAAATTCTGGCTATGCCCCTGGCTCCAGTCATGTAAACATCATACTGCTATTAAGTCCTTACTCTGATTATTGGAGTAAACGTAATCATTGTCTGTCATTGTTTACCATCTTTTGTTCTAAATGGGGATACTGTTTTGCTTTCTATTCAGCACAAAAGGATAATCACACAACACACATTATGTCAAAACACTGGTTCCTGCATTTTTTATAACTGGAGTCATTGGGTTTTACTTTTATGATGGCAAGATGTGTTTTAACATATTGGGTTCTCCTCCTCAGGATCTACAGAGATGTGATATTGTTATTATTCTTTAAAATACACTGAAACTACATTTAGATAAATTATATCTCCATAACCGTGCTGGGTTGAATTTAATCCTGCATAAATCCAGGAGTTCTGCCTCCCAGACACCAGCACACACGTTCATGTGTGTTTGACTTTTAGTGTAGCCAAAATGCATTATAGTATCTGCAAAGGATGACCCACAAAGGGCTAAAACTAGTGCAAAAATCCTTGCAATTAAAAAGCTGTTTGTTGCTGTGGTAAATGTGATGATTCATTGAAATATAATTTACAGATTTTTTATGATATTACGCTCATGTTTACATAATAGAAGAATTTTCCAGGTAATTAACTGTTGAGCGGATCTGAGGTGATTCCCTCAGGACTTCATTAGTACAGCAACAAACACATTCAGGAATTAACAACACAACACACATCACTTCAATGTGTTCTGACACAATCTTTCAGTACAACTACAGCAAATGTGATGTGTTTTCTGTATTTTATTTGTTCTCTCTATAGTTCAGAACTGTAAATGGATAAGAAAATAATAATGTCTTGTTACGGTTGGAGTAAGACTGCTAACTGACTAGTCTAGCACATGTAAACCCAGTTAAGGCACTAACATTAGCATATATATATTGTTAGAGTCTGATTGAAGTTTAGGGGTCATAAAATGACAGTGGATTAAACATTGTTTAATAATACAGTGACTGCAAAGTTTGGAAAGTTTTTAGGCAAAAGCAGAACTGTATGAATTCCATTGTATTAAAATAACAAAATATTTAAACCAATATGGCAAAAAATAAATTTCTCTGACCAAAAGTATGTTTTAAATAGGCTATATACTAAATACATTTTGTCGATTAAATATCATTTTGAATTTAAAAATAAATTTTGTTTCAATCTTCAAATATCAACATATATTTCAAACCCATATGGCAAGAAATGTATTCTTGGCCAAAATTTATTTTAAATATATGCTGAACAACAGGTTAATTTTATAAAGTATTTTTTTACAGGAGAGGTTTAACAAACAAAAACAAAGTTTTTCTTCCAATGAATATAATTCCTTGGTTTTAAATATATGAAGGGTTAAATATATATTGTAAATGCTAAATGTATTTATTTTTAAAATATAGGCTTATTTTAAAATATACAATTAATGGCCAACAAATATTTTGGTGAAACATATATTTTTGTAAATATACTCCAAAATATATTTCAGCAAATGTATTTTTGGCAATTTTTTGTATATTTTGAAATATATTTAAAAATATTTTTTGCCTTATGGGTTAAGGCTGCAAACAAATGATGCTGCAGTGTCAAGGTAAGTTTTGATGGATGTATGACGTCACTTCTCCTCAGGTTCACACAGTAGTATAAACACAGCTGTAGTTTCACGTAAACTTTGAGCATTTTCTACAATATTTACACAATAGTTTATGTCTTCATTTTGGACAGTACATCTGCAAATGTGTAAAAAATACACTTGTGCTAAATAAATGTTTCTGAAATTATGTTATCAAATGCAATGACATTCAGACATTGGGTGCACTGCATGGAAATGCTTTTTTATGCCCACTGTATGTCTAACCATACCTGAGTTATGACATAATAAGTGCTTAATGTTTCTGAAGAGGAAAGTTTCTTACCCTCGTGTCCTCCTGTATTGATCCAGTCTGGATTTGCAACACTAGCAATTGCAAAAATATCAGCTGCAAGGAAGAGACATCCTGAGATAATGGTGAGTTTATCCATTTTTCAAACTGAACTACGTAAGGGTTCATCCATTTCTGAACTACATAAGGTGAGTTTGTTAGATTGTATGTTGGAAACAAGTTTTACTCCATCTTTTCAGTGGAGGTGCTCTTCAGTCGATCCCACCCGCATCAACAAGATAACGTTTAACTGTCATTTCGGAGGTTATAATGCACGAACATTCAGCAATGAAGAGCATCAGTACATAATCCAGTGTTAACCACTAACAACATGTTGAAAGGTGAGTCCATACTGATATTCCGATGCTATGGGAGTGTTTGTGTTATATCCGGATCTTCTGACGGGAATGACAGATATTGTAAATATATCAACAATATCCCAGCGCTCCTGAACTGATCTCACATCAGTGTCGGATTTTCTTGTGGTCCATTAAAGCTGTCATTCCGTTATTAAACAGCATTCACTTCTTCCGCGTTTCACTAAAAAAATCAATCCGCGTCAATCTTTCTAAACATGTACACACCGCACGCTTGATGTTTTCTTTTGTAAGGAATGAACGGAGAGGGAGGGGCCGTGGACTTAATGACGCAACTTACTACGTCATCATCCAGCTATTTGACAGTTCTCGGTGGGAATCGGCTTTTTTCACTAAAAATAAAACTTTTAAAGGGTACAGACTGGTGTACCTTGCTCTTTTAAACTACAACTAGTTATATTCATTTTAAAGCCACCATACTTTTTTCGTTTTAGATGCAAGGCTGAAGAATATCTGTGAACCAGGGTGCTCAGAGATACAAGCATTTAAAATTTACAATACCTCAGCAGCTCTTCTACATGTTGATAGGCATTTTATGACGTCATTCTGCACTTTAACTTTTTTGGCATCTCCTCAGCTCATACTGATGTTTCAGATATACTATTAACTACTCATACTGATTTTAACTTATTTTAGTATGGAAAAATATTTTCGTATGCAGAGACAATATCAACCTTTACGTTTTCATATAACAGACATGTTCACAAATCAAAGGTCTTAGTCATTTTCATTGTTTTAAACCCAAATGCTGGGTTATTATTATAACCCATGGTTGCATAACAGTCCAACATTGGGTAATTTTTAACCCAGTGGTGTGTGTTCTGTCCAATATTTACCCATTATGGGTTAAAAATAACCCAGCTATTTTTATTTTAGAGTAGAGTCATTGTTTTTGTGACCTAATGTAACGGTCACTTGATTCCAAGTGAAAACTCGAGATTTCATCTCTCATGCGTTTAAACAAAAACGTTTCACAAATGTTTGTTGATGTTGGTACACAGATTTTTATTCATTAATTTACATCTATACATTTCAAATGGGCAGCTGCTGAGGTCCTTTCTTGATGTAACGCCACTTCCAACATCAAGATTAACTGTTGATGACTTTATTATATTTATTCGAACAGCAACAAGACAACAACATGTCCTCATTTTCTTTTAGAATGAGGAGTTAGATATTGTTTAAAAATAAAATATGTGAGAGTACACGTTATCCCTCAGATTTCATCAACAAAAGGCATGTTGACCAGGTGTCCGCTGGCAGACATCGTCTTCTTGCCAGACATGAATTTCTTTGCCACCTGAAAAACAAGACCAATGACATTACACATCATTTCAATAATAAAGCTAGCATTACATACAAAATTATGTCAAAAAGGTGTAAATGTAGTATACAACAATAAAAAGATGGTCTGTTTGTTCAGTCTAAAATATAATTGCAGGTGCAGGCTACCAAGGACAGCCTGAAATACACAGCTCTGCTTAAAGGTGTAATGGTGAGATAATCTGTTAAAGGATTAGTCTATTTTCTAAAAAAAAAAAAAAAATCCAGATAATTTACTCACCACCATGTCATCCAAAATGTTGATGTCTTTCTTTGTTCAGTTGAGAAGAAATTATGTTTTTTGAGGAAAACATTCCAGGATTTTTCTCATTTTAATGGACTTTAATGGACCCCAATACTCATCGAAACGATTGTCATTTTTGACAAAAAAAATAAAAAATATGCACTTTTAAACCACAACTTCTCGTCTATATCCGGTCCTGTGATGCGCCAGCGCGACCTCACGTAATACGTCATCACGTCAAGAGTCCACAGATGACATATGCGAAACTACGCCCCAGTGTTAACAAATGTGGAGAAAGAGGACCGTTCCGATGTTGTTGTATGTGTAATGATACTAATTAATGTCTTTGTGTCAATTTATTGTTTAAAATGGTCCGCAAATGTGCGTTTCATAAATGTACTACGTGACCTTTCCACATCATTATGCAATTACGTGAGGTCGCGCTGGCGCTTCACAGGAACGGAGATAGACGAGAAGTTGTGGTTTAAAAGTGCATATTTTTTATTTTTCTTATCAAAAATGACAATCGTTTTGCTAGATAAGACCCTTATGCCTCGTTTGGGATTGTTTAGAGTCCTTTGAAACTCAGCTGAAAAAAACTGTTAAGTGTTGAGTTAAGTGTTAAGTGTTGGGGTCCATTAAAGTCCATTAAAATGAGAAAAATCCTGGAATGTTTTTCTGAAAAAACACAATTTCTTCTCGACTGAACAAAGAAAGACAATAACAAACTATGCAAATAACCTAGTGCAGAGCCAGCCAATTACGTTTATGCAAGACCAGAGAACAGAGGAGCACGTGTTGGGGCCACTGTGATTGGCTGTTGTCGCTTTGACGATCATATCAGGGCCACGCTTCAGACACGCACCCGTCAAGCGTTAACACCAAGCGTGCCGCACAAGCCCTGAAAAGTGAAGCCAAAACGTCTCGATCGCCCCCCAGTGACTGGTCCCAGTATAGGTCATAAACCCCGCATCCCCATGTTATTCAATGGGACTTGAGACCAACTAAACAATTGAATTACACTTTAATAATCTTTTTTCCGAAGCTGGTTTCTGTCATTTACTGTTTTTATCACGCTTATGTAAATACAAGTGTTTGTTTATAAAATAAGTTTGTTTTTAGTTAGTTATTTAATGCTATAAAAACGGTGGTGTCACGTCATGATTGACAGCTGTGATATGTGCATTCTGCGAGAGCGAGGGCGGGGCCTTACTTTCGTGGCTCACTACTGCGCAGGACTGGCCTCGAAATTGCTACTGCGCAGACTCAAGACCCAAGATGTCAGGTCTGTATCGGGACACTGGCGGCTTCACTTTTCACCAATGGAAGAGAGCGAACGGGCGTCGTCCATCTTTTTTTACAGTCTATGGTTAACCTTCCTGAAAAGTGAAGGTGACTGGCTGCATCATAAGCCCCACCCTCTCCATGTAAAAGAATAGGACGATTAAACTTAAAGGTGACATAGAATGATTGAACGGAGTATTTATCCTTGTTCTGTGATGTGACATATAGACAAAAATTTTTTTGTTTGGGTCTGTAATGCCTTAGAAGCTTCCTAAAAACCTCTCTCAGATAGCTCTATTAGGGTGGGGGATTTTAAACAACTGGGTTTGCACCTATTTGTTTCCCCCTACTGGCTTAACTTGCAATCTCATTACTGATTGGCTGACTTTGCTGCCACTCAAAAAATGTAGCCAATTATTTTAAAGTGGAGGGGCAGTTAGATGCATGTGATGTCATAAGCATCAGTTTTTCAGATGGGCCTGTTTTCTGGCTGACATTTCTAAAAGAGGAATTTCTATGAGTCTGAGATGTTTAGCATGTTTAGCACTTTTTGTATGTTTGTGAATGTGGGTAGACTACCATTATTCAACAAAGACAAGGTAAAAATGGTTTTTCATTCTCTGTCCCCTTTAAAATAAAATTACACTTTACATTTTTTTTTTTTTTTAAATGTATTATTCATTAAATTTTTACGGGTTTGTTTTTCGAATAAGTGTGGTTTTAGTTAGTTACTACAAGATGCGAGACACATTGTCCATCTTTTCTTACAGTCTGTGAACTACATGTATATATTTTTTAAATATATCATGAACAATTCGATAGAATCTGCTACTCTCTGTTTCAGTGTAAATACTCGAAATCTGTGCATCACAAAAAAAGACATACAACGCAACAGCCACTTACATTGACAACATCAGCAGAAGACACAGCTTCAATTTTCTGGGTCACGACCTCAGGGGAATGGTAGGTGCCCTCTGCGAGCGCCTGTGTACCAATAGCCTCCAATAAACCCTCAGTACTCTCGATGGACATCAGGTAGTCCGCCTTCAGCTGATTCCTGATCAGTTAAAACAACAATACTTCAATGGTCACATTTCATTTTCTGCAGTTTCATTTTCAGGTTACTGTGCTCGACTGTCTGTAAGCAATGCTACAGACCATGTGATGAACTTACTTGGCTCTACTGAGGTCAGCTGCTGCCAGATTCCCTTGAGCAACATCATTCACCTGACCAACTGCTGCAGTAATAACCTGAACACAATATTAACATTCAATACACTTCATCTTTTATATTTTTACATGCTTCAAGCTATGATTATTTTAACACATTAAAATAACTGGTTGTTGTACTGAAGCCGTTAAAATCTAAGCATTTAATTTGAAATCCCATCTGGTTTCAGTATAATTCATTTAGAAATTGATGGCTTACACACGATTTCCAAAAAAATGAATTAATTGAAAACATAAGCAATTTTGTAAAACCTCATACGTACATCTTTGGCAGCATTAGGCTGGCAGATGGTGTACAAGCCAAACAGCCCAGAGTCAGTGTAGCTGGCATTGAAGGCAGATGCCTGTAACAGAGCAACAAACACAGTTACAAAGATCTTCTTTAAAACACTTAAGCTTAAAATAAGGTTACGCTTACATCGAAGGGTTGAGCGGTAACTTTCGAGATAGCCTGACTCAGTTTGCTGGTGGTGTTGGCGCCTCTTTTAATCCGTGGTCCTGATCCGAGCACATGCTGCAGTACGCCGAATGCCGTGGCTTCGGCCGACGTAGCGGTCGCACCCTCGCTGACAACGAGAGCGTGTGCCAGACTGCCTCCGCTCTGATTCCTCAGCTCACCTGTGAAACAAACCCCACAGATAAAAATTACAAAGCATTTCAAAAATGCTAATTTTGGATCAGGCCTCTTTTGACATTAGAAATGCATTTTATCACTTATGAGGGTCCGTGTCGGTTAGGATGCTGCCTATGTAGACAGAATCTAGTAAGGCAGCTCACTAGGCTCCTTGCATTACAATGAGGAGTGAGGCTTTAAACAAGCCTTCGAGGTAAACATCATGCATGGTTTGGTGTATTTTTAACTGCACTTATAGATGTTATGTAATACCTCCCCGGTAGACAGCTTTAGAGCCAACAGTGCCCGTTCCACTGCGGATGTTCAGGAACTGCTCTCCAACCTGCTTCAGTACAGCATGATCCACTCCTTCACAGTAAAACATACACTATATAAATACATTTATGATGTATATGTTTTATATGGTTAATGATATAAATATATCATTATTAGACTACAATGACAATTTTAGGCCGTAACTCCGCATATGAAGATGACAAGATGATTTAATGACGTACCAAGACCAACAAGGGCCATTCTTGGACTGGTAAAGTTGTTTTGAACAAAGGTGTGCATCTGTTAAAACGGATAAAACAACACAAATGTAAAAACTAAAAACACAAATGTAATTATAATTGAGCACATTCTGC
The DNA here is from genome assembly GCF_027580225.2 of Misgurnus anguillicaudatus. Lineage (NCBI taxonomy): Eukaryota > Metazoa > Chordata > Actinopteri > Cypriniformes > Cobitidae > Misgurnus > Misgurnus anguillicaudatus. The sequence continues at coordinate 11,057,325 of NC_073340.2, forward strand.
TCTGTACAGTTTTTTTTAAAGGACACCACCACCATTTTTTAATATTTTACTATGTTCTTACCCCAACCCAGACAAACCAATACATCCCTATATTTTTTCAATGCGTGCACTTAATCCCTGCACAGCACGTCGTGAATGTGCCAGCACCTAGCCCAGCCCCACCCACTCCCCAGGATCCAAACAGGGATGAACCCAGAAGCCACCAAACACCTCCAGGTTTTCCCCACTCAAAGACTGCAGTTACACTAGTAAGTATGGTAATTTTGGTGCAGTAATATTGACGGAAGTTTGAGCAAGAGGGGGAGTGGTCAGGAGTGATGATGTTACTGCGCAACGAGGTCGAAGTGCTGCAAACTAAGTGCTCTTCTGCCATACAATATAGTTCTCATTTTTTATCCACTTAAAAAAAATCGGCACATTTTATTTGTTGCCACCATACTTACTCGTGTAACTACTCATGTAACAGTCTTTAAATAGGGAAAACACGGAAGTGTTTGGTGGCTTCCAAACTCATCCCTGCCTGAATCCCAAGGAACGAATGGAGCCAGGCCAAACGCCAACACATTCATAACACGCTGCACAAAGATGAAGTGCACGCACCGAAAAAAGATAGGTATGTATTAATTCATCTACGTTTAGGTGAGAACATAGTAAGATATTGAATATGGTGGTGTTTTCCTTTAATGTTCGAAGAATATACAAAGAGCTCAGATGCAAAAGCCACGAAACGGCACCTACATAAAAAAAAGGAGCCAAGATTAAATATTTTATGGGTCAGTGACAAAAACGGTTTGGCAAGATGAGAAATTAAAAAATTAGTTTTAAAGCATGCATCAGGTTTATTTCAATGCACATTATGTTGATTTTATGCAATAAAAAATTACATTTGCACCATTTTTATGAAAGTTAAGACTGAATGGACCTGAAAATGTCAAATGGTTTAACTGCCAATTGCGCCAAAGAATGAGAAATATTAAATATTTTATTCATCTTGGTGGCATGTAAGCGTAACCTTTAAAAAAGTTATTTTAAAATATTACACAAAATACATTTATTACTTATTTCTAAATGTAAATTTTAATGCGTTTTTGTAATATTTTTCTGGACATATGCTAAGCTCGGTTTTCTAAATCATCTTTGAGAAATGATGTAAAAATGTATGCAAAAATAATAATAATACACTAAAATAGATGATTATATTTTATGAATATGTTTATATTTTCATTTAAAAAAAATACTGGTTACACCAATTGACACTTTTGCAATTATCCCCCTAATATTCTTTCAAAATGAAATAAAACCAGAAATTTTAGACTTGAGAAAGAAAATATATGCAAGTAATCTGCCAATATATTTCAAAATTTTAACCCTTTTACATTTAATTGAACCATACGGACACAAAATAATTAATGTCAGGTCATTGACCCATATACAATTTTATGAATGGAGTTAAGTGACGCCTTACCTGTTCTGCGCTGATTTGTCCAACCATGTGGTCTGGACAGTATAAAGAATTGGACAGGGCATTCTTATAAGCTGCTGCGTGCAGATTCTCAATCACACCTAATGAGGCACAAACACAAAAAATTAGGGCAATTCAACCTTCTTGTATTACAAACACATGTAAAAGAAAATGTAGGTTAATCTTCATCAATAAGATGGTGCACACCAATCTGTGGAGTCTGCTTGGCAAGTTCCTTATCCACCTTCAGTCTTGCAGCGAGATCAGACACTTCCCATGGACGAAACTCTGGTGCGGTGGTCACATTGATCAGATACTCCATAACAGTGTCACTGCAGGAGGACACAGTGAAAACATCACACACACAGTCACACACATTATCAGACGAACCAATCACATCTACTACTTACATGTGATCTCTCAAGCAGTCCACTGTGTAGACCATCGTTTCTCTGGAGCTTGCCACGCTGTACACAAACATGTCTCACATTAAATCACAGAAGAGCAGCATACAAAATACATATTTTTGTCATGAAAATTCACAAAATACTGTATATGATAGCAGTAAATTGTTCCATGCAATTTATGTTAATAAGCCATGTTTCAATGAGGTTCCTGAATATAAATTAGTCAAGATCTGCTGTATCGTAGCATGTCACACAGATATTACTATACAGAAAAAACATTCAGAAGAGGCCAACAGACATATACTGACCTCAGGCTTCCTCCTACAGCCTCAACACCATGGCAGATCTTGAAGGCAGATGCACCCTTGGTAGTCAGAATCAAAAGTACACAAAAACAAATGCTTAAAGAGTCACTGCACGCTGTTAGGACTTCACAACATGTGACATCATCATCATTAGTATATACCAGACTAGCGGCCAGACGAAGCAAGTGTGTGACACCCAGGTTGTCCATTGTCTCATAACGGCTACCGGCCCGAACGAGCACACCGATCCGAGATGCAGGAGAGTAGTTTTCCAGGGATGCAATCACTAAACCACTAGGCAGCTTTGTCACCTGAAAAAAGGTAACAAGCAGAACAGTAAAGTGATGGTCACACAAAAGCATCTCAGCGGAAAGAGATCATCATAATTTCCTGACCTGCACATCCTGTTGAGGGAACTTCAGCGGTTCGGCTGCCTCCACCTTACGGGCAGCCTGGGCTACATACAGCCTCTTCTGAAAACCAAAAAATACAATATGAAATACTATGAGAAGAACTTTGTCTCAAAACATGAAGCACTTTAGGTTTAACTGGATAACCTATTAATTACAACAATAACATATTCAATGCAACAACTAAAACCCCATTCACACAGACCTTTGGTCCCAGAAAATACCCGTAAAATTGCCAGACAAGCGTCTGTGTGAACACAAACTCGTCCCGTTAATCTTCTGGGATCGTTGCAGGAAAGTGTACCTAGTCAGATACACGGAAAACCCTCTGTGTGAACAAGAAGCCGAAAGAATGCCGTAATGGGCGTGTCGTAGTGAGGACGCGCGCATCATCACAACAAAAGTTATTGTTCAGCTCTTTAAAATGAGGGATAACATGCATATAAACATTCACCACGAGAAATGTTGCAAACTAGATTGACGCAGTAATCAGGAAATGATAAATGAGACGCATAAACAATGACGCACGTGCCGTAGTGAGGGCGCGCGTGTCATGGCAACATGAAGTTGGTTCAACTCTTTAAAATGAGGGATTTACAACATTCACGACGAGAAATGTCCGCAAACTGGACTGAAGCAGATATCAGGTAAGTTAGCTCATTACTTACTGCGTTGAAACAGAGATCATTCAGCAGCATAAAAGAATATCCCGTCACGTGCTCATTTGAGCTAAAATAAACGAAAATACCCACGCGTCATCCCAACAAGATATATCGTTCAGCTCCTCAAAATGTCTGATTAAATGCATATAAACAATCACGATGAAAAATGTCTGAAAACTGTATTAAAGCAGAGATCAGGGAGCTCGTCAAATATCCAATCTGAAGATGAGTACTAATTATCAAATGCAATGAAGAGCAGAGCACAAAAACAAAGCTTTAATTTATAACCTATAACAAATCCATGATATTTTCACATATTTTATTTGTATTATTTCTGTACTCCAGACTAAATGTCATTATATTTTTGAAATAAAGTTTTTTGACAAATGCTCACCAAAACTTTGTGGTTTTCTCCTCTATTTCTCCTACACTAAAAAGTGTGATAACTTGCCCCAATCTCTCCTACATCCCTCTTTATCTGCATACACAGGGTTCCCACACCTTAGTTATCTTCAAATTCAAGGACCTTTCAAGGACTTTCCAGGTCCAATACCCTCAAATTCAAGGACTAAATGTGGGGACACATTTCAAGTGAGAGCAAGGTTACATAGTGTTAACTTTTAAGATACATTGTTACGGTTTCCTTTTGAGGGAACTCGCGCTGCTTCACTGCGGTGACATTTCCAGGGGTAAGTGCGTCTGAATGTGTATATCAAATTCAACCAATGGTGAAGCTTAACGACAAAGACAGGGTGACGCGGGAGCCAGGAAGTATATCGCTATCTGAAATATTGCCAAAGACGGCGTTACAGGGACGCTGGAAGTATGACATGGGAGACACAGCGTCTCGTTCCCTTCTCAGGGAACAACAGTTACATACGCAAACGGAGACATTTTCATGTGTCAGACACAACTATGCATATTTTGGTATGAATCAACATTTACGTACAGAAGATATAAGCATTTAAAGCGAACAGTTTAACACGTTTGCTTAAAAAGGTCTAACATTTTTATGATTTATCATACACTACACAGGGAAAAATATGGATTTTTTCCCCAGAAAACTTCTTGCATAAAATAGATTCAAGCACTTTCAATGACCTGTATCTATGCATGTATTTTTCAAAAACTTCCCACGGCCTTGAATTTTTTCCCCCAGATTCACAAACTTTCAAGGATTTCAAGGACCCGTGGGAACCCTGCATATACTATGGTCTGCTTGGTTATTATGTTTAACAATCTTATTAAAGTTACTGCTGAATTGACCTTCTGTTTTGAGTGCTGTCAGGTCTGAAATCAATTTATTTTGTTCACACAGTCACGATAACTTTCTCAAGCAAATGGATTTGGATGGTCCAGAAACGATAACCACAAGATGGTGCAACACACACATATCATACGGACAAAGAACTTTGGGTAGTGCAACGAATCCTTGCAAAATAAAACCTTATACATGAAGATTTGTGGACAAAGTAAAGGGCAATGACATTTAGGAGCTGAACTGACATTTATATCTAATCATATTCATTCAGTCTCTCTTCCCCTCTCTCTGAGAATCAAGGCCGGTCGTTGTCCTCTCTCATACACCCTTTCCCGCGCTATTAAACCTTATGTACCAACACACAAACGTACAATGCGGCTGAACATTTAAAGTAATAAATAAAGTACTCACAGATAATTGACTTATGCCCCGGATCCCCCTCATATTCTCGCTTTCCTTCACTCACACCACAGCAATATGGCTGACCTATGGATGTCCTACCCACAAACCCCTGCGCGTTGCTTCTGGGCGCGCAAGCGCAATGCAGCGCAAATCCATACTGCCACCTAACGACTCGGAGCATAGACTATTAAAACATTTAAATCGTTCGTATTTAGCCTTGTTGCAGACTAAATTTGCTTTAGAAAACTTAATTAACGCGTCGATTTTACGTAATTGTCGAACTGAATCGAAATTAAAGTACATTTAGTGATTTAAAAATATATTTGTATTATTAGGATGAGGGGAGGTTTGTATGAGATATGCACATGCGCAGTGGGAGCGATCACAAACACGTGTTTCGAACTACGACAGTAGAGAAGAACCAACGTTTGCACATCGTCAGAAGAGCCTTCTGTTAAAATTAGATTTCTATTTAGTTAAAGTAACAAATTTTCTGTTTAGATAAACAATTCTGTCCTCTGTGAAGCTTTTGCCGAGAGGACATACATTTTGATTTAGTTGATTTTGAGTATTTTTTGCGAAAACGAACACGATGGTAAGTAACATAAAACAGTTAGCAGGTGATAGTTATTACGAACTTACTTTCTGATGTTGATAGTATAACGTAAAGTTGTTTAGGGTAGATATACAGTTATTTGTTTGACTTGTAAAATATAATGTACACTTGGCTTTTGTGTGTATAACGGTGTTATTAGCAGTTAGTTAGCAGTAGTGCTAAATGCTATATCACGCGGTATTTGCCAATCGGTGTTGATGCGATAACTTGAACAACTTTTGTGTCTTTACTACTAACACTTTACTGTTTTGTCTGTTCTTTGTAAATAGACTGAAGCTGATGTAAATCCAAAGGCCTATCCTCTGGCCGACGCCACGCTCACCAAAACCATCCTGGACCTCGTGCAGCAGGCGTCTAACTACAAGCAGTTACGAAAAGGAGCCAATGAAGGTAACATAATATTAATGAACATGTTTGTCATGTCCAAGAGGGCATATTCACGGTGACCCTTGCGGAAATTAACTATGGTTAACTAACTTATAGCAATTCTTTTTAAACTGTAGTGAAACCAATGAATACCGTAGTTAAACCATGGTTTTGCCAATGGTGATAAATATGCCAAATAAAAACATGGTTACTACACAAATGTGGTAAAGGGAAAGTTATGTTGACATAAATTATAAATAGATTTTTTTGCTGTTAGTCTGTATAGTACTTCATAGCTCCAAAACATCGACCAGCAATCACGATGGCACTTCGGCTTCTCAACAGCTTGAGATAACCAATGCTATTTAAAACACTTCTTAGGGAAATCAACTTGGCATTTAACATAACTAACTCTGGTTTTATTTTGCCTTCCACAGCCACTAAAACTCTTAACCGTGGTATTTCTGAGTTCATTGTCATGGCTGCTGATGCTGAACCTCTGGAGATTATTCTGCACCTGCCGCTGCTGTGTGAGGACAAGAACGTGCCGTATGTGTTCGTTCGCTCTAAACAAGCTCTGGGACGAGCATGTGGAGTGTCCAGACCTGTCATAGCTACATCAGTCACCATCAAAGAGGGATCACAGCTGAAACCTCAGATTCAGTCTGTCCAGATGGCGATTGAAAGACTCTTAGTTTGAGCGCATAATTTTGTTTTACACTTTTTGTTTTGACCAATTTATGAATTCTTTGTGTAGTCTTGATGACTTTTTTTGTAAAAAATCAATTTTGAGTATGATTCTCAGAAATTGATAGCCGAAATAAAGTTCGGGGTAAATTAAATGACCTCAAGGCCTGTTGTTTTCTTTATTGTATACTTCTCATTTAACTTTTTATTTATTATGTGCAAATTCTTCTGGGTAGCACTGTGTTTAAAGGTTCTGTGTGTAGATTTTAGCGGCATCTAACGGTGAGATTGCAACCAATGGCGCAGTCCACAGCTCACCCCTTCATTTTGAAACGCATAGAGATGCTATGGTAGCCGGTTGTGCTATGGCACAAACGCGTAGTCATCTGAGATAACGTATTGATGAAAAGCGCTCTGTAGAATATGTCTGTTTAGGGCTATTGTAGAATCTGCCAGTGCAAAATGGCGATTTACATGTAAGGGGACCCCCGGTGCATGTAGATACAAACTGCTCAGTCTAATGTTATAAAAACAATACAGTTCATTATGTAAGGTCTTCATACACCACTGATAATATAGTTATGCACATTATATTGCTTTTCTGTCAAGAGATCCTCCTAAAAGTTACACAGTGCACCTTTAAATGGATAGTTCACTCATTCTGTCATCATTTACTCATCATGTTGTTATAAACCTGTTTAAATGTTTTGGTTCTGATGAACATAAATATTTTTTTGAGGAATGTTTGTTACCAAACCATTCATGAGCCTCATTCACTTCCATAATAGAACAAAAAAAGTATACACGTTTGTAACAACATGATGAGAGTGAGTAAATGATGACAGAACTTTTATTTTTGGGTGAACTCCCTTTTTGGTGGAGGGTATTTTGCCAAAGTAATAATACCAATCTTGCCTGGATTGATCTAGTAAAAAGGATATTCATGTTCAGTTTGTGTGTTTTTTATGTTTATAAGTTGTCTAGTCACTAGTGTGCCTGCCAAGGCACCAGGTTGCCTGCAAAGGGTCTGTGAGGTGCCCACCAAAGCACATTCTATGAATCGAGTCTAAATTGTTATATTTATTTATTACATATTTTTTACAGTAGTCTGGTTTCTTATGTATGTTAACATTTTAAGCATTAATAAAACATAAGTAAAACAAAAAAGTTTTGAGTAGACTATAAAAAAGTAGCCCTCCAAATTGTTTTATCCATCGTGGTAGCCCTTGCTCACAAAAAGGTTGGAGAGACCCCTGACTAAAAGTATTGGGCGTTCTCTTTTTATTATTGGGCTCATGACGATCACGTGACAGATCGAGGAGCGAAAGTCCGCAACAGGTTGCGCGTTGACAAACAGGTGAATTTCCTCGAGGATTAAATATGACAGAGTCGCCAGTTTTATTAAGCAGAGATGAAGTCGCACGTTTACTTAGCGTTGAGGATCTGATTCCCAAACTGGAATCCGCAATGGGAAAGTTTTCCAAACGGGACAGTTCAGAAATCATTCAGCCTGTGAGATCTGTAGTGCCCATACAGAAACACAATGGGTATGAAGAAATCTTTTTTTTATGTATTATCATTCAATCACAAAAAATGTTTAGAAATAACACATGGTTCGTTTATCAGGTTTTTGGGTTTAATGCCTGCTTATATGGCCGCTGAGGGTATTTTATGCACTAAAATGGTGGCTTTTTACCAACGTGAAGAGGGCTGCAGTTTACCGTCAACTCAAGCCACCGTGTTACTGTTTGATCCCGAACAAGGTCACGTGACTGCGGTGAGTTACGCCAAAGATTACCCTTACGAAAATTCACCATGGTTGTACTACTGTTAAATCAGTACAAAATTGCTCATCACTACACCAAAAACCAGGGTTATTTACCACCCTTTTGTAAAGTAATGCAACGCTTTACCAGAGGGGCTCCGCCTTTAGGTTAAAGAACCAATCATCAATCCATTGACTGATAATCTATGTGGGAGGGGCTGGGTTTACACCAAACGCGAAGCGTGCAATCGCGTTGCTCGCTAGATTGCTCGCGGGATTTAACTTCGTGTCATGCGAATTTTTCGCTCGAGTTGATTATTTTCAAATTGGGCGAAGACGCGTTTGAGGCGAATAGCGCTTATGGAACGCCAAGAGGGTCAAATACACGCGTATTTTGTTTTCACGGCAAACGCGCCGCCCATATTGCGTCATTCGCATCGCCGCACGCGAGGACGCGTCTGATCTACTAGCGCAAATCGTTGAACTCGCATTTAGTGTGAACCCACAGTAAACCCACAGTTACAGATTCGTGTGAGGGAGAGAGGCGCTTGCCAACCTGTGCGCATGCGCACTAGATAAAACTACGTTAAACGGTGTTATTAGCGCAATTTTCGTTTAAGAACTACAGGTGCTGGTCATATAATTAGAATATCATCAAAAAGTTGATTTATTTCACTAGTTCCATTCCAAAAGGAAAACTTGTATATTCATTCATTACACACAGACGCTGTCTCTATTCTTTTTCTTCTTTTACCTAACCTAAAGTCAGGATGCTATAACCAATATGCTGTAATCTGCATATAAAACTCACAACAAACAAAGTCTATTAATCATTTTAATAACTTCAATGGAAACTGAATTATTCTATTATTATTCTGTATTAACTCTTTCACCGCCAGCGTTTTAAAAAAAAGTTGCCAGCCAGCGCCAGCGTTTTTCATGATTTTCACAAAAGTTGAATGCCTTCCAGAAAATGTTTTTCTTCAAATATATAAACATACAATATACCAAATGAAAGAACAGACCCTCTGCTTTAAAAAAAAAAACGTTTCATCCTACCTTGAGTAGTTCTTTTGTAAGCAGCTATTGAATATGGGTAGGTTTCTGCAAAAACACCACATTTTGAGCAAAAAGCAGAGATAATTCCATTTTTGTGACGGACCTTTCATAGAGATCCCATACAGCAGCTTGCCATAGGGCAATACTTCCGGGTTTAAAAAGTTGCGGAAGGGCGCCACCTAGTGGATAATAGCGGTATTGCGGAAAGACGGAAATACTCGTCATTGGCGGGGAAACGTTTTCTCTTGATTGACGAGAAATCTCGTCAATGACGGGGAAAGAGTTAATATTATTATTTTATTATAATACAGTCTGTATTAATGTATTAGTACTGTAATTGTTTACCCTAAAGCTGTATTAAAATAACAGATCATGAATGGGGAGGCCATCACAGCCACACGAACAGCAGCAGTGTCTGCTATATCTGCTAAAGTAAGTTCCTCTCAAACAGACTCCAAAATCAAATATCAATAATGCATAAAATCAGCTATTCCTAATATTTGTTATTCTCTCCCCCTAGCTGTTAAAACCAGCTACGTCAGAGGTGTTGTGCATCCTCGGTTCAGGACAACAAGCTAGAAGCCATTATGATGTTTTTACAAAAGTCTTCAAGTTCAAAGAGGTGACATTCGAAAATGTATATAACTCAAAATGTTTATCATACAGGGCTTACTTTAATGCACAGCACCGTGTATATTTCAGGTCCGTGTGTGGAGCAGAAGAAGAGAAACAGCTCAGAGGTTTGCAGATGACCTCCAAGATCCTATTAGAGTTTGTTCTTCTGTGAAAGAGGCGGTGACGGGAGCTGACGTTATAGTCACTGCCACAGGTGCGAGTGAGCCGATACTCTTCGGTGAATGGGTCAAATCAGGTGCACACATAGCAGGTCAGTTTTGCCAAATCACAAAAGTTATAGATTCTATCGATATCAAACAGACGGTTTACGTTGTTTTGTATTATAACAGCGGTTGGCGCCTGTCGTCCAGACTGGAGGGAATTAGACGATGTGTTGATGAGAGATGCTGTGGTGTATGTGGACAGCAGAGAGGGAGCTAATGCAGAGTCAGGAGACATCGTCCTGTCTGGTGTATGTGTGTTTGTCACAGACCTCAATCCTTTGATTCATATTAAACAGCACACATATCAAAAAATGCTTGTGCACCACGTTTTCAATCACTTATTTTCAATAAATGACAGTGAGTATCAGCCATCCTCCCATATCAACAGAGCAGGAACGCTTGAAACCAAAACCACCAGGAAAAGACCATTCTTAAGACTTTTATTGCCTCATATGCATAATAACAATGACATATAAATATAAATTCCTGAATGTTTCACATAATCTATTTACCACCACAGGCTCAGGTTTTCGCAGAGCTTGGAGAGGTTATAAATGGATCCTGTCCTGCCCAGCGTGAGAAGACCACAGTATTCAAGTCACTGGGTAACATGTTTTTCCACAGACGTGATCCAGAAGAACATGATGTATTAAAAGACCAAATGAAGAACATGAAAAAGCTTTCTCACCATTTTAAAGAAGTTCCCATGTTGAAAGAGAGAGAATCAAATGAGAAGAATGTACCCATAAATAGACTTAATGTTTACATTTATCCCTCGAGAAAAGGAATGTTTCTATACTATTTAAAACTTCTGCAAGGTCTACTTTTATTTCATGTTTCTTGAAAGGCACACATTTCCTAGAAATTAGGAAAAACACTTATTTTTGGAAACATCAAAATATTTGACATGACTTAATGGTTCCAAGTAAAGTTCCTTAAAGGAATAGTCTACTCATTTTCAATATTAAAATATGTTATTACCTTAACTAAGAATTGTTGATACATCCCTCTATCATCTGTGTGCGTGCACGTAAGCGCTGGAGCGCGCTGCGACGCTTCGATAGCATTTAGCTTAGCCCCATTCATTCAATGGTACCATTTAGAGATAAAGTTAGAAGTGACCAAACACATCAACGTTTTTCCTATTTAAGACGAGTAGTTATACGAGCAAGTTTGGTGGTATAAAATAAAACGTAGCGCTTTTCTAAGCGGATTTAAAAGATGAACTATATTCCATGGCGCAATAGCACCTTTGGGAGTACTTCGACTCGCCTGAAAAGTCCGCTTCCCTTCTCACTCTCATAATGGGAGAGGGAGGGTGTTACTGCGCCGAGTCGAAGTACTGCCAAAAGTGCTATTACGCCATACAATATAGTTACTCTTTTAAATCCGCTTAGAAAAGCGCTATGTTTTATTTTGTACCACCAAACTTGCTCGTATAACTACTCGTCTTAAATAGGAAAAACGTTGATGTGTTTGGTCACTTCTAACTTTATCTCTAAATGGTACCATTGAATGAATGGGGCCAAGCCAAACGCCATCGAAGCGTCGCAGCGCGCTCCAGCGACCACGTGCACGCACACAGATGACAGAGGGATGCATCAACAACTCCCAGCCAAGGTAATAACATATTTTAATATTGAAAATGAGTAGACTATTCCTTTAAAGCTCCCATAACACAGTTTCTGCTCATCTCATGCTAATCTTGAGTACTACATATAGAGTAGTTTTGCATTCTATATATCTCCGAAGAGTCTTTAGTTTTATCAGATTTATAAAAGATTGGCTCTAGTAAATGTTTTCGGAAAAACATGACCCCCTCGATGCGTCCAACGGGAGCAACCAACACACAAACCCACTATCTCTGGATAACTTATGATTCACTATGTTTGTGTCGTTTACATTATATGCACTTACGCGCAGATTTTTTACATAACATAGAAGCAGTTTTACTTACCGCCTGCCACTCGTGATCCTGTTAGGACTTTTTAACGAAATCCAGCGTTAAAGGAACAGTATGCAGGATTGTGGCCAAAACTGGTACTGCAATCACACAACTGGTGACCACTATACAACATGACAACATAAACATCAGTTGAGGGCTGCAACTTCACTTTTTAAATGACAATATCCTGGACGGACCACTGTTGTGCGTGATATAAGTATTTGAAATGAAAATGATTTCTTAATGTCTAGTGACATATCAGGGCCATTTTATGATTAATTGATATAAATTTCTTACATACGGTTCCTTTAAACAAACACACCCGCAAAACTCCGCTGCTAACCCGGATAAACAAACTATATCCATTGTTTCCATAACGCTGGCTTACTTGAAAAGCTGAACAAGGCTTTCATCTCCTTACATCCAAAAACACACTTCTTCTTTCGTGCCATTGTTAAGTCTTGATATAAAACAAAGCTGTTGCGTGCAGTGATGTCCATGACTTATACTCAAAGGAACAATGCTAATGAGCATTGCCTCCATATGACAGATCTTTTTGTTTCCTTCTTTGTAAGTCACTTTGGATAAAAGCGTCTGCTAAATGTAAATTTAAAAATGTAGCGTAGTAAAATAAAATTTAATATGAAATGTGGGAGTAAAAGGTATGATATTATGCTTTAGAATGTAGTGAAGTAAAAGAAAAACCTCTACTGAAATGAGTAAAAATAATGCTAGTCAACATTTCAAGTGGATCAAAACCTTTAATAAAATTTGTCCTAAAACTAACAACCAATACCCGTTCTTGTCTTTGGACAACTTTGATGAACTTTTTTGATCCACTTCAAATACAGACTAGTGTACTTAACCACTATCCACCTCTGTAGTTAAGGGGTGTGTGTTGTTGAAGGGGCCATGGCATGAAAATCTGACTTTTTCCATGTTTAAGTGCTATGATTGGGTCCCCAGTGCTTCTATCAACCTAGAAAATTTGAAAAAGATTAACCCAGTAACTTAGTTTTGTAAACCATTCTCTACAAGCACATGTTGAAATTTGGCTCTACTTATGATGTCATAAGGAGCTCTTATTATAATAATACCGCCCCTTAATCTGCACTATCCAATCACAACACTGCCATTTAGTGCAGAGAAAAGCACAATTAAGTTTTAATTGCAACAAACCACCATCATTTTTGATCAGTGTTTGAATTTCATCAGCTCATTTGCATTTTAAAGGACACACCCAAAACAGCAAATTTTTGAACACACCTACGAAGTGGCATTTTCACATGCTATAATAAATAATTAAAATTCACATATGTGCTCTGGGGACACCAAAGATTTATTTGACATCTTAAAAAAGTCTTGTGCCATGGCCCCTTTAAAATATGCCTTCTCGTACATTATTGTTCCCAGTATATTTGTTTTGCTCTTTTAAATGCAGGTATGGGATTACAGGATGCCGTCTCGGCCAAACTGGCGTTCGACAAGTGGAAAAGTCAACAGTGAAGAACCAAAACGTGCATCTTCTCTTCCACAACTCCAAAATGTTTTTACCCTTCGAGCCCATCAATGATTGGCAGCTTAACAGAATGTGCTCGACTGTTACATATTCTGTTAATGCTTAAGAATTACAAATCAATGAATCCATCTACATCAATTTGTATTATGCTTCATGTGATTTGTGGTATATTTAACGCTGTGTCCTCAGGGGTTTTCAAACTGGGGTCCAGGGTCCCCAGAAAATGTTGAAAAAAATTGTAAAAATCTCGTACACATTTACAGGAAAACATTTATACCAACTTTTTTTTTCCAATGCATGCGCCCAAATACGAAATGCTGTAAACCAAGTGCTCTTCCGACATACAATATATTTCTCATTTTTTATCAGCATAAAAAAATCGCCACGTTTTATTTTGTGCCACCATACTCGTGTAACTACTCATGTAACAGTCTTTAAATAGGGAAAACATGGAAGTGTTTGGTGGCTTCTAAATTCATCCCTGTTTGGATCCTAAGGAATGAATGGGGCTAGGCTAAATGCTAAAACATTCACGACACGCTGTACAAAGATTAAGTGCACGCATTAAAAAAAAGATAGGTATGTATTAATTCGTCTAAGTTGGGGTAAAAACATAGTAAAATATTGAAAACTGGTGTTTTCCTTTAAGTTTGGTCTTTATAATATCACTATTATTACTATTTAAAGAGTTTAAATGTTTCTTGACACAAAATATGGATATATCATTTGGGAAAGGGGTCCCTTGATAAAGGTTTATCGTATGTGGGGGTCCCTGCCATCATAAATGTCTTAAGCAGCCATGACTACATCAAATGATGAACTACATACTGTAACCCACCCACAATATAAACTCACTGATCCCAAATTCAGCTTCATATTAAACACATCCTGATTGCATCACTTTCAGTGTAAACATGACACATGGCTTGAAACTTGCTTGGTTGTAATGTTATGTAGATAAACCGCATACAGGGTTAATAAAGGACAAAGACAAATGTTTTTAGATTCAGTTTCTATTTCAGACATAAAGGTTAATACATTGTAGCTTTAGTGGAAACCATAAAATCATGAATAAAGCATTTAAATTGCTATTGTTACACAAAGAAATAAAAGAATCTGGTAAATAACCGCTTCCCTTGAATTGTGTTGAAAATCAATTAAAAATCTAATACTCTCGTCATCTGTACAACAAACCGTTCATGTATCTTTAATGGTTTGACTTACTATCAACAAGACTACATTTAGCACAGTGTTTGTGGGGATCTTTAGACGCTATGAACCTTATTTAAGGTACAAATATTGCAGACATGCTGGTCACAATTAAAACCTATATCTGCTCAGACACTTGGCACAGTTATATCTGTAGTCTAAATACAATACTGAGGGACTGCAAAACACTGCCAAACTCCTCCGACATCATGAATAGTCAGACACCGTAGTGAAAAATATGCTATATACTGACACTTAAATTGTGTATTTAAACTAGTCGTGTTTTTAATTTAAAATAAAAGCTACAGAATGGGAACCATAACACAGCTTCCTTCAGTATTACAGCGATCATCATCTCTTCTGAGTGTACACGACTCAACCCACCCTTTCAGGAATAAAGTTAGATAGTTAGTGTTAGCAAATTGAAATCCATTACTTGGGTTTGATTTTTGGCAATAATTCATTCTCTATTAAAAAAATGCAAATGTAAACAATATCTGGCCTCAAATAAAGACAAACCAAAAGAGTGTTTAGTTTCATAAAGTAGAAATGAAAGACAAAATAAGGTAGATAATTAAAAGGCAGCGGGAATATTTTAGTGTACAAGGAAAACTAGTATGGATGCCACTCCCTGTTCTCAGAAGTAAATATTCTGACATCTTAAAAGCTAGTTGAGTATTTCTAATCACAATGCAAAAGAGAAATATCAGTTTGCACGTTCCCTCTTCCTCAACGCACATTTCCCATCATCCCCCTCGTTTGTTGTCTCAGGTGAGCTCAGATTGCAGCTGGTGGCGTGTGCGTGCAGTCAATTCAGAGAACTAAACACTTTCTCCTCTTCTTCTTGACTGGAGGAGGGCACAGTACCGCACGGATGGCTTCGTCAAACACCGTCTTAAGGCCTCGCTGCGTTAAGGCCGAGCACTCCAGGTACTTTACAGCTCCTGTAAAGAAAACCACAAAGTACTTGAGCATTGGTTTATGAAAGTTTAATGAAAATATATGTTGCCGATAACAATATGTGACCCTGGATAGGGCTGCACGATATACCGGAAAATTTATCGTGATAACTGTATGCGCGATATCCATACCGCAGAGAGTTGTGATAACGTTTATTTTACACGTCTATTATTTGTGTGTTGCATGCTTAGATTGTCTTAATTAGACCAATCAGAAGGGGTCTTACTAAATACCCTCCAAGTAGGTCTTATGCTGCGTTTACACCAGCCGCGGTAGAGGCGTGACGCGCGAGTGATTTCAATTTCAAGTCAATTTGAAGGTCTGGAGGTCTCGCGGCGCGGATGAGACGTTTGGCGCTGAAGACGCATTTCCGCCTCATTCGTGCGAATGGTGCGAATTGAGCACCTGGCGCGGTACGCGTGAATGGTGCTTTTTGTACATTTTGTGTTTGACGCGAATTGGCGTCTGATGCCCGAGTTGAAAAATATGAACTTTGGCGGAATTTCGCGCCATGTTAACCAATCAGGAGCCTGCTTGTTGCTGTGGCGGCAGCCCCGCCCGGAGTCACTTATTCAGCATGAACCCTTGATATTGTCCGTGAGCAGTCACCCGGAGCTATATGACACTAGGGCTGCAGCTATCGATTATTTTTGTAATCGATTAATCTATCACTAAATCGATCGATTAATCGAGTAATCGGATAAAAATTTTGTATGTGTTTTTAAACAACCAAAACAAATAATGCATAACGAAAATGACATGGCTGTAAAATGTTCAAGCATTTGGCTTTTATTTCTAAAAAAAAAACAGAGGTATTTGGCTCCAAAAAATAAGCCTATTTATTTCAATTTTTACCCATTTAGTGTTTATAAGTGCCAGTGCCAACAATTAAACACTTTAATTTATTAATATGCACAACAGGTTTCATGCTGTAATCTAGCCCTGACATCCAAGTAAATATCTGGTTTATGTACATTTCTACACTTGCAGCATTTACCATTAGGCTACTAACATATAATACGGTATATCATTTCTGGGGTGAGCCTATTTGCTATGGTAACAACCTGTGTGTGCACATGTGCACCTGTGTTTGTGTGTGCACGCGTGCTGTGCGTGAGGAAGAGTGACACCCCAGTCAGACATTCAGTTGCTTCATTGCATTTTGGTACGGCAGAAATACATAATTCATTTTCAATAGAACGCTGCATTTGGTTTGCATCACTTGCATTGCGGTGCATTTTAGGTTAAGAATCCGTTCCAAAAATCACAACATCACGTCCTGCTGTATACAGTGAAAGCATGCTGAAATTATTGTTGCGTGGCTACATAAAAGTTTAAGCATATGTGATGCATTGCGCGATCGGTCTGACTCGCGTGAGACAGAATAACTTCCTTATGCTAAACTCCAATAAAACAGAGATTATTATTATTGAGCAAAATATGTCAGATTACAAGTCGCCCATATATGATTGCACTGTGGAGCCGTTTTTTGGTACACACACCTGTAAAGTGCATGCGTGTGTGTGAAGGGGTTCTTTTTTAAGCTATACTCTCCTCCAATTGAACGTGAATACGTTTACTACTTAAAAACATCAAAGCTAAACATCATATCTAGTCAAACCGCATAACGACATCGCTACAATACAGTATGGGATTAAAATCAGCGGAAGCTACGTTACCTTGTTTCATCGACGCTTGGTGAAACAGCAGTGGATGCTTTCGTTTCAGATGCTGAATGTAATAATGATAATGTAATGATCCCAAACTTTAGACATTCTCTCTCTGCCGTTTATGGACATATTCGCTCTGCCATCGCGCCAACTAAATTCAAAATGTACCACGCGCTATGATGTGCTTCCTGAACATTGAACAACGGTCCGTGTGAATCAGATCTCTCGGCGCGTGTAGTGCGCGTCATAGGAATTTAACGAGGCTTCGAGGCAGAATTTTTGCCTCGAGTAAATCGAGTTACTCGATGAATCGTTTCAGTCCTATACGACACAAGTTCTTATTTCTATAGAGACCGGAATAAAAAGGACCTCGCTTGGAAGAGTGTCAATGAGGACATTTGGCAACCTGGTAAGTTGTAATACACATTTCACTTTTGAGTCACGTGACGTTTATCGACCCGCGCCGTTTATTTTCCCCCTATAGTAAGGTTACCAAATACAAACCGGTAACTCTCGATAAATGCACAATCAACATCAGCCATCTTGCAAACAGACAATCGCACTTGCCCCTCCCACAAGAAGCGGATTTTGCCCCTGATGTGCGTCAAATGCTTGCTTTTTCCGCGCGTCTACTTCGCTCTACGCACGCGAATGCATTCAAACTGTAAGCGGCAAACTAAGCACGGTAGACGCGATTTTGTTGCAGGAAACACGGTTGGTGTAAATGCAGCATTATACTGTTATACTATTGGCTAGACTATTTGCGGACGCAAATGTAAACCTCGCGGCTAAAAGCAGAGCGCGGAAGATAAATATGGCAGGAGTAAAGACGAGCGAAGAAAACTAAAGCGAGGAACTTGTGCCTAAAAAGAATAGTTTTTTAGCCCGAATTAAATTTAATTACATCAGAAGAATATGTATTACCTGCTTATTTCAGTATGATAATTACATATCTACAGTACTGTGCAAAAGTCTTAGGCCACCATGCCAGAATTAGATTTGTTGTTTTTGCAATGTTATAGTGATCATATATAATTCAGTCTCTTTATTAGAATACATCCAGAAAATACAGGAAATGTGTATATAGCATTAAAAACTGTATATAAAAATGTAAACTGATGTGTCAGGTTTTTAGGATAAACTCCCCTTCCACTTGAGCAATAGAAGGAAACTGCAAGATCTCTTAAACCTAAATAAAATTAAATTCTAATTTCTCATTTTAAAGAAATTAGTCTTTTTACTTCATTCTGCTCAAAAACGCTCAAGATGTTTTTAGTGCCAAGAGAGGTCACACTAAACACTGACGATGTCTAAAAAAAGACATTTAGTCCTTTTGTACATATTTCCTGTATTTTCTGTTCGTATCTTAATAAAATGGATTGAAAAATAAATATGGATTGACATTAAAACTTCTAAAACAACAAGTCTGGTGGTGGTGGCTCATGACTTTTGCACATTCTTGTGTATGATAAAAAATAGCTAAAGAAAGAGCATTTCTTTAGAGAAATGATGAATCACAAAAAATACCGTCAGCGGATTGGGCAACAGTAGAATCGCATATTACATGGTTTCTCATTATCATGTCGTAAGGGCATTTTTTAATTTTACGATTTATACGTCATATGAAAGCTGAATAAATAAGCTTTCCATTGATGTATACAGTTTTTTTTATGATAGGACAATATTTGGCTGAGATACAACTATTTGAAAATCTGGAATCTGAGGGTGCAAAAACAAAAAAATTGTGAAAAAATGCCTTTAAAGTTGAGCAAATTAAGTCTTTAGCAACACACATTACTAATGATAAATACATTTTTGACATTTACGGTAGGAAATTTACAAATATCCTCATGGAACAATGATTTTTTTGGGATTTAAAAATCAATCCATAAAACGTATCGTTGGCTATTGCTACAAATATATCCGTGCGACTTAACTACGTTCACACTGCAACCATTAATGCTCAATTCAGATTTTTTGCTTTTTGTTTTGTTTGACTGTGGTGGACTTCATACGAAGGTGCGCAGACCAGCCAGTCAACGCATTTTATCCATAGACTGTAAAAAAGATGGACGAAGTGTCTGTGACGTCACCCATAGGTTTCTGAAGATCGTTTTTGAAACTAAAAGTAGGCGCATCACTCGCGGATATCCGAAAATGGGTAAAAAAAAGGCGGGACGTGGGTGAAGCTGAAGTGGCTGGTTGCTGAAACCACACCCGCCTAGCTCGACCCTAGTGACAGCTAGTTCACCCGTCACTCAAGTGGCCACGCCCTTAATTATGCAGAACTTTAAGGCTTAATATCATTTAAAAGGATGAGTTAAAAAAAGATTCACCCCCTCACAGTTGTCATGAAGGGCAAAAATAGCTATAAAGACCAAAAACTATTTTTGTAGCAGGCTGTAAACATTATTTTCTACTGTAAAGTTGGGCATTTTAACATGGAGGTCTATGGTGATTGACTCCCTTTTGGAGCCTGCCTCTAGTGGCCAGTTGATGAATTGCAGTTTGTGTCACTTCCGTATTGGCTTCATCAGAGAGATCGAAAGGTTGTCCCTCAGTTTTATCTTAATTCCGTGGGAGCAATACAAGAGCATATGAGCCGAGGCAGTCTGCTCCCGGGTCACGTACGGGGGGGTCATCTGGACAACGCATCAGGAAAGTCAAACACATGTTAAGCCCGGAATACACTGCACGATTTTTGTCCTCTCATAAGATCATTACCTTATCACACTGTGCGACATGTATCGTTTAAACTCGAGTACGAGAGGCATGTAGACTGTACGATGATGACACGGAAGCTTCGGCGGCTGCGTCGTTGCGCAACATGCGCTCGTGGTAAACAAATACCGGCGCGCAGGTCGTAGCAGCAAACACACTGTGCGGTGATCATGCCGAATTTCTGACACTGCCAGAAAACTATCGTAGGTTATTTTTGGATGCAAGACCTGAAAAACGTCCGTCTTTGAATCTCTCTCACTGTACAACATAGGACCACCGATGAAGGCCACGATCACAGAATCGCGATGATTGTTTCACGGTGGCAATCTTTCGTCTGGGACAGCCAATAATCGTGCAGTGTATCCCGGGCTTTAGGGGCTTTCATGTATAAGGCGATGTGCAACAGAAGATTAATATTAAATGTCTTGAATGTTTTTAAGTGGTTTTGCAAACATGCCATTGGTGCATATTTCAGCAATTAACTCTTTCCCCGCCAACGTTCTTTTAAAAAGTTGCCAGCCAGCGCCAGCATTTTTCATGATTTTCACAAAAGTTTAATGTCTTCCAGAAAATGTTCTTCTTTAAATGTATAAACATACAATATATCAAATAAAAGAACAGGCCATCTGCTTTCAAACAAAAAACGTTTCATCCTACATTTCATAATTTCTCTTTTTATCACCTCTCAAATATTGGTAGATTTCTTCAAAAACACCAAATTTTGAGCAAAAAGCTGAGATAATTCCATTTTTGCGAAGGACTTTGGATAGAGATCAGATTCAGAGCGATCCTCAAATCATACACTGAGTTCTATCTCTTTCAAGTGAGGCGTTACTTCCGGGTTGTAAAAGTTGTGGATGGTGGATAATAGCGGTATTGCGAAAGCCGAATTCTGGTCATTGGCATTGAAGCGTTTTGTCTTAATTGACGAGATAACTTGTCAATGGCGGAGAAAGAGTTAAGACGCATATCAATCTATATGACGTAAAAGTTGCATAAATTCTGATATGACTGTTGAGACTGATGTCACATTGCAAAACATCCAACCTGTATCTGATTTAGAACCACATATAGAAGTGACTCAAATCAGAATCGAAAAGATCAGATTCCATGTGGTTTGTGCTGTTTACACGGTCATACAAAGAGACAGACGTGGGTCACATAGGAGCAGAAAATCGGATTTTGATGGCAGTGTAAACATAGTGTTATGGTCCAGGGTCACATATGCATTAAATTGGTTTCAGTGAATAAAATGTGAAAAACATTTATTGATTTAGTTTAGTTCTAACTGATTTTTCAGAGAAAAATGTATATCATCAAATGCTATAAACATGACAAATTAAAAAGATCAATTAATTCATTAATTTCTAACCTATTTCTTTGGCCATAGCGAGGCCCTGAGGGTAGGTGATAGGAGTGAGTTTCTTCTCTTTCAACTTCTCAATTGTGTCCTTGTCATCCCTCAGATCCAGTTTAGTCCCAACAAGAATTATGGGAGTGTTGGGACAATGATGTCTGACCTCTGGATACCACTGTTGAAAGACAAAGTTTCCATTACCAACTAATATGAATGAGTCATACGCGTATAAAGTGAGTCAAATATGAGTCAATATAAGGGTGGGGGAGCTAATATCACTTTATCTTGAGCTTAGCAAAGTATTATGCACACACTGTGTAATATTGTCTTACTGTAGAGAAACATCACAACCTTCACTAGCAGCACCAGTACAAAGGTTACAGACAGGAGATGTGACTTTGATGCTGGACAGTTTGCAGACGCACAAGGTTAAAAAGAGCTTGCGTCTGCTTTATTACAGAAGTGCCAACATGCGATTTTGAAAGCAATGGAGACATGTTTACTCAATCTGCCAGACAGACTATTCTTAGTTCAGCATCTTCCTGCTTTCATTTACAACACAAACTCTTTAGTCGAAGCAGCGTCTTACCTTTGCACGGACGTTCTCGAATGAAGCTGGACTCACGAGCGAGAAACAGATCAGAAATACATCCTAAACACAAGAGAAACACAAAACAATTCACATAATCAAGCCGCAACAATGCAAAAATAAAACACTCTCAATCTAACTCTTCTGTAAGATTAAACTACAGCATTGACTGAACTGTAAACTGACTGCACTGTTTCACCAGTGAAAGAGAGCAGAAACACACAGTGAGGGTTTGTGTCTGAGATGTAAACAAACAACTGAACCATTCACCACCACAGTACAAGCAAACATACATTACTGCCCTCAACAGTCTACTACACAATATACAATAAATCACATATCAAGAATTAGTCACAGTACTATAACAGTGTGATATGTAGTGCATGCACGAGATATTTTGTAATAATTCTGCAAGCAAATTATGATTAAATAACTCTGTAGATAATAATGTGCTTTATTTTGGCCATCAAGTATCCAAAGGATATAATTAAACTAGTGAACTAGCATGCAAAGGATGTAAGTGTTCAGTATGCAGTAATGTGAAACTATGATGATAATAGCATAAAAATGTAAAGCAGCCGCCAACTGTCGTTATGAAGGCTACCAGACATATGTCTGGATAACGTTTGTAAACGATAGTATCGTCTATCGGCAAAACTTTGAACTACATTCACTGATCTAAATAAATGACTGGATTGCGCATGACGTCACAATTGTGAAGCCACCATAGTGGTATGCCCAAACATTCTAATAAATCAATGGACATGATCAGATTTTAATGATAAAACATCACTTTACTAGTCTCCGTTTTTATATATGAAGTCTCACTGTACATTACTACAACGCAAACGTCCTAATGCTGCATTCACACCAGCGTGTGATTTCAATGTTAAAGGAATAGTCTACTCATTTTCAATATTAAAATATGTTATTACCTTAACTAAGATATGTTGATACATCCCTCTATCATCTGTGTGCATGCACGTAAGCGCTGGAGTGCGCTGCGACGCTTCGATAGCATTTAGCTTAGGCCTAAAAAAAAAATTTGTTTGGTTCCGGTTTCCGACCGACCCTGCCAATTTATGTGCGACCCAAATTTATTTTATGAGCTTGGGGAAGAAATAATACACATTAAATAAATACACAAATAAAAAAAAATTTGAGGCGAACTATAATTTACCTTTTAGTACAGCACCGGTTTTGTAAAGCACGCGTCCTCCAGCAACAAACAAAGCAGCTACACAGTCGTTAACACAATAGTTCACAGATCGTTGTCGCCACTTACAAAAGAACTGGTAAAGTGGTAATTTTTGGTGTGCATTCGAGATGCTGTTTCGGGCACAGCAACGTGATCTTTTGCCCCGCCGAAAGTTGTAAATTACAGACAAAAAAAGACGAGCTGAACAACGATATGCAAGTGGGCTTTTCTCTTCCAGAGAGCACAAACCAAGGCTCATTTTTGCTGGCAGTAAGTGAATTATAATATTTGAATTTATGGTATTATGACCAGGGCTTGACATTAACACCGCCAAACGCGGGTAAGATTTCGGCCGTAAGGCGGGTCTGTTTTCTTAAAAGTTATGCGAAATGATAAACAATACGCAATGCGACACTGGGAAACTACAACTTCCATGAGCATTCTGCACCCAGAGCAACGCACAGAGATCTGTTGAGAGACGCGCACGCGATCAGCGGGGCGTTGCGGACCAAAGCGTCACCTTCCAGAGAGCGCGCGAGAGCTGATGGATTTGCGAATGCACAAGAGGACGCAGTCTGAGCGCATACACACTTCGGGAAAGATAAAACAATTGCATGGAAGTGATTGATTAGATATAAATTGCGTGCAAACTCTCAGGGCAAGAGCGAAGAGAAATTCAGCGCATACCTGAATGCAAACGAAATCAAAAGAAACCCGCCATCGAGAGGTTCGCGCATCATTTTAATGTAACAATAATGCCCTCACGACATTTGTCATTAAAAGTCTTAAATCACTTTTATCAGAAACCATTTAGCTTATAAAATACATCTGCATGACAGTAAAATTAATGTACATATCTTGACAGTATTTACTGCTGTTGTTAATAAATATTTAAAGTGGTTATCGATGGGTTTTGTGTTCATCTTTTCAGTTTAGAATTAGTGTTTCTTCTACACCCCTGTTCTACTTTTAATATATTCATTCAAAGTTAATCTATTTATGCCTTAATTAGGCTACTAGCATGATTTTCATGCATCTTATATGATCTATACTGATATACCAGCTATATACCAGCTAAATGTTGTCTTAATTCGGGTAGTCAGACTGCATTTGAAATTCAGTCTGCATCTAATTTAGCAAGTAAATTTGCTCGAATTAAAGTAATTTTAGGATGCCAAAGTCAAATTTAATCATATACAATTTAACTTTGGCTAGTACCTTTGAAAAACAACTAGCCACTTTGGCTGGTGAGCAAAAAAGTTAATGTCAAGCCCTGATTATGCTACAAAGAGTTCCACTTTTATACTTTAGCCACAGGCTCACGTAAGATATTTTTCATATCATACAGACAGATTCAACACCGGCCTCCACATATTGCGTTTCGTTATTTATTTATTTTTTTACTTTAAAACACGCAGTGTATTCGTTCAGCTGCATTTACTGCTCTCTCTCTCTCTCTCTCTCTCTCTGTCTCTCTCTCTCTCTCTCTCACACACACACACACAATTAAAAAGAGATAATCCGTGGAGATCCGTGGCTCTGCGCTGCGTGAGACAAACACGCAATATGGCCAAAGTCACCTCAAATATATCCGCTATTTAATTTAAATATTTAACAATTTCCTACCTATCCCTTGCTGCCACTGTAAAAAAAATAAAAAATAAAATAAAATAAATTCCCTACCGACCCATGACCTAAACTGACAACCAACCGGAACCAAACTTTTTTTTTTTATGCCTTAGCCCCATTCATTCAATGGTACCATTTTGAGATAAAGTTAGAAGTGACCAAACACATCAACGTTTTTCCTATTTAAGACGAGTAGTTATACAAGCAAGTTTGGTGGTACAAAATAAAACGTAGTGCTTTTCTAAGCGGATTTAAAAGAGGAACTATATTTTATGGCGTAATAGCACTTTTGGGAGTACTTCGACTCGCCTGAAAAGTCCGCTCCCCTTCTCACTCTCATAATGGGAGAGGGAGGGTGTTACTGCGCCGAGTCGAAGTACTCCCAAAAGTGCTATTACGCCATAAAATGTAGCTCCTCTTTTAAATCCGCTTTTTTAAATCGTATAACTACTCGTCTTAAATAGGAAAAACGTTGATGTGTTTGGTCACTTCTAACTTTATCTCTAAATGGTACCATTGAATGAATGGGGCTAAGCTAAATGCTATCGAAGCGTCGCAGCACGCTCCAGCGCTTACGTGCACGCACACAGATGATAGAGGGATGTATCAACAATTCTTAGTTAAGGTAATAACATATTTTAATATTGAAAATGAGTAGACTATTCCTTTAAGTCAATGTGAAGACGTGTTGATGCCCGTCTAGAGGTCTCGCGCGCGAATGAGGCGTTTAGCGCAGTAGACGCGATTTTGCCTCATTCGCGCAAATTGAGCATTTCCGCGGCAAACGTGCGTGTTTGAAATTTGAACTTTGGCGGAAAACGCACTGCGTTAACCAACAAGGAGCTTGCTCTAGTATTGACGTGATTACAGGAAGCGAGCGGAGTCGCAGTAGACTCTCCCATGACGCAAATTTCCACATGAATGTCTCGATGACTAGAATTTCACACGCGAATGAAGCGTGTAATTATGTTATCTTTATAAGTTACCTACGCTGACCTTGTCGCTGAATGTTAAAAACTTTATTTATACTCGTGTTAACATTTTTTATAAATCCCTTTTCCTGCCAGATTAAAACATAAACATTGCAAAAAACACCAGAATTAACAATTAATTTACGTATACATATCCTAAAAATTAATCTTGTGTGACCGACACGTTGTAAACCGGGTGAATTTAGATCATGATTTTGAATGTAAGTCAATGATGTCCTCTGCCGGTTGGGTATACCAAGATGGCCGCTCGAACTCTCCATGCGCAATACAGTTATTTATATAGATCAGTGACTACATTTTATTTCTTGCATTACACATTTTAATTCTACTTGGCATCAATGGCCTTCTGGTTAAAATCATAAGTAGCTAATAAAAAAAACTTTTCAAAGAAAATATGCCATTACATACCAAATCAAATCGATACAAAGGCGCAAATTCACGCAGACTGACACAAACTGGGCACCACGATTGTTGTGAATGCACAATATTTAGCTCAATTGCGTTTTCTGTACAAATTTAAAAATTTCAACTTAACCAATCAGTGATGAGTAGGGAGTTTATATTGACCAGTTAACCTAAGATAAGAATTTATGACAGATTAATATTATCAGTTAAAAGAAAAATTTTTGTTAACGCATGGTGCGTGTTGACATGCACCAACAGACATTTAAATTATATTACTATTATATTATTACAATTCATTTGTGAATGTCCTGTAAATGACGCAAATTATTGCTCCCCTAAGGGGCCAGTCACACCAAAAGCGTTTATGGCAGTTGCAAGCGCCTTTTTTGAATGATATTCTATGGACAGGGCGCGTTTGCTCGCTGTTTATGCGCGCTGAGCGCCTTGCGGTTTTTTTGCCGCCTGCTGCGCATGCGTTTTTGAAGGAGCGTTGAGAGCGGAGAAGCGCCCGACATCATTCACGTCTTTCCATTGTCCAATCGAATGAGGGGAGAGGTGGACCATTCGTTGTGGTTTGGGAAGATTACAGTTGCTTTGAAGAACCGGACTCCACTTGCTCACTCCCTCCTTTTGCTCCGTTTGTGCACCTCTCACCCTCAAACAAGGTCAGAGCAAGCACCCTCTTTTTAAAGTTTCTGCTAATATGACAGTTAACAGCAAAAGAGCGCTCACGCTTCAATATTTGATTGACAAGACAGCTGACTCGGTGGTTGCTTAGCAATATGAAAAGCTGCGTCGCACTGCTCTTTTTTTAAAAAGGAAGTGCGTCGCGCCTTGCGTTTGCAAGCGTTTAAAGCGTTTTTGGTGTGGCTGGCCCCTAACAGTCTGGTTAAGTAATCATTTGTATTAGAAATCATTTGTATTAGAAATCATTTGTACTGCGTATATCCCATGCTCAAGACGCGCATGTGACCTTCGCTGATCGCCTCTGTCCTAGACCCTGACCAAAAACATCTCTCTTATTGCGCAAACAGAGAAAGAGGACGCAAAAGCAAAACGTGTCCTGCTTTACAAATGGTCACTGTGGTAGTTGAAAGAGAGACAATCCACCTTCTTTGGATATGAATTCCTTTGGACTGCCGCTGTATTTTGTTACTTTTGTTGTCCTCTGATTTCTGTGTTTTTTTTTCATGTAAAGCTGCTTTGGAACAATTGAACAACTGTGAAAAGCGCTTTATAAATAAAATTATATTTAATTACGTAGCACTAGAAGCAGCTGTCATCCAGACGCAGTTCCTGGGGAAGACCAAGTGGTGAAATTCACCAAGCTGTGTTCACATCTGGATGGTGCTGTGAACCCAGACATGTCAGTGTTTGGGTTTCTGTCATATTTGGGACTTCCACAACAGGTACTGAGTAGCAATATCCATTATCCGCAAGAAAGTACTGTTATGTGCATGGAGACACGCCTCACCAGTCACCACGCAATGCTTTCATTCACGTAAATGATGCGGGAAAACTAGTAATATGCTGAGTAATCCAATGTGAATATTCGATTCGCTTCTGACGCTACACACACACCATAAAAATACAGATATATTGTTATAATGTTTTAGCAGTATCCCCCAAGCCCTATATTGTACAAGTATAACTTTACCGTCTGAGGATAGGAAAGTGGTCGAAGCCTGTCGTAATCCTCCTGTCCAGCTGTATCCCATAATCCCAGGTTGACTGGCTTCCCATCAACCATTACATTGGCAGAATAATTGTCAAATCTACAAGAAAGTACATACACAAAAACCACATGTTGTGTAGAGGACAAACAATCTGACATTTTAAAGGCAAACAATATATTCATGGGGCAGAAGTTGATTTAATTAATCAGAAATTGGATTCTGAGAAATGTGCATTTATTATCAGAATGGAGTCAGGTGGTTTGAAAATCAAGAGGGATTTCATGAAATGGGTAAAACACTCCTTTTCTTTGTAAGGCGCTTTTAAGGAAGTAAATCATTTCTATTTTGATCTCATCTTCGGTCTTAAGGAGGTCATAAATGAGACAAGTAAAACACTGAGGTTTTCTTACACAGTGGGGATGTATTCTCCAGGGAAAGCATTGGTGGTGTAGCTGATCAGGAGACATGTTTTTCCCACAGCCCTGGAATAAAGAAACAAACATAACTCAGAGAATTCATCTAACAATACAAACGACAAATCAAGTCTGATCAGGTTTTATGAATCTGTTGCCATTACAGATTTGCATTTGCCAACAAAACAGCAGTGCAGTTCTGGTACTATCCTTACTTATACACCCAAAAACACGACAGTCTGTTATTAGAATGAATCAGCGTTACTCATATGAAAGATAAAAATGGGTTTGGATGTTGACTTCTATAGAAATCACCGCCGCAAACCCTACGCATGCGCACAGCACCCACCCGTACGTGACGTACACTGTATGCGTAACATGTAAAGAGAAACCTAGGGTTGAAAAGTTACCTGAATAAACAAGTTAAAACGATGGCTAAAAGTATTTCTTGTCGACAAACATTAACTTGTTATGAGGATTAACCGCTGTTTTTACTACAGTAACCAAAGTTTGACTATCATGGTAATTTGTAGCAAAACCAGTCACCACAAATTTACCATTACATCACTACAGTCTAACCATAATGTTTGGTAATGCAACTGGTAAGAAATTCGCCACAACAGAATGGTTATTATTACACTATTTATTTAATGAAGCCATTGTTCATAAGGCTCCACCTGTCGATAAACATTTTAAATGTGTCGACAAGTTAAGTTTCTTTAAAGCAATTTTTGGAACTTTGATAAAAGCTAATTCAACGTAAAACTGAAGAACACTGTTTAGTCGACCATGAATAAAGATGTGTTTATTAAACATCTGCCAACTAGAAACTTTCCAAAACAAAAGTTCCCGAATCCAAGGCCCGCACGCAATCCTCAACTAAAACACTTGGACAGCAAACAAAGAGACGCAGAAACGTGTTGAAACTTTCCTCCACAATTAATCTAGCAATGAAAACGAGTTAAACTCACCCGTCCCCGACGACCACACACTTTATGGCCTGCATCTGTGTTCAGTTAGCGTGTTATCCCGTTAGCACTGCGCGTTATCTCTGAATGAATAAAAAAAGCTCGTGTGACCGGGACAAACCGTCAACACAAAGCAACACACACGGGTGAAATAAGAGCGGCGGCGATAAAAGTCGAGAGACAACGAGAAATTTCACTTAAAGTCGACGGAGTACAGTTAACTGGTCGACTGCATTCCTGTGCATTTGCTGCTGGTGCTCCAGTAAAACAAACAGCCACCACCCAAAAATCTCAGATCCCGGTCAGCGCGCACACACACACGCGCGCACATCCAATCCCGAACAATAAACATGCACTTTGCTGCCCCCAGAGGACTGGAGAGATGCTCTGACAGGCAGCGCTGAGGGAACAGATGATACTAAACAGCCACACATTTACAACCAATACCAGTTTTTAAATGTTTATAAAATATTGCCATCGGTCTTGATAAAAAAGGTTTTAATTTTAAAGTTTTTATTTAATTTTTTCTTAGTGCATAGTTATAGTAGTATAGTGGTGCTACTATGACAACCAGTATATTATACATGACTAAATTCTTTGTTTATCAAGAAACAATAAAAAATGTGACCATTTTAAATCAATATATTTCTTATATGCTGTAATAGTATACCTAATTTCAGTAAAAGACAAATAGGTTTGTGGATGTGAATGTGTTTAGAGAGTTTCATATTTATTTTACAAACAATCCTGACAGATGCACTCAACAAATGAAAAGGTGATGCGCACCTTCAAATTAATAGAATTCATTGGATCCTAAAAGTTTTTCACTGAAATGTCTGGAATTGAAAATTTAAAAAAAAAAGTTTATTTGAATAAATAACATTTGTGCAATAAAGTATGCATTTTACAAAAAAATATAAAAATTGAAAATGTTTCACACCACAAATGCTACATTTTTTTAAACTAGTTTTGATCGAAATTAGTTAAAACCACAAAAAATAGGTGTCACACTTTTAGTTGTTTTACCAACAAAGGGCACTAGGTGTCATTGGTTTGCTGAATACTCATCACACATTAATAAATTACTGTCACTGCATTATTATTACTGCAAAAACATATTTTGAAGTATAAAAACTATATTCTTACAGCTTTTCAATGATATATAGGTTGTCAAGATTTTGTGGATTTATAATACGATATTAGTGTTATAAATATATATTATGTAGGTCCAGTAATATTTATCAAAGGAACTCACTATCATTCCCATCATAGAACTCGAAATATGAAAACTACATTCAAGGAGCTTTCGACCAATATATAGTTTTTCAAGATTTCTTAAGTTTACAATAGGATGTTATAATTATAATTAATATTTATGGGTCATTCTACAGAAATGTCAATTTTTCCATCCCTAGCCTTTACAGAAATATTACACTTGAAAAACACTTTAGGGTTAATTTTTTTTACATATTTTAAAATGAAACAATATGTTATTTGAACAACTACACCTTCTTGAACCATCAATGTAGCAATATTTGATTTTTATTAATTCATTAAAATTCCAAGCACCACAGAAGTGCTCGTCCCCACAGTCATGTACAGAGGGAAAATGCTTTATTTTGAGATCAAAAACAGTGGTTTCTTCCATTTAAAATACAATAATGTGTCCATAACCATCAATGGTTAAAAAACAAAATGCTAAATAAATATGATAAAATATATAATGAAAGTAGTGGTGCCCTTGAGTTGTGTCACTGGTGTTACCGTTTAACAATAAAGCTCTTATTTTTAAATAAAAATCACACTGAGGACATCACTTGACTTCCTTCTTTCAATTTCCTGGAGATCTATGAAGAGAAGCCCATGGTAAGTCCACAGTCTCTTTTCAGTTATCAGAAATCTTTTCATTTATCTCATGATTTCATATGAAGCTTTTAGTTAAAGTCACTGGTGTGACCCCCTTTATTGTTTGGTAATTGCAAAAAAACTAGAATAGAAATGATTAAACTACTTAATTTAGTGAGTATACAAGAATTGACAACATGTTGTTTGAATTTACTCCCACTACGTCAAAACCGTGTTGAAATATAAAAATTACATTCTTAGAGCTTTCCAATGATATACAGTTTTCATGATTAGTTAAGAATTCACATGGAAAATATTGAAGTAAAAGTAGGTTTCCCGATATTGAGGAGGATATAAATTTTTTCTTAATATAAATAAATTAATCAATTACTCTACATAATCAATAATCCTACATTATTTCATAAACCACCGATGACATGCATTTAAGAGTTTTAGACCTTTCCAACAATATATAGTTTGTCATGATTAGATTAGAACTCATATGCAAATCATTGCATGAATAAACTAATTTTTCCACTCCATTTCAACTGGTTTGAATGAAATCACTGCATGGAAATAATCTGAAAACAAATTTTTAAAATAAAAAATAGATTTTATTTGAAAAGCCAACCTGTAAAGATCACATGGCAATTACAAAATCCTTTGAATAAAGCATTTACAAAAATACACAATCCAGTCTTGCTTATATTAGTTTAGTCAAAAATAAATAGCAATTAGCTACGAATTAGCTTTTCTTAAATAGGGCACATTTCAGTTAGCAAAACAACAAATAGACCCACACACAAACAAATAAATAATCACAAAACTTCAGAACCTATTGACAAGATTCACAATTTGTCTAAAATACATTCTTCTGGTTCATGTCACCCAGAAAATTTAATCGATGCATTTTGTTTGCTGGTGAACAATTCTGCCATATTGGGTTTCAAAAAAAGAAAAGAAAAAAAAGAAAAACACAACCCTGATATTACGAGATTAAGACAGATGAGCAAGTGCTAAGGCTGGCACTGAGGATTAACCATTCACATACCAGTATATAATCATATATCATTATGTCTTCAGGTGTCTGCTGCTCTATAGATTTATGGCACATTATTGATTTCTCTCATTCAGTGTCGATGTCGCCCTCACCATCTGCGTCACCATCTGCGGCATCTGTGTCAGTGTCACTTTCTTCAGCGAGTTCACCATGCACTCTGAAACGGTACATACAGGTGTACTCTGGATGACCCCAGTTAGACAGCACTCGCAGCTCGATAATCTGAAAACTTTCCTTGACCTCCTCCTAAGAAAAAGACATTCAGTGAAAGAAAGACATAGTACTCGTTACTTCAGAAAAGTAATGTTACGTAATGCAAGTTACTTATAATGATTTACCCATAACACTGATCTAGAGTCACTTAAAGGAGTCACAAAAATCTTGTGCTGTCTAGCCAGAAGAGCGCTGTTTTTATCCTAATTCTACCCCCGGTAACACTTTACAATAAGGTCGTAATTAGTTAATCCATAGTTTTTTGACATGAACTCTTTCCCCGCCATTGATGAGTCATCTCAATTAAAGAGCACCTATTTCAATGTTAAAAACAATGTTATTTTGTGTATTTGGTATAATTCAATGTGTTCAATTTGAAAAGCACCGTGTCCCTGATTGGACAGCTAATCTGTACGTTGTGATTGGCCTGAATACCTCTGACGTCAGCCGGAAATGTGATGCTCCTTACCATGTTTAAAAGATTCGCTCACAATCCAATGCTAACAGTAGATTAATTTACAGGCTGTGAGACAAAGTGGGAGGAATTATGATAATGTCGTCTTGTCGACATCACCAATCCCAGAAAGTAAACTGTTGCCTACAATCTGTGTGTTTGTTGTAGTCCAAGAAAAGAGATTTACTTTGAAGGCGAAAACTCGCATCATCGTTTACTTTGGGTTTTGTACCTCTTACATATCGTTAACATGTACTAATACACACTTTCACACCAAAGGAAATGTAAAAACGTGAATCGGACAATAGGTGCTCTTTAGGAGCTTCCCTGCCAATGAGGAGTTAAGGCAATTCATATTTCCACTATTATGCACAGGGTGGCACTCTTACCCATCTTAAAACACTATAGCAAACGGATCAAAATACAGTAAATACTCTCTGTATATTTTGATCATT
This sequence comes from Misgurnus anguillicaudatus, assembly GCF_027580225.2. Taxonomy (NCBI): domain Eukaryota; kingdom Metazoa; phylum Chordata; class Actinopteri; order Cypriniformes; family Cobitidae; genus Misgurnus; species Misgurnus anguillicaudatus. Next base: position 11,090,844 of record NC_073340.2, read on the forward strand.
GTTCTGAATCTGATCTCTAACAAAAGTCCTTTACAGAAATGTAATTTTCTCAGCTTTTAGTTCAAAATTTGGTATTTTTGCAGAAACTTATCCATATTTAAGAGGTGATAAAAGATAAAACGAGAAGAAATGAAGATAGGATGAAACATTGAAAGCAGAGGGTCTTTTTCATTTGATATATTGTATGTTTATATATTAAAAAAAAAGAGGCATTTAACTTTTGTGGAAATCAAAAAAATGCTGGCGCTTGCTGGCAACTTAAAAAAAAAAAACACTGAGAAAGAGTAAACTTACATAATACATGCTAAAAAACTATATTGTTCATTGTTCGTTCATGTTAGTAAATGCATTTACTAACATTTACTTATACAACCTTATTTGAAAAAAGTTACCCTACTCCCAAACCTAACCCTAAACACCCCAACACCAAGCAAGATATAGCTGTATCCCATCTAGCCAAAACCCTGAATGCACATGTGCACAATTTTTACAAGTTAGGTAATATCACCATCTTCTGGCCTTGCACAAGTAATACAGAGCATTTAGTCATCCTTGCTACATGGTTGTTGTGTAAACGCAGCCCAAGAATAAACCTGCTGTAATCTCAACACTAGATTTCAGGCACCAGGCTTTCAAACATAAACGCATTAATGCACGTTTATAATGTTTACTGCATTAAATAAAATGTATGTTATGAACATACTTGCATATGTGGTTAAAATAACAGCATTCAAATCCTATTGAGTCCTATTATCTGTCTGCCTGAGGCCGCATTTACTCGCATGTTTGACAGGCTTGTGCACAATTCAGAATTGGCCTCCATTCAATTCATGAATTAGAATTTGAATTGAATTGACTCCGCCCTACAGGAAGTTGAATTTGAATAGGAATTCGAATGACAGGAAGTGGAATTAAATTCGTGGCAATTCAAAGAAATTCCACAGTCACACAACGGAAAGAATCTCAAATACATTCAGTGTTAGGAAAGTTACTTTGGAAAATTGTTTGGCAACCATTTTAAATACTTGGTAAAAGTACAGCATTCTGGGAAATGAAGTCATGTTCCATCTTGTTCCACAAAATTACAATTACAAAAAAATCAAACTTAATTATTTGTTATGTGACTAGAGTTTTTAACATTAATTGCTGGGGGATAACATCTCCTGTTAATGTAATCTGTACAAGTAGTTCAAATTAGTATAATTTATAGATTATGTAATGCAATCATATCTGACATATACTGAAAGCTTATTTTTTAACACTTCATTTACTGTATAATATGTATATGAATTTCTTTGAATTTCTATTGAATTCCAATTCTGCTTCCTTTAATTCAAATTCGAGAAATTCAAGAATTGAATGGGAATTAAGGAGTCATTCTCAATTCAATTCTGAATTGTGCACAAGAGCCTGATGTTTGAAGTGACTAAATTCCGAATTTTTAGAAACAGATCGGATATGACTCAAAAACATTTAAGCAGGAAAAAGCACATAGATTCTGATAATCTCTGATCTGTTTTAGGCCCCATTAATATGTTAAAATAAATCAGATATAAATCAGATACATGCATTCGCATCTGCAATGTAAGCGGAGAGATCGGACATTCCCATTAGGGCTGCAGCTATCGATTCTTTTTGTAATCGATTAATCTAGCACTGAATCGATCGAGTAATCGGATACTTTTTTTTGTGTGTTTTTAAACAACCAAAACAAATAATGCATAACGAAAATGACTTGGCTGTAAAATGTTTAAGCATTTGGCTTTTATTTCTAAAAAAAACAGAGGTATTTGGCTCCAAGAAATAAGCCTATTTATTTCAATTGTTTACCCATTTAGTGTTTATAAGTGCCAGTGCCAACAATTAAACACTTTAATTTATTAATATGCACAACAGGTTTCATGCTGTAATCTAGCCCTGACATCAACGTAAATATCTGGTTTATGTACATTTCTACACCTGCAGCATTTACCATTACTAACAAATAATATATCATTTCTGGGGTGAGCCTATCTGCTATGGTAACAACCTGTGTGTATGCGCGCACGTGCACTTGTGAGGAAGAGTGACACCCCAGTCAGACGTTCAGTTGCTTCATTGCATTTTGGTACTGCAGAAATACATACATTCCTTTTCAATAGAACGCTGCATTTGGTTTGCATCACTTGCATTGCGGTGCATTTTAGGTTAAGAATCCGTTCGAAAAATCACAACATCACGTCCCGCTGTATACAGTGAATGCATGCTGAAATTATTGTTGCGTGGCTACATAAAAGTTTAAGCATATGTGATGCATTGCGCGATCGTTCTGACTCACGTGAGAGAGAATAACTTCCTAATGCTAAACTCCAATAAGACAGAGATTATTATTATTGAACAAAATATGTCAGATTACAAGTTGCCCATAAATGATTGCACTGTGGTGCCGTTTTTTGGTACACACACCTGTAGTGCATGCGTGTGTGTCAAGGGGTTCTTTTTTAATCTATACTGTCCTGCAATTGAACGTGAATACGTTTACTCCTTAAAAACATCAAAGCTAAACATCATATCTAGTCAAACCGCATAACGACATCGCTACAAATACAGTATGGGATTAAAATCAGCGGAAGCTATGTTACCTTGTTTCATCGACGCTTGGTGAAACAACAATGGATGTTTTCAGTTCAGATGCTGAATGTAATGATCCCAAACTTTAGACAGTCTCTCTCTGCCGTTTATGGACATATTCGCTCCGCCATCGCGCCAACTAAATTCAAAATGAACCACGCGCTATGATGTGCTTCCTGAACATTGAACAACGGTCCGTGTGAATCAGATCTTGGTGCGTGTAGTGCGCGTCATAGGAATTTAACGAGGCTTCGAGGCAGAATTTTTGCCTCGAGGATTTTTTTGAATCGAGTAAATCGAGTAACTCGATGAATCGTTTCAGCCCTAATTCCCATGTCAAGACGTATCATGCGTCATTAAAAATGCGACGCTGGAAAATGACATCAACTCAGGTGGACACCACCCGCAATCACATCACTCTTCTTAGCAGCCAAAGGATGACGTCTCCACACTTAGTGGAATAATGTTGAAGTTTTATGTCTCGTTACAGAGATAAAGCTCTATAATTTTGTATAATCATTTTGTCTGTGATCATTGCATATTGCAACATTTTTCTTCCTCTGTGGTTTAAGCTGTTCCAGGTCAGTAGGTCTACCTAACAGTTCTTGGCGAGTGTGTAGTGTAAATGCTGATATCGGACACAAGTTACTTTACCTATTTTTTTTAAAGAAAATCAGATACATGCGACAAAATGGAATTGGGCATCAAGATTTGCAGTGTAAATCCATCCTGATACTTACAGTAACTGAAAAGGTCTGAAGAGCATCTCCATCATCATCATAAGTAAACTGTCCGAGCAACTGTCCCTCTTCCTGGTACTCCTCCTCCAAACCCTTTAACAAAACAGAGAGGAGTGCTTTACTTGAGGTGTTCCCAAGACAGTCTTACAACAGTTATGGAAAACCTTGAAACGTCAAGTAAACAAAAGTTTAAGTTAGTTAAAAACATCCAATTAATGTGAAAGTAAAATATTTATTTAGGCAAAACAGTTCTTTGCCTCATCCAGCAATCAAACCTAACCAAAGAAAACCCCAGAAATGCCTGCTAAGTTTCATTTTGGGTGTGCTTACGTATACAGTGAATTCTCGAGGGGCGCTGCTGATGCTGCCGGTGGGTGAGAGAGATTTAGGGATGTGCTCCAGAGAAAAGGCTGTAGGTACAATCTTCAAGGCCAAACCAATCACCAGATATCCAGTTGAACCTTTAAATGCCCAACAGTTCCCAGGATGCACATCTGGCTGCAGGGATGAATGGACGAGGAGAAGAGATATCAAAGCAAAGCCTTTACATCACAATCAATATAACCAGAACTCTGAAGGGTTGCAAACCTGAATGACAACACGTGGAGACTGAGAGAAATACCACAGCGGGATGCCAAACAGGCTCATCAATGCAGTTTTGGTATCGAACAACACAGTGCAACGTGTGCCTAAAATGCTGCCCCCTCCAGACACAATCACAGGAAAAATCACTTAAATGTGTCCGAACATTGCACTCGAAATATAACGAATGGCTCGGAGATAAAGGTTTGTTAATCACTTTAACACTCATGTTGTATACTGCAAATTGACAAACCATTTAAAAAGACAGTGGGTCTCATTCACTAATAAGACGCACACCTGTATCTAAAAAAAAAAACAGACAGGAGAACAATCTGCCCACCAATTCATAGAGATAACATGAACACTATACCTCCAGACTCCAACGCGTAGTCCACCAGACCGGTGCGATCTTGAGAGTAGATCTTCAAAGCGTTGTTTACAATCAATTGCACATCCTAAAAAAATTTAAACAAATTTTGTAGTTATAATGAGCACAGCTACCATCAGATTTCTACTTTTTCTATTTGATATAAGAGCTCACATCCTCAGTGAGTCCGGCATCTCCTGTTGCATGCAGTACAGTTTTGGTGATCGTCTCTTTGGATGGTGACTGGTTCTCGTCTATCTGCAGGGACAGGTTACCCAGAATGCTGCTCTCCAGAGCTCGGAGTGAAATCTGCAATTCAGTGGTGCTCACAAATTTATCAGACAGCCATTGCATGAGAGACTCGGGAAGCTCCGGCTCATCTGCATTGTCACTGCCGTAAAACAGAGACCTCACTTCCTTCTCCACATGCTCTGAAACCTGCAGAAGAACAAATTGAAAAGTGTCATATATACACATATTCAACTGGCAAAATTCATGAATCAAAATCCCAGGAATGACAATTTTACAAACCTCATTCACGACATTATGCAGCGTGCAACGTAACTACAAATCTATTCATTGAAACTGAATGTTGCCTTTTGTGTGTAATGCATTTATTCGTGATATTGGACTCACAGAGTTCTTAAGAACGTCCAGTTGTTCACATCGGTCTTTGCATCCCATCAGGCCCTGTACGTCATCTCTGATGCGGTCCAACTCATTATCCAGCCTCTTCACCTCAGACAGCACAACTTCACTAGAGCTGCCGTCAGAATCATCACTGGAGAAGACAGAAAACATCACAACAGCGTTCACTTATTGATCCTGGAAGTGATGTCCACCGTGGCTATATGGGTGATTCTCACGAAACCATTGAAACACCACGGCACTAATGATTTTAGCTTTAAAATGTGTAATATAGTAACATTAAAAAGCATCAGAATTAACTAGGGCTGTCAAAATTAACGCGTTAATAACGCGTTAACGCAAATTCATTTTAACGCCACTAATTTTATTAACGGAGATTAACGCAACGCGCAATTTCTGTTTGACCCTTGGTCCAGCCCATAGTTGAATGAACAGAGACGCAGACAAATGTGTCTCTCTCTAAATGAGTAAAAGGTTTTCATAGAAATAAGAACATTAAGCAAATCGTCTACCAAATCCAATGCCCTAAATTCTCGTTGGACATCTGATATGATCTTTATATATACGTCTGAGAGGTGTAACGTTACCGTCCTCCTAATGCTTAATCTAATACAAAGATGCGTCTCAATTCATTTTGGTTTCGCTTTTATGCATGACTTATAAAATAGACTGCAGGACTTGCTTGATGTTAAAATAGTCATTAAGAGAGATAAAGTTCGGTACCTGATTAATGTTAAAGAGTTATTAAGAGCGACAAGACTCAAAAGCGATCCCCTCACGCTGACTGACTGATATCTGAAGCGCGTGCACACAGACGCGCGAGTGCGCGACCCGGATATATAGACATCTACACAAAATTAAAGTTTTACAAATATCTGTTTTGATAAAAATTCACGCAGGTAGGATCTATAATCTGTTATGTCTTAAGTAAATGTTTGGTTAACTGCTGGGTAAAAATATCTGATGTATAACATTATATTAGATCACTTAGATTTTAAGCAGTCTGTCTCAATGTCAATCAAACAAAAGGAAAAAAAGTTGAACATACATTGATGATGTTTTTGCTTTGTGTGTGCTAAATCTATTAGTTTTACCAGTGATTTTAAGGTATTGATGTGGTAATATAATGTATGGATGTGGAAATTTTTGTGGTAATTTGACTCTTTCAACTTCAAACAAGTGTAGTTCTGTCATATTTTGTTATATTTCAACAAATCATGCATTGTTCTATGTTTTAATAGAGAATGTCAAAATATGAACAACTTTTTTTTAAAATTTGCTAATTCCGACTCAACTTGCCAGCACAGGTCACAAATGATGCAGCAGCAAACAAAAATGGAGAAAGAAAAATCTTCTGAAAGGGAAATTCATATACAAAACAATGGCTGGTGATTCTGTTAAAATGTAAACAGGCTGTTGTTAATAGGGATGCACCGAATCCAGATTTTTTAGGTTCGGCCGAATCCCGAATCCACCGTCTAAGATTCGGCCGAATCCGAAACCGAATACCGAATCCTACTCGCATCCTTATTCCAACACAGTAAAACACATTATGCCAGGATGACAAGTTGGAAAAACTATTTTGACAATTACCATAAGCCTATGCATAATGAAAGCGATGCGTTGCGACACGCTCGTTTTTCCAATAAGCAAGCAGCTCCGCGCTGAAAACTATATTTAACTTTGAGTGAGAAGCTCCGCTCGTCAATGTCAGTCTTCACACGGCCGTCCAATTACAGTGGAGGAGGGGCAGGACATTACCACAGCAACCAACCGGCTCACAGCTGAAGCATCACAGCTACCAAGCGCTCGGCTGAAAAACAGCTGGCATTTGGGGTCCTCAAGGCGTTTTCAGCGGTGTTTAAAAGTTTTGGTGTGTCCAGCTGACCGAAAGAAAAAGCTCATCTCCACGTCAGCACCCGATGTGTGTAATCAACGGCTGCATGACGTCGACCAGCGTAGCGCAAGCCTAGGGTTCGGTTCGGTGGAAAAAAAATCTAGGATTCGGCCGAACCCGAACCCCGCCAAAAAGCCCAGTATTCGGCCGAATCCGAAAACCGAATCCTGGATTCGGTGCATCCCTAGTTGTTAACATACATTTCCATAAAGCATCTATATATGTATATATGATTAGAATATTAAAAACCTGAAAAGTGTTAAATTAGGGTAAATTTAGAATGGATAAAATGTGCGATTAATTTGCGATTAATCGCAGTTAACTCATGAAATCATGCGATTAATCTAGATTAATTTTTTTAATCTATTGACAGCCCTAGAATTAACACAATACTGTGTTCTACCTTGCACAATGTGTGATTTCAATATAAGAATTTATAATTGTAAATTTTATCTCATTTTCTGCTGAAATTCTCATTACCGCAATGTGTCCGGCTGTGTTTGAACATGCGTTATGTTGTAATTTAATCAAATTAACACAAAAATATTAAGAAAAAAAATAAATGGATGTTTTGCTAGACTACTTTAGATGACAGAAAAAATATTTACTGAATATTAATGTATAATAATAATGAAGAAAAATTAGGAAAATGATGTGTCCATGCCTGATGTTCTCATCCTCCGCAACACTTTTTGAGAACAGTTTAAGCACACATACAGAATTTTAATTAAGTTTGATTTTGAATGACCGAGCACATGGACCAGTTACTTCAAGATGGCTACCAGGTAAGATCTTTTTTTTACAGTTAATTTGAAATATTGTCTTGTCAGAATGCTTACACAACATTTTGATTATCATTACCGCAACAGATGCTTATTAAATGTTAATTTAATTAATAGAAGCATAATACTTTGATTTTAAATGCATGTGCAGAATCTCCAAATTATGTTCTTTCAGGTTTGTCATGTCATTTTGAAAATATGTCAGTGTTGATGTTTTCTGACTGTTGCGGTAATGAGATTTTTTAGGACTAATTTTTAAAATTATGTTACAAAAAGTGTTAAATGATAAGTAAAAGTTTTTAAATTAATGTTCCCATTTACTCCAGACTTTGTTTTTCATTGTCTGGTGGGAAAAAAGTAAATTTAAGCAATTTTTACATTTTCATGCTTGACATTTTTAAAACCAAGTTTTCGTGAGAATCACCCATATAGGGATGGCTCAGCCAAAAATGGATTTACTGACCCTCAATGTGTATGATTATATTGCTTTTTTAACAAACACAAACTAAGTTATTGTATATAATGTCACTTTTCCATTGCATAGTACCCCACGGTTTAGTTTGGGTCAGGTCAGCTTACTTTTGGGAGCTTTCCAATGGGTGAAGTACGTAGTACCAGATACGTTTCTTTTGTACCCCCTCGGTTGGGGTTCCAAGCGATCTGTGCTGATACCAAACGTGACGCACCGATGTATCGGCCGCTGATATTTATCGGCCGATTTTTGATGAATTTGAAACCATCGGCATATAGGCAATAGCATGAGAAAGGCCGATACCGATTGTTTATTAATTAACTGCATAGAGAAATCCATTATATGTAAAAAAATGAGTTAATGTTGTTAATAAAATAAATGCTAAATAGCAAAAACCACCTTGGAAGGTTGTCATGTTGTCTTATTATATTTGTTTTAGCTTAATTTGTGCCTCTCTTATTATGTTGGTCAGTTGAATGTTAATTAGATCCAATCCATGTTCAGTAAAAATAATTTGATGCAGAAATAAACTAGCTAATAGACCAACTGTATAGTATTGTATCCCTCCCACTGCGAAGTGTTACTAAACTCGATGGAAAAGCTTACCAAGCCAAAGTGAGGTGAGCTGACACGACCTGACCCAAAACAAAGAGTGGGGTACCATGCAATGGAAAAGAGCCATAAGAAAGTATACTGGCTGTTCGAAGTGTTGTAATGGTAGTAAATGGTGCTTCTGATTTATAGCCCCAAAAAAGTCCATCCATTCGATGCAGATGTAACCCACACGGCTTTAGGGGGTTAATAAAGGCCTTCTTGGGCCAATTGATGTGATTTTATAAGGAAAAAATGTAAATATTTAAAACTTTACAAACTAAAATAACTCCTGCACATTCACGACAAAGACATATAGTGGCATACTGAAAGCTAGTTATAGTTTATAAAATGTTTTAAATATTGTTTTTTTTTCTGATTGGCCTCAGAAGGCCTTTATTAATTCCCTAAATCTGTGTGGGTTACTTCTGTGGAAGGTGGATGCACTTTTTTGGCCTTCAAATCAGAAGCACCATTTACTACCACTATAAAGCTTGGAACAGCCAGGACATTCTAATAGAAATCTGATTGTGTTCGTCTAAAAAGATAATCATATACATCGAGTATGGCTTCAGAGAGTAAATAGAGGTGGTAATATTTTTTTTATGAATAATCCCCTTTAATAATCTCAGTGTTATAGCACAATTTTACACTGCCTCAGAGAATGTCACTATTATGAAGTGCGATAAAATAATGACATTCCTCTATTATAATTTATTGAATTAATGGAGGTTAAAAGATAATAACCTGTCGTCAGGATCATGTTTGCCCGTCTCATCCTCAGAAACTTTATTTCTCTGTGCCTGTTCCTGCTCCAGTCTTCTCTGTACCTCTTGTTCATGTTTTCTCTGTAGCTCCTTAAGGAAACATTCAAAAGATCAGTTAGTGTACGCTTTGGATAGCAATACAAGTGACATTTGAGCCATATGTATTAAAGAGACTCTCCAGCCAAATATCAAAATTGGATAAGCAAAGACATGTACTAAAATAACTCCAAATATGTTCGTCTGAAAGATGATAGACATATGTATCTCGAATTGCTTTAGGGCGAGTACATCATGGGTTAATTTTGATATTTGGCTGCAGAATTGCATTAAGTGTGATACCTCAGTTTTGCGAGTTAGTGTCTGTAAGAGAGCTTCAGCTTCAGCCAGTCGAGCGTTCTCTGACTGACCATCGTCCTTGCGTTTCTCTCGAGTCTGCACACAGAGATTCAGATGAATCACTAAAGAGAAGATGCTTTTGACTAAAAAGTACAATCCTACAAATGAAGAGTTTGGTTCCAAAACGCAATAAATCCATTTTGACAAATTTCTGTAAAAACGTGTTTTCTATACCAAGAAAGTGACAAGATGAAAACCACTATTTTCTGTTACAAACTTTCATATAGCATATTTAGGTTATAAAAACATAAAAAATTCAAATCCATATCTTGATTTTCAAAAATTTATAATAAAAACTAATATTTTTTTCCAAAATGCTATAAATCTATTCAATCAATTAATTAGTTAAACAGTTGTACACACTGACTAAAAAAATAAACAGTAATGGCATTAACAAAAACACTTTGTCATATTAATAACACTGTCATTACTGCGGTTATACTTGGCGTCGTCACTTAACTTTTTTCACAGGGATCAGCAGAGCTGTAAAACGTTTTGGTCCTGCTCGATTTTCGTTGACTTTGATTAAAAAAACTGGAAAGTTTTCATAAGATCCCCTGGAGTCAATGTGTTATCATGACAGAAACTTGATGCTGTCGGGAGAACAAGCACCCGTCTCCTGAGTGTCTCTTGCGTAAATTATTAGATGTTGATGGCTTACGTTTCTTTCCCGTCACAGAAAACCATCACAGGTTTAGCAGTGCTATTAAAATATTATTGTTTTTGTTTGTTTGTTGATCACGAAGTACAAAGCAGATGAGGAACACCATTCTGTGTACTCAACGCGCCACCATTGTTTGTTTACATTGCGTGGAATGGTGCGCTGTGATTTGTGGAGCAGATTTATTGCATTCTGCAGAAAAGGAGGAGTGGCGTTTATCACGTTTTGGAACCAAACTCTTCAAATACACTGCGTTTCAAATTATTATGCACATGCCATTTTTATTCCCGATACAGTCAGTGAGTTTACAAATGTAACTATCATTTTACAAATGTATGCATAATAACCTGGAACACAGTTTGAATTTCTTCTCCAAAAAAAAATCAGTCGATGTATATTTAATACCGCTAATACATTTATTTCTCTGTATCTCTTACTTGTTGTGTGCCCTTGGACTGTTTCTCCACTTCCTTCTTCAGGTAACTGAATCTTTCCTCCAGCATGTCTCCGATCCACTTGGCCATACTCTCTCTGTCTGTGTGTCTGTGAAACTCCACTCGCAGCGTGTTATAGAGACTGAGGACTTCAGTGTGCTGTTCCTCCTGTCTCAACAAACCTCCCGCCACTCGATCCCACAGCTGGGCCAAACCCTCCTCCAAACGTGTGAATCTCTCCGCCTCTACTGAAGTCATCAGAACTGAGGCCCGCTAAAAAAAGACAGAAAGATGCAGTCAACTATATGTTTTTATTTATTCTCCAAACCTACATAGAGCTGGCCGTTTTGACACACACAAAATGTGATGCAATAATGACAGTATCTCAAAAGTGTCAACTTTTCGCAACATTTACAACTTTGACATCCTACCAAACCAGAATTATTTCACATTTGAAAATCACAAACCACATTGAAAAAGCACAAAAACTCAACCTGAGAGTTTGTTTTGACAGGAGATGGTCCCTCTTTGGCGTCACTCGTGTAGGTCTGAGATATTGGTGGTTTGTGATGATTATCAGAAGGCAATAGGGCCACCAGTCCCGACGGGCCCCAGTACCACAGAGCTATTCAAACACGAGAAGGTGTTTAATGTTCATGTCTGTTTTCATTTAACAGATCAACAGTCAGTCATGGGTGATGTGAACGGTCAAACTCACCGAGAAACAGAAGAAATGGGACAAGAAATAAGAGTTTTGACAGCATAGGGAGAAACCTGCAAGAGAAGAGGACATTATTTTATATAGTCTTAGAAAATTGTCAGGAATTGTCACACAGCTTACTGACACTAAATGAACTCAAATAGCTTGATTTTGCATTTCTATATAACATTTAAATAGAAAAACATCCACAGCATTTAATATGTGCAATGTCAAATCAACATACAAACAATAAATAAATGGATATACAGCGGCAAAAAAGTTTTTCTACAATGATTTACCATAAAATGTGATTTGATCCTCATCTAGGTCACAACAATAGACAACACAATGTGTAATAGCTGACAACACACAAATAATTCATGTTTCTTGTCTTTTTTTGAAAACACCCATTAAGGATTGGTTCAATGGTATTTCTTGCATTTTGACTTATTAACACAGTTATAGAGTTGTTTCCTCATGCTAAACGTAGGCAAAGTGTCAAAAAAGCAGTTGGGCGTGTTACAGAGTATTTCTGTGCCAAATGCACTTCGCCAGGGTTCGTACAAGTTTCGGAAAGTTTTTTTCGATTACGGGTCCAGCTGACCATTATAGGGGTTTGTATACGCATCACTTTTTATGGGCACTTTACTTCAAATATCTCCCCCAGAAAACCCCACCCACCCACCAATCAGCGGGAGACGCTAGAACTTACAAACATTACATCACACGACAGCTTTAATTTCAAAAGTCAACAATGGCACGAAAGAAGTGTGTTATTGGATGTAAGGAGAAGAGTGCCAGCCTTATGAAAACAATGGATATAGTTTATTATCCGGGGTAGCAGCGGAGTTTTGCGTGTGTGTTTGATGCGCTGGATTTTCCCAACCGGGACATAAGTTGCATGTGGTATGTAAGACTTCTGTCTTATGTTGGAAATAGGCACGTGCATATTATATAAATGACACAAACATGTAGTGAATCATAAGTTAAACAGTGTTGTATTGTGTTGCATGACTCATACTCGCTCCTTCCGCGGTATAACTCCATTTTTTCGTACGTTATCGGAAAGAATCGGTAAAGCTAATCTTTTTTTATAAATCTGATTAAACTAAAGACTCTTCAGAGATATAAAGGATGTCACACTACTCTATAGGTACTCCAGATGAACATCAGAAATGCAGAAACAGCGTGTGTTATGTAAGCTTTAAACATTCACAGTGCTAGATAAAAAAGTAGGAATTATTTGTGTGTTGTCAGCTTATGCAAATTGTGTGTCGTCTATTGTTGTGACCTAGATGAGGATCAAATCACGTTTTATTGCAAATCATTGTAGAAAAGCAGTTCATTCCTAGGGGTTCAAATACTTTCTCTTCACTGTATATTTATTAATTAATTTGTTTATACGTTGATTTGACATGGCACATATTAAAATGGTGTGGAACATATCGTCCCTGCCTGATGAAACTCACGTATGTCCAAAACGGTTACTTTTCAGAAAGTGAAAAAAACACCGTATATCAAAAGCAGTTGAATGTAGCGTTGTCATACTTGGTACGGCATATTTACATGTAACCATATTCTTGCCAGTGTCATGATATAATCCACATTTGACCAAAATTGAGTTTAAATGGACATGCGTGCATATTTTACAGTAACTTTGATCGATACGCGTTCTTCCGATCATTAATTAGAATGGCCAAAGTCGCGTTTCGTATTGACAGATGAATACGCTCAGTTTATTAAATAGCATACGTCTTGGTTAAATACGCTTACTTTATTTAATATTAAGTATAAGTGTATTAAATGTCTCTTGCAAACCATTAAGGGACAATGAATCAATACACTGACATGGTAATGCTACACAACAGGGGTGTCAGTTTGTGTTGAAAAGTGGTGGGGACAAAAGATCTTATAAAAACATTACTGCAGGACGGGAAAAATATTTAATAACGCGCATCAAAAATGGGCATAGCGTAGGCCAGTCAACAACAAGAAAATACTCAGCATAATTTTATAAACCCTCAACAATGTCGAATGCACACATCACACATGTAACAGTCCCTGCAACACCAGCTCAACCGAACAGTGCCAAAGCACCATACCGTAGAAAACAGCAGCGCGTTTAATAAATGATTACAATTAACTTCATTACATATGTACAAGAAAACACACCATAAGCATACAACGCAACATATGTGACACTAGACCACAAAACCATTCTTAAGCATTGCTTGATTTTTCAGAACATTTAACCAAATGCTTTCAAAAAGTGGTGGGGAAATCCCCAGCGTAAATATCACCAATGCTAGACAGATACTTTGTTTGCACAGTCCTACCGTAATTAAGTAACTCCTAGATGTTAGTCTGGCGTCTGGGGGAAACGTTTACCTCGAAGGAAAGTCATTGTCATGTTTAATCGGCTATATCCAGTGCTGAGGTTCGATGAAACTTTACGAGACCGACGAGATGCTTCACAGGCGGAAGATATGCGGCGTGATTGACAGCTTTGACACCGAACGGGTACGTGAAAATCAGATGACATGATTTCACAAGTTTTCATTGGCTATTTAGGTATGTGATGCATACTGTATATGGAAATGAACCTGGACATTCAATCTGTCGAAAAATCTCAAAATCGGCAAAATGAACATACGTGAGTTTCATCGGACAGCGACGATATATAAATATGATTTTTTTCTTAAAACTATACATGCGTGTATTAATATATACATAATTACACATTTAAACACATATGTATAAAAAATATTCTATAAATTATTAGTTGCGATTAGTTGTTATGCAGCCCTAAAATTAACACAATCCTCTAGGGGCAGTTTTTTGGACACGTTTTATCCTAGTCCCAGACTAAAATGCATGTGTGAGCTGCCTTAATTTAAAAACACCTTGTACTTGCATATCAGTGCCATTGTTTTGTCTCAAGATGCACAACAGTAGTTTTTGAGTAAGGTTTATTTGTAAAAACTACTTAAAATGTCCTAATATAGCTAAGACCCAGACCTGGAGTAATCTGAACCCTGTACGGGAAACCCTATGGGGCGGTTTCCCAGACAGGGATTAGACTAGTCCTAGACTAAAATAAATGTAAAAGCTATCCTGAAAACAACTTGCACTGAGATATCTTAAAATACATTAGTGCCCTTTGCTTTGCCTCAAAATGCACACAAGTAATGTTTTTAGTTAGGCATGTTTGTTAAAACTAGTTATATTTCCTAATTAAACTAAGGTCTAGTCCTGGCATAAGAAAATCCCTGTCCGGGAAACCAACCCTACTGTATATTTTTTGTAACTTACTGGGCAAAGAGATTGACAAGCCGCAAGACACTTGCTGAGGCCGCCTTCCCTGTAAATAAACACACATACATAGACAGTCAGTGTTAATGAGCAAATGATTGTCTGTGGACCAGCACACACATACATTACAGCTCAGAGGAAAGTTAAAGCGATAGTTCACCCAAAAAATTATTTATTTCAGGGTGAACAACCCCTTAAAGCCCGGGATACAGCAGTATTTTTGCCATCATTACCTTAAAACTATCGTAGGCTATCTCTGTTCACAAGACCGGGAAACCTGAAGTCTTTAAACCTCTCTCACGGTACGATTTTTAAGAGCCACAATCACAGAAATCACCATGATTGTTTCACGATAGGAACCTTTCGTCTGGGAAAGCAAATAAAAATTGTGCAGTGTATCGCACGCTTAAGAGTAGACAGACATCATGCACAAGTAAAAACAGCAGAAAGCATGCACATTACACCTCTACATCATCATCATCTTCCTGTAAAAATACAGGCCCCAAAAAACTCCTCAAAGAGGTACAAATGTCTGAGACCTCTGCTTAAAATGGCATTACAAAAATTACAACATTACAAATTATTATAAGAGTCTCATAAAAATAATGAAAACATGTCAAATGTTGGAATGTTGTTTATAGCTTGTGTAGTTTCATCAGGCAAATTTGCTTACATTTTACTAGTGACCTTGAAACCTTCAAAATCTTAAATGATGTTTTGCATGTTAAAAAAACTATTTTCAAGCCTTTCTGTTGTCTCAGACATTTGGACCCCAGTGCATTGATAAATATTAGGACAGCTGCACAGAAATCGCTGTCAGTCTAGTAACTGGAGCGAGAAAAGAAACTACAAAGCAATTTGAGACGCATGCAAAGATGCTCCACCTAAAGAACAGTGAGTAACAGCGATGAGTCACATGACTGACAGCAGTATGACAACTCAATGAGACTTTCAAATCTGTGTTATGAATAAACAAAGTTAATCAGAAAGAGATTCCCAAAAAGCTAGAGATGGGGACTAAGAGGAATAGATAGGACATGCAGGGGTGTCTGAAAGCTTTTGATGAAATAAACCCACATCTGGACCAAAAGACACTTTTACAATAAGAGGAAGGCTCTTAACTAGAAGCATTAACTACTGTAGTAAACTCCCATTAAGATTAAGGGTAGGAAGTGAAAAATATTTAACCTGTTAAAACTATAAGGGACCATAAGTCCCCTCCAGGCTCTTTATCCTGGTAAGGTTGAGTGTTCTTTCTTTTGCAGTCGTCACCTGTTTGAATCAATATACACAAGTTGAAATACAATGCGTGTGTGTACACTCAAAAAAAATGAACTTGGTTGGAGTCAGTTTTACTAAATTTCTTGTTCACTTTACTTAACAAACACAAGTAACTGCATGAGATTACTTTAACTTACTAATTTCAACAAAAGACGGTGTCTTGTCAGCTTTACTTAATTATTTGTTCAGCCAATATAACATTGTTGCGTAAAAGTGACAGATTAATAAAACCAATACAGACTTGCATCTCATTGGCTGATGATGCTGCAGTGTATTATGGGTAAATTGTTGTTCTGGCACCCTCTTGCAGAAGTGTAGCACCATTAAATAAGTATGCGAGTAAAAAGTGGCCAAGTATGAGTCAATGAACTTGTTCTGATATATTTTAGAACAAAACAAACCAACAAACGGTTTGAAATGTAACATTGCATTTGAAATATGTTTTATAAACTGTAATTAAATAAAGGTTGTATTGAGCAGCTGCACTCTCATTGATTGATTCGTTGTTTTATTAAATCATTATTTTTAATTTTGTTTTCATCAATTAAATGTTTCATAATAGTGACTTTATTAGGATTTCTTTAGTCCATGCAACATTTAAATTGTCAATTTTACACAAACTTTAGTAAATACAACTAACATTTTATTTGTTGACATTACTTAAAGCTATATGGAACCCACTTGACGAAGTTTTTTTAAGTAAATCCAACTTTTTATTTTTTTGAGTGTATGTTGTCATAGATTGTAAATGAGGACAGTAGTGATGAAAGGAGGGCTAAAGGAACTTTAAACACAGAATCAAACCAAATATCATACAACTCCTTTCCATTTAAAATCAAGTAATTCTTTTTGTGAACATTGTTTAACCTTTGTATATTTTTACATTTAGATTAAATGTTTTTAAATAAAGATGAAATGTTCAAATTTCCTTGAGTACAATTTGAATTGCTCATCTTGAATGCAGTTAATGTTAATATGAATTAATAAAATCAATTAATACAATTGAATGACATCACATTGTTGTAATCCTGCTGTGCTGTAGATAGGGTTCACAAGTGCGGTAGGATTTTTGGCAAAATGTTGGATCTTATTTTAACTACCAAAACATGATTCTGGATAAACATTAGGGGTGGGCAGTATGACCAAAAAGCCATTTCACGGAATGAGTCATTTTATTTCACGGTGGCAGTATATTTCAAGGTATACAGCACGAGAGTGCGAGCAAGAGATTATTTTAGTGTTTGAAAAAAATTTCAATGCAGAAGAAACCTTGCAAAATTTGTTTAATAAAAAAACAATTCCCAAGTGAATTTGGCCAGCAAGGCTCCGCTGAGAGTGCTTGTCTGAATGAAATGCAACGGTCCAAGCAAATACCGTACTTTCCGCACTATAAGCCGCATCATTAAAAAATGCGTCATTAAGACGAAATAACATGTATAAGTCGCAGTGGACTATACGTCGCGTTTTAGAAAATTATTTCACAAAATCCAAGCCGAAGAACAGACATTTAATCTGGAAAGGCAAGTTATTCAACTAAACAATAGCAGACAGAACAGCAGGCTGAATAGATGTCTGTACACTAAAGTAATATTATCAATTATTTAAACTATAAGCCATAGCATACAGAACTTACCTGGAAGGTTGAATAGTCTAAATCAGTGGTTCTCAATCCTGGTCCTGGAGGCCCACTGCTCTGCTAATGAGCTGATGATTTGAATCATGAGTGCAGAGATCTCATTGTCTATCAGATAAGAGAGACATACAAAATGTGCAGAGCAGTGGGCCTCCAGGACCAGGATTGAGAACCACTGATCTAAATTAACCAAACAAGTAACATACTCGTCATTCCGCATCACTGAATCCATTGAATTACATAAATACAGGAGCAGCATATGGCGGCCTCTCACGGCTGTAGACGGTAATGATGTCTCTTGCCTCATAAATGTCAAAATTAACTCATACGGACTTACAAGGCGCACCTGACTTGGCACCAGCCAAGTTATAAAAAACCACAGCTTATAGACCGAAAAACACGGTAATACAGTAAACAGCGTGACTAGAATGTATGAGTCACAAAATTATTTTTTGACCAGATTAAAAACGAAAAATTTTCAAACGAAAATTTTAAACACATTAGGAGAATGTTCTGAATAGTTAAAAGAGAAATAATAGTCGAATTGCTTATTTTAACACGTGATGTGAGATTATGACCGTGTACTTTAACTACAATCAAATACACAAAACATTATAAAAACGCCAGAACAACTTTAGATCTCACATTTAGGCTACCTAGGGGTGGGCAATAAACGGTAGAAATTTGTCAAGAGATTTGAGAGATTTTGGACTATAATCTCTATCGAAGTTACACACCCACGTCACTTTGCTGTGCATGTGGTCACGAAATTATACTATTTGTACACGCCACAGTTTTAAGTGATTTTAAGCCACTGAAACCCATATATAATCATTCTTTCAACACTAACTGTTTATCTTCAGTGACCTCAAGTTTTCTTTGTTTTTATCTTATTTTTTATGCATGTATACGTTTTTGGTGAGAATTATGAAACAAACATATTGCATGAAATATTTTAATAACATGAAAACCTTATTAAAAGATAAAAAACTAGGGATGCACCGATAGGATTTTTTTGGGCCGATACCGATACCGATTTAAACAGACAACTTCTGGCCGATACCGATGCCGATACCGATATTAAACACTTTACAACACTATACAGTTGTTCTATTAGCTAGTTTATTTCTGCATCAAATTATTTTTACTGAACATGGATAGTATCTAATTAACATTCAACTGACCAACATAATAAGAGGCACAAATTAAGCTAAAACAAATATAATAAGACAACATGACAACCTTCAAAGGTGGTTTTTGCTATTCAGCATTTCTTTTATTAACAACATTAACTATTTATTTTTACATATAATGGATTTCTTTAATAAACATAAATAATGCCAGTGCTATTTCTTTAAACAGAGTATAAATATTGCTACTTCAAAAAAAGTTGGACTTCTTGCCCCACTAAAGTGCAGTCTGTTACTTTTATTGTCCAAGACATTTGAGCCAGCTCAACAAAGGTTTTCTGTCTGTGCTTAAGTATAGTGCACACTAGGGCTGGACCAGAATGTTCGAATATTCGTTCCGTTGGTTGACATTTGATTTTCAGTTTTGAGATTCGAATATATATATATTTTACAGCGTTAATGCAGAGCTTTTGCCAAGCAGGAAGTGCGCTTCACGCTCCAGCTCTATAGGTGGCGCAGAGAGATCAACATCCATAGCCAACAGCCATCAAACGCAGCCAGTAGAAGAAGAGATTGCCTCAAACGGAGAGCGCGCTTCCTGCTTTGGCATTCACGCTAATAGTGTTGTAAATAACGTTCAGTTTCTTGCAAAAACGGATTGATTTGCTTCACAAGACGTCAATATGTCACACGGAGTTATGGGGGATTACTTTTGTATTAGATATATATGCTTAAAGTGGCGGATCGGTTGACTTGCATGACGGAGCACTGGGGTTTCTGCAAAATATCTTCTTTATTGGTTTACTGATGAAAAAACATATTGGATGGTGTAAGTGTTAGTAAATAAACTTGATTTTGAAAGTATGCTACCGTTTTATTACAGTTTGTTGAACTTCATTAATTCGTTAATTTATTTACGTTGTTTTATTTAAATGGCCTAAGTTACCCTTTACGTAATAAATAATTACTATGCTTCTAATTTCTGATACGGGAGTGTTTGTTTGTTAGAAAAATGTTAGGCTACCTTATTAAAAGTATTGCTGGTGTTTTGTTTCACTAATGCTGTTCTCGCAGCACGCGTGACAGGCACGCCGCTACATACACACACAGATTCCTGCCTTTATTAAAGAGAAAAATATGTTCAGCTCCTCCTTCCGAAGCTTTGAATATTTGATTTGATTTCTACTAGAGCTTCGAAGCTCAAATGGTATTCGGAACAGTCCTAGTGCACACCCAAACATTAAATCATTTTAATTGAACAACAGACATGCAAGTCATTGCCTTTATGCGGTTAATTAATAAACAATCGGTATCGGCCTTTCTCGTGCTATTGCCGATATGCCGATGGTTTCAAATTCATCAAAAATCGGCCGATAAATATCGGCGGCCGATGCATCGGTGCATCACTAATAATAAGACAACATGACAACCTTCAAAGGTGGTTTTTGCTATTCAGCATTTCTTTTATTAACAACATTAACTATTTATTTTTACATATAATGGATTTCTTTAATAAACATAAATAATGCCAGTGCTATTTCTTTAAACAGAGTATAAATATTGCTACTTCAAAAAAAGTTGGACTTCTTGCCCCACTAAAGTGCAGTCTGTTACTTTTATTGTCCAAGACATTTGAGCCAGCTCAACAAAGGTTTTCTGTCTGTGCTTAAGTATAGTGCACACTAGGGCTGGACCAGAATGTTCGAATATTCGTTCCGTTGGTTGACATTTGATTTTCAGTTTTGAGATTCGAATATATATATATTTTACAGCGTTAATGCAGAGCTTTTGCCAAGCAGGAAGTGCGCTTCACGCTCCAGCTCTATAGGTGGCGCAGAGAGATCAACATCCATAGCCAACAGCCATCAAACGCAGCCAGTAGAAGAAGAGATTGCCTCAAACGGAGAGCGGGCTTCCTGCTTTGGCATTCACGCTAATAGTGTTGTAAATAACGTTCAGTTTCTTGCAAAAACGGATTGATTTGCTTCACAAGACGTCAATATGTCACACGGAGTTATGGGGGATTACTTTTGTATTAGATATATATGCTTAAAGTGGCGGATCGGTTGACTTGCATGACGGAGCACTGGGGTTTCTGCAAAATATCTTCTTTATTGGTTTACTGATGAAAAAACATATTGGATGGTGTAAGTGTTAGTAAATAAACTTGATTTTGAAAGTATGCTACCGTTTTATTACAGTTTGTTGAACTTCATTAATTCGTTAATTTATTTACGTTGTTTTATTTAAATGGCCTAAGTTACCCTTTACGTAATAAATAATTACTATGCTTCTAATTTCTGATACGGGAGTGTTTGTTTGTTAGAAAAATGTTAGGCTACCTTATTAAAAGTATTGCTGGTGTTTTGTTTCACTAATGCTGTTCTCGCAGCACGCGTGACAGGCACGCCGCTACATACACACACAGATTCCTGCCTTTATTAAAGAGAAAAATATGTTCAGCTCCTCCTTCCGAAGCTTTGAATATTTGATTTGATTTCTACTAGAGCTTCGAAGCTCAAATGGTATTCGGAACAGTCCTAGTGCACACCCAAACATTAAATCATTTTAATTGAACAACAGACATGCAAGTCATTGCCTTTATGCGGTTAATTAATAAACAATCGGTATCGGCCTTTCTCGTGCTATTGCCGATATGCCGATGGTTTCAAATTCATCAAAAATCGGCCGATAAATATCGGCGGCCGATGCATCGGTGCATCACTATAAAAAACTCAATCGTAATAGATACCGTTACAGTGATATAAAATATATTTTATCGTGAATTCGTGATATAAGATTTTGGTAATTTCGCCCACCCCCAAGGCTACAATTATATTTCTAAACAATGCCTAATTTTTATTTATACCATCGTAGGGCTGTGAAAATAACGCATTAATTCGATTAATTAATCTAAAGAAAAAATAACGCTTTAAAAAAATAACGCAGATTAATCCATTCCGTATTGAACCTGGATACATTCTAGCCACCATTTGACTGTAAAATAAAGGAGGTAGACGAGAACGCGCTGGCGGTGACTGGATCATTGACTGGAACATTTACTTATAAAAAAAAGGCCTGATGGAAGTGATGATAAAAATAAAGTATGCAATGTCTGCAGCAAAAATTTGCATATCATAGAGTTCGTCCACTCTAAAGTACCACATCATACAAAGCACATGGATTAAAGTTCTCCGTCGTTACACGGATTTCCGTCAATTGCAAAATTATTAAATTAACTTTTCATAAATATGACGTGTATTCAGCTTTTTAAGTGGGATGTGATCAAAGCCTGGAGTGGAGCAAAATCACATTCCTCTCTCCACTGTAAGCTTTCTGTAATCACTACGCACCGGATCCACTCCGGGTTTTCTGGCTGTAGCGCGTAAGATGAGGTAAAACTTTATTTCAGCTAGCATGGACATACTTATAATGCAGGAAGGCTCTGAAGTTTTGGAGATCGATAAAGGTGTAAAAGACCAATGGAGATTGACTTGGCTTAGCGGAATGATGAAGATTGGGATCAGAAAACCAAATATAGCACAGTATACTGCCCTACAAAGCGAAAGCGCAGTAACTACGCATTTGGTCAAAATTGAGTTAAGGGTTAAAATGGGCTTTGTGAGATCTGTTGTGTCTTGTGACAAAGTCTCCTGGTTAAATTTTGTCCCATTTCAGAGAAATGTGTGTGCCAAAATTGCAGTAACATGTTTGACTGGCTGGTGTAAAAAACTTTAAAGCCATTTTTCTCAGTTTCAGTGTTTGCGTAGATACTGCACTTAGCCTTTGGAGGGCAGTATAGGTGTCCTGTATTTTGTGGGTAAACGATTTCTCTCGTACGTGATTACTCGCGTCCCGTTTTTGACTACTACGTTGATCTAACCAGTGGCTGATAAAACGGGTTTGTTAAACTAGTGAGTACACTTTATGTGGCGCCACAAGAACCAAGAAGCAGATGACATCCAAATCCCGTAAGAGCAGTTCAAGAAATCATAACAGAAGACTGCTTCCTAAATGCTCTCGCGGTACTTTGATGTCATCCACCTGTCGGGTTCTTTATTTAAGGTTTATGTTCAATTGCACAAAAAAGCCCTGCAATTGATATTGCACTGTTAAACTTTTGGTAAATAATCTTCCTGAAGCACTTTATTTCCTTAGCATATTACTTTAGGTTATTTTTGTTGATTGTTATGGACATTATTTGAACAGTGAAAATACTGTAATAATAAAAGAGTTTTTGAACTTCATTGTCACTAATGCTGATTATTCACTGATTTATTTAAAAAGAAATATTTAATACTTTCACAGCAAAAATTATGTAGGCGATTAATTTAGATTAATTAATCACAGAGTATGTAATTAACTAGATTAAAAATTTTAATCGATTCACAGCCCTAATACCATGTTGATAACTATACTTTAGAGCACTTGGATTAGAACTTTAGTTTTTTTTAAACAGATGTTCTTCCATCTTAAAAAAATATTGTTACTGAACGTTACTGCAGTATTGTTGTATTTATGTTTTAAAGACGACACATAAAAATCTGACAACCCAGTAACTTAGTTTTGGTAAACCATTCTCTGCAAGCATGTGAAAAAATAGGTCATTAAAATTTGGCTCCTTTTTGATGTCAGAAGGGGATAATACCGCCCCTTAATCTGCACTATCCAACCACGGCACTGCCTTTAAAATGCAAATGAGCCGATTTCTGCACTTAAAGGACACACCCAAAAATGTTGGTGCGAGCACATTTTGGCTCACACCTATATAGTGCCAATTTTAACATACTATAATAAATTATCTATATGGTATTTTGAGCTAGAACTTCATATACGTTCTCTGAAGACACCTTTTTTACCTGTCTTGTGAAATATCCCATTTAAAGGACAAGTTTGGTATTTTACACTTAAAGTCCTGTTTTTAGATTGTTTATGATGAAATAAAATTTTAGTCAAAACCGTTCTGACATATGGGGCTGCCCCGAGAATTTTCGGGTGTTTGTTGTATCACCTCCCACTTCTACAATGGCTATATAGGCGCACTGGAACAATCCTTTCTAAAATGCATTAAAATTTCGTTTACAAAGACGTGAAACTCACCGAGTGGTCAGGGGTGTTTACTGATATGCTCACACAAAAATCGCTGCAAAAGATGCTTTCCAACAGGTTTTATCGTAGTTTTTGCCAACTCCATAGACTTGTATTAGATGTGCTGTGAGGTACGGTATTACTCCGCGCCGGGAACCCATTTGTATTCTTGCAATCGGCAAAGGTGGATTATCACCACCCACTGGGCTGAAGTGTCTATTATTTAAGCTCTCAGCGGAAGAATATACGGGTGTGAAGTGTTTGGAAAAATAGGTCCACAAGTTTACAACGAATGCTAAAACACCTGTTGGAAAGCAACTTTTGCAGCGATTTTTGTGTGAGCATATCAGTGAACACCCCTGACCACTCGGTGTGTTTTACGTCTTTGTAAACAAAAGTTTCATGCATTTTAGAAAGGATTGTTCCAGTGCAACTATAAACCCATTGTAGAGGTGGGAGGTAATACAAGAAACACCCGAAAATTCTCGGGGCAGCCGCATATGTCGAAATTTCAGCCAAAACCGTTCTATTTCACCATAAACAATCTGAAAACAGGCCTTTAAGTGTAAAGTTCCAAACTTGTCCTTTAAGTAGTCAAAAAATAACATCAAATCGAATCAATCAAATGTTTTGAAATTGTATTTTATTTTTTTGGCCAAATCGCCCAGCCGTAACTTAAACTGTTACTAAAATATCAAAATATTAGTTTTGTAATAAAAACACATCATTTTTCTCGACAAACTCAATTTCACACAAGTAACCCCAAACCTTTGAACTGTAGTGTACAAAGCTTATCTGTTTATACAAAATCATTTAACAATGTCAAAGTCCAGAAACTCCAGATCTCAAATTAAACAAGCCCAGATAAATAAATCTATATATCAAAGTACATCAAAGTTTATTTTTATTAACAGTTACGCTATGTAATGAGCTCTGCACAGCTCGTTTTCATACCTTCATTATTCTCTGATGATGTGCAGACACTTTCAACAGTGGGTGTGTTTCTCATGCAAACACTGAGCTTGCATGCATAATAACTCCAGGATAGTCAAACTATTACACTATTGTTTCTGAATGACACCATTACTCTCATAGGGGATTCATGCTATACTATATATTATGCTAGACTATATATTAAATGCCACACTGTCTCTGTTACAAAACCTTTCCAGCTGTATTAATGTCTATAACATCTGAACTATTGCTCATTCACATGATTTATTCAAAAGCGAAAAATGATGAAATGATTACATTGATATTCCTATTTACATACATGAACTTTTAACATATATCACTGAACTATGGGCATAATTGATCAACGAATGCAGCTTTAGAGTCGTCCCAAAAAAAGTTAGATGTTGTTTTAAGACCTTAACACCTATGAAGCCTCAAAATGCTTGAAGGGATTTGAAATGCAGTAATGCGTTAAACCAAACAAATGAATCCTAGATCATAATCCAAGCATTTTAAACGTTAAGACCTAATAGTAAGCCCAAACATGTCTAAAGAAATTGTATGTTTAGATTTTGGATGATGTACTCACACAAAACGCCGCTGTGTTTGGGTCGCTCCTGCACCACCACCTCTTTAACACTCATAGTGCTGTAGTATTTCTCATTGCCTGTGACAGACAGAAGAGAGAAGACAACTAAACGTCAAATCACGAGTCCTTCAGAGATTTGTGTCAAAGCTTCGGTCTCTCCTTATTTCTCCAATCACAGCTCTGCTTAAACAGACTCAAATACAGAAAGATTTGCATGTAACCAAGGTAGTGCTCATGGTGGACAGACACATTTGTTTATTCGTAGGGCTCGTGCACAAACATCTGCTGGAAAGAAAGTTTTAAGTTATAGTGGGTGAAGTGAAGAATCCAAAGACAAGGCAACCTGTTAAAAACAAACAAACTGAGATTTGATGAGAGTGTTATTTATTCAACAAAGTCTTGTGCTGCTGTGGGATCCATCCTGATGATGTAAACACCGCTGTGTGACCATGAATTAAAAGTGCCCAACGGCTGTGACTGAGACATTTTCATGACAATAATAAAGTAAATTCAGAAAGGGAAAGACACCGGTGATCAGATTCAATTCCTAAATCAAATCAGTGACTGCCACACAACATCCACAACCAGAAATCGATTCGCACCAGAGCCAGGAGTGCCCCGGACACATAGCATTGACCCTTTACCACCTAATGTTTTAACAGGTGTAC
Source organism: Misgurnus anguillicaudatus (assembly GCF_027580225.2). Lineage (NCBI taxonomy): Eukaryota > Metazoa > Chordata > Actinopteri > Cypriniformes > Cobitidae > Misgurnus > Misgurnus anguillicaudatus. The sequence continues at coordinate 11,117,146 of NC_073340.2, forward strand.
AGAAAGTATTTTAGCAAACGTAAAGTTTTATTTTTAGTATTAGTGACATACGAGGCACGTGCAATAAAAGTGTACAAAGTGTATTAACGTTCATCGTCTAGTTTTAGCAGCGAGACGACGCATGACAAATCGCTTACTAACCTTTTTGATGCACAATTACATCCTTTATTGAAACTTCAACTTCAAGACGACAATACTGTGGAAATCGGTGTAATTTTCGCACAACACCTGTAAGCATACCAAAAAGGGATCGTTTACGTCGGGCTCTTCAGCCATTTTTTTTTCGAGGGCCAGAGCATCCAAACGATAACTTGAGGGGCGCCACGTGACCAGCATTGTTATCAGCTCAAAACCCAGATGCAGAATGGAGACCATTGGCAAAGAAAACAGATTTCCAGAGGATCATGTGATTGTGGTAATGCTAACTGAGAACCATTGATTTAATATAGCTGTATTTACACATTTACATATATTTACTCATTTCTAATCTGCATGAAAACCCCAAATCGATTACGTTTACTATTATACAAAAGGTATTGCTGCATATATTTATTTAATCAAAAAACAAAACAAAACGCAGCAGGCTGAGACATGAGGGTTTACATTGAAGACGTGTCACGCTGAACCATTGCACATGATGGAATGTCTTTATTTCCCTTTCACAAGCTTAGAAAACATAAGCACCTACTTTGATTGATGCATTTCATAAACCGTGCAAAGATAACTCAGACAGTGCAACGATGATGACGGTCAACAGACAACCATGCTCACCCCGCAGCCATGATCCAAACACAGGTGAGCACACACACACACACACACACACACACACACACACAAATACAGACAACACAAACCCAGTGCCACCCACAGTAACCAATGACGTCACAATGCAGGTGCACATACAAAACAGTATAAAAAAATAAAGTAATTAAAATAATAGAAAAGTCAACGCCAATGTATGGCTCCTACAAAAGGGATAGTTCACCCAAAAACAAATACCACTCCCATAGGAACCAGAAAACTATTGAAGCTTCAAAAGGACTCAAAGGTTGACTCGTATATTTTAAGTGTCCTAAAGACATTTGTTGTTTTGGTTATTACGCATTGTTTAAAGGGCCATGAAACCTTATTGTTTCAGCTCCAGTCTACCTCACTATCATTTTGAAAAATGCAACTTAAATAGGCGTGGACGCTGTGAGAAGAAAAGCGAGGAGTGGGCGGGGGCACAAATATTAAGATTTGCTAAGAATAGCGGGTAATAAAAATAACATGTTGTATCACCTGGACACTTTTAGAGGAGGCACACTTCAAAAAATGTGGCATTACAGCGTAAGCGTTAAAGGAATATTCCATTTTCTTAAAAGAAAAATCCAGATAATTTACTCACCACAATGTCATCCAAAATGTTGATGTCTTTGTTTGTTCAGTCAAGATGAAATTATGTTTTTTGAGGAAAACATTGTTAAGTGTTGAGTTAAGTATAAATTTTTGGTGTCTATTAAAGTCCATTAAAATTAGAAAAATCCTGCAGTTTTTTTTCAACGGAGTTTCAAAGGTCTATAAACGATCCCAAACGAGGCATTAGGGTCTTAGGATCTAGCAAAACGATTGTAATTTTTGACAAGAAAAATGAAAAATATGCTCTTTTAAACCACAACTTTTCATCTAGGTCCGGTCTAGCGCAATCTAACGTAAATGCGTAGTGACGTAGGGAGGTCACGTGTTACATATATAAAACGCAAATTTGCGGACCATTGTAAGCAATAAACTGACACAAAGACATTAATTAGTATCAGTTGACATAGAATAACGTCGTACGGTCCTCTTTCAACACACTTGTAAACACTGGGGCGGAGTTTCACGTTCGTCTTCTATGACCTCTTGACGTCATGACGTATTGCGTGGGGTCACGCTAGCGCATGACGACCGGATCTAAACGAGAAGTTGTGCTTTAAAAGTGTATATTTGTTATTTTTATTGTCAAAAATGACAATCGTTTTGCTAGATAAGACCCTTATGCCTCGTTTGGGATTGTTTATAGTCATTTGAAACTCCGTTGAAAAAAACTGTTAAGTGTTGAGTTAAGTATTAATTGTTGGTGTCTATTAAAGTCCATTAAAATGAGAAAAATCCTGCAATGTTTTCCTCAAAAAACATAATTTCTTCTCGACTGAACAAAGAAAGACATCAACATTTTGGATGACATGGTGGTGAGTAAATTATCTGGATTTTTCTTTTAAGAAAATGCAATATTCCTTTAAGAGATCTGCAGAGAAAACATCTCAGGAGGAGCCAGTGGACAAAGAGGCGAAGGTCAAAAAGTTTTTTAAACAACGATGGAGAAAAGCAGACAATGGGGAGTCCCGCGATTGGTTAGTTTACGATAGTCCCGTACACACTGCATATTAATTCGGTTGTCAGGTCACCTTTTAATGCTTAATCCTGTTCTGTACACACACACAGTTCAGTCTTTTACAGGACTGACAACCGAATTCTACAACCGCATAAACTCCCGCAAAATGATGGCAGTGGCAACCGCATTTACAGAAACTCTGCACAGCGTGTACATAACTGAACAACTAGTAGTTAATAACGCGTTTAAACGTGTTAAACGGTCTTTCTTCTGAAAAAATAAACGCCTAGAATGGGAAAAAGTCTTCTGTATGCGCGGTACAGAAAATGACAGAGGTAGGAGCGTTTGCTGACTAGTGTTGCCAGATCTTACACAAAAAAACAGTGAACAAGAAAAATCCGATAATAAACCGCAATAAATCCAAATGCTTTACATTTAAAAATCAAAATATTTGGAGGGGCACATTTATACTTGTCACTTCATGAGCCAAAAGCCATAAACGGTTAAGCGACAAAACGGTATGAAAAAAAAGAGCTGTATAAAGTGCTGACTCGCTCCTCTTGCAGCTCGTAACTCCTCCTTCAGTTTTTTTGTACATTATCGGAAAGAATCAGTAAAGCTGATCTGTCTTTTATAAATATAATAAAATTAAAGAATTGAAGAATGTAATACTACTTTATAGATATGCAGAATCAGCTTGTTTGGGAGGCAGGAGTCATTTGTTTAACATTTGGGCCCTTTTGAAGCTTGAAGAAGTGTTCACCATACTTTCCCATTGTAACCAGAAACCAAAAAAAAAAAAAAATCTGAATTTGGGTTCTGAAGAACATAAAAAAAAAACAATGGGCATCAAATGACATAAGGCCGAGTAAACAACAAAGTTTGTCTTTATTTTAAAGCGTTAGTTCACCTAATGTTATTAGCTGTGTTTTTGAACCCTTGACAAAATAAAAATGTGCCCAATATAAACTGCAAAAAAGCATTTCACAAAAACTCCCATATATTGCAAAAGTTTTAATGCTCAAGTGAGGTGGTTTTTAACTCGAAAAAATTAATATATAAATCGCAAAACTGCAAGGGAAACATTATTCGCATTTACAGGTCACCTGACATGCATGTCACATTTTCATTCTTTGGTATTTTTGGTTGGAGAACACCACAAAAGAGGTGTGTACGACTTCATGTTGTGTCAAAAAAAAAAAACGACAAGCACGTTGACTTCAAAATACCGCAAGAGCAATTCAGGAATCAACAGCTGTGTATGCCTTCATGGTATTTTGATGTCGTCCGAATGTGCAGTTCCATAGGGATTCAAAAACACCCGTTGTCACGGTTTTTGGAATGACTGATCGCAAGACGACAAAACTGTTTAGTCCCATAACATCAGTTAATGAAAACGCCATCATTTTGTCCGTTTTTGTGTCAACATTTAGAAACGAACACTAAAGTTCAGCATAAAAACAAATGCAAACGCATCTACTTATGTGCATTATATATCTAACACACAAAAAAGACCCTTTTAAGATAAATCACTATCATGTCTGTTTCTGGATGTATGCATGTTGCGAACAGTAGATGGTTCAGGCACCAGAAGTGTTAAAGAGTCTGTCAGAACATAATACCTTCATTAAAAGTGACGCTTGGTTTTTTTCTCCACCACAGGATCTTTCTCAGCACAGCAGCCAAAAAGCCAGAAAGTCTCTTACATAGCCGCACACAGCATCCCCACATTGAGAGCAGTAGGCCTGAACACACACAGTCTCATATTAAACACACTACATGAGTAAAGATGATTGAATAATCTCGGTTACAGTCTGTCCTGATGTCTTAGTGACTGTGGAGACCAAAAAACAGCTTTTCCCATCAAGGTGTTGTGCAGATATACGGTGCAAATCTCAAACCGTGAAACATGCTCAGTGCAAGAACAAAGATGTGTGTACAATTCATGTGCATCTACAATGAGAGAACAGGTGTATAAAAAAAAAACTTTCTTCAGTCAAAAATAAATGAACATCTTAAATTGGGGGTGAATAAATGATCAAGAAATGTTCTTATAAAAGTGAAAGCACACAGAAGTAAGGATGAACACCAACAGGCTAAAATTTTGTTTTTTTTTGCATTGTAAACTACACATCATATACAGAAACCACAAAACCCATCCAGAAAGAAAACCACGGTGATAGCAGATGATGTAAATGACATAAGAGAGGAGAGCCTGTGGTTGATACCTTTAAGCAGGATGCATTGCATCAGCAGGGTGAATATGAAAGCTACATAGGTAGCCATTTTCCTGATGATATGAACACACATCTGCGACAACACCCTCAACACACCTGCAAGCATAACCATCAAGTCCGCTGTCCTTCAATATTACTCATAGCCATGCGATATTTATGAAATCTTTAACGCAATATTTATACAGTGTGGTATGCACACATGCACATTTTCTTATGTATGAAAATAAAAACAGAACTTTATATTAACATTAACACATTTGGCAGACGCTTTACTCCAAAGCGACTTAGTGCATTAAAGGTATAAATCAGGGCTAGTCAACTGTAGTAATCATCTTTATCCGGCCCACCGGTCACCTTTGGCCGTTTATCAATCATAAGGCTACAGCCTCCGGAGGCCGCATATGCTGACTGCATACTTCATCAATTTTTAGTCAACTGAGCATTACATTCACAAATCATAAGCATATTACAACAATTTATGATTAAGAATAATAGTCAACTTTATAGTAGTTATAATTCTGAAATAAGACTTAATGACACATGCAGCCTGGAAATGCGACCTCCGGAGGCTGCAGCCTTATTGAGAAACGACCATAGTCTGATTTAAATTCAGCGTAGTTACTTTTACCTTTCCACTGCACAAGACAACACAAAAAGGGGCTGTGTGGGGTACCAACCATCTGCGTGTGTGTAATTATCTGATCCAATTCGAGCTTTGGATGCATTAAAGAAAATAAACTTATGCGACTACACTGCATGTGACGTGGCGACAGGAGGTGATGTGCTTCAGCGTGTTCCAATCAAAACTGTGTGCAAAGTTAAAATTATTGTTTGTTTTACTTTATCAGTAACACTTGAATACTTACTGGTAAGTAAATTATTAACTATACATATATTCGTAGATTAAAGGTTCTCTCCCATGACAGATTTACGATTAAACTATATTTTTTCATTACGACTGCCAATACGGGGGCGAACTCCCGACAGTTATATCTGTATGTAATGTACAATGGAAAGGCTGTTTAGCCTATATATCTATAAAATATACAAAAAAGAAAACATGTAGGGCAATTTTAGTCATTAGGAGAAGACTGGCTATATGTTGTGAATACTTGACATGTAACAATTAATGAAACTCAAACAGTTATAAACAAAATATGTTTAGGAGTGTTGATCTTTTACACTTATACTATTAACATTTGGCTCTTACATTTTAAACTGCAAATGTTTTTAAATATTAATAAAGAAAATATGAGTTTTCAGTAATTAAAAGGCTTTTAAATTTCATTTTTTTTAAATGCATGTTTTTAATATGTTTTTTTAAATATACAACAACAAAAGTAACAAAAACGACAACACCACACACACATATGGTCAAAGTAAAAAATATATCAAAAGTAAAAATAAGGGTAAAAGTTTGGCCCGTGTCATATTTACAATTTTAAAATCAATTTTAAAAACATTTTTGTCAGTATGTGTGATCCCGGGTTCAAACCCATGACCCTTGCACGGCTAACGCAAAGCTCCAACACTGATCTACACCATACATATAACCAATATCGGTAAAGGTTTTTTTTGCATCGTGACATAAATCTCTTAATAGATTTTTCTAAACAAGTGCTGGGTTGCAGAAAGCCCTAATATGGAGCTGGTTTGGTTGTGGTTATGCAAATTACTAACCTCCCCAACCATGCTGCAGTTCAGTTAAAATATTCTGAATTAATCGACTATACATTAGAACGAGTGGATGAACTTGTCAGAAATGTGTTAATTTTTTAGCTTTTTTTCCCTCTAATTAGGTTACCAAATACCAATGCTTGTTTAATATTTCATTACTTGAACTTATTAATGATAATTTAATAAGTAAACAGTCAGTGATATAATAAGAGAAACAAAATGAAAATAAAAAAAAGTTCAAGATATAAATACACAGTTTGTTTTTTGATAATGCAGGATTGCAAAATAACGCAACATTTGATTTTGCACCATGTTCGGCGATCACAGAATCACAAATAACTGGAGGGACCGAATAAAAGTTATTAGCGAATAAGACCCCCTAATTTTGCGGCACTTGGACTGCATGTTTGCGGAGTCGGAATACAATCCAGTTCCCTCACTTAATAGTGAGCATCAAGTGATGTTAAGATAAGACTGAACTGATCAGTAATCTAGTTATAAAGCTGCAAAAGATTCCTCAGATGCATATGCAGAGCGGCAGGTGACGCATAGTATACAGTTAAAATGCTGCAATAGACCTGTGTAGCACATCAGCATTTAATTCTGAACACCCCCACAACATCCATGCATCTCTGCTGAAACGAGCACAAATGAATCTTGGGTAATTGGCTTTATGCCCAGCTGCACTACTTCCTGAACTTCAGCCAGCTTCTTGTTTCCTGTCTGCCATTATTGGACAAACTGATTAATCCAGGTGTGCCTGACCTCAGTAGTCACAACAACAATAATCAGACACACCTGGATTAATCAGTTTGTCCAATAATGGCAGACAGGAAACAAGGAGCTGGCTGAAGTTCAGGAAGTAGTGCAGCTGGGCATAAAGCCTATTGACACATTTCATGGTGTATTTTCTCACCTGTCTTGTTTCTGCGGTTGTCCCTGCAGTACACTGTAGTGTTTGAGGCAGTAGGAAATGAGGCAGCGCTGGGTGATTGTGCAAAAGACGCTTGATGCCCAGCATCGGCGTGCGGGGCGGATGAGGTCGAGGGAGAGCCGTGGTTCTCTCTCCTGTCACTGCTGAAGCTGCAGTCTTTACAGTTGTAGTCATTCTGTGCGCTGGAGGTCTGTGGCGTTGGGTCCACAGTGCTGTGGTGTCCACTGTCTGAAAAAAAGCATCAAAGTTCAAACATTAAAACTAAACTGGTAGACATCTCGTAATGACTCATAAAAATTATCATGATTTCATAACAGCGACTTCTGATTGGCCGATCTCTCCTGAACTACACTCATTGGTATTGAATGCAACTTCATTAAAATTAATATCGCCATGAAGAAAATGTAACCATTGCATTTTCATAAGAGCTTATCTCTGATATTATCCCCATCAAAACCTATTCAAAACAAAATATTACAGTAATGCTCAGGATGTTGATAAATTAGCATCACATAAGGGTGATTCAAAAGTCTGCTGCCACTGACCCCAGCATCTCTCGACGAGAGTACGTTCATGTATGTATGATTCATCCAGCAGAGAAGAAAGCAGAGAAGCATCGCTGGGTGGACAGCTGTTCAGGGTGCTGTTATGGGCATGCTGGAATGATGTTGAAGGTCTTGGCGTTTGTGGAGTCGACCCAGAGAAAGATTGATAATCCCTTCTGCTCCTAAGCCTACAGAAGAACAACATAGAACAGGAAAAATATTATAAAAATTATAATAACAAATTTAACCAAGATGCTCATAGCTGCAAAACAGGACTCATTTGGTCCTAAGTTGATTAGGGACATTATATAAAACGGGGATAAACTTAACTTACTAAATTTGAGATTTAGTGACGCACTGCTAAGGGTGTCACGATTTCGATTTTTATCCGAAATCATTCGAAATTAAGTCACAAACGTCGATGCTGCGTAACGGAGTCTGTGCCAGGACCGGCCGTTTCTCTGAACTGAGATCCATTTAAGTTTCACAATAACTTATTTCAGTTGCTTAAGAGTTATGAAAACAGCATTTAAACATGACTTATTGGGGTATAGCCTCAATCTCGTCTAACGGTAATAAGTACCGACAGGAATGTTCATCTGACAGGAAGTTTCATTTTATCAGGTATGTGCGTGTACCATATTTTTCCACGGGCAGCACGACTAACATGGCAGGGCATCTCGGGGTTCAAGGTCAGATATAATATTTCATAAGAGTTTAGTCTAAAAATGGCATAGCAACCTGTTCTTTAAAAAAAGAGAAGTAAAAATCGAGAATTGAATCGTGACCTTAGAACCGAAAAAGTAATTGAATCGAGGATTTAGAAAATCGTGACACCTCTATGCACTACTAGTTTAGCTTTATTATGGTAGAAAACAGGGTCCACGACATTTGGGGCAAAAATTTCATCCATCCTTCAGAGACGCAATCCACAGGCCTCCAGTGGGTTAATAAAAGCCTTCTGATGGGTAATCGAGTCGTGTTGATCATTTCTGTGAAGGATTTGTTTTCTACTGTTATAAAGCTTGGAAGAGCCAGGACATTTTCTAAAATAACTCAAACTGTGTTTGTCTGGAAGATGATTGACATGTGTATCTCGGATTGCTTGAGGATGAGTAAATCATGCCGTAATTTTTATTTTTCACCAAACTTCCGCTTTAACAAAGGTCTAGTTTGATGACGCTGTGGAAAAGAGTAAAATGACAGGAGTTGTATTCTTCACCTTGATCGGCGATGGAAATCAATCCAATGCGACTCCTGCAACGGGTCGGGTACCCGCGGATACCCGCATAAAAGTGTCTAAAACGGGTGGATTGTGACATTCCTAAAATTCACGGGCAGTTATGCGGGCGGATAATTAACTCCGTACGGGCGGGTAGTAGCGTGAATGAAAATGTGTGCAATATTTGTATGTCTAAATTACCATTACACACACAACATATGACCCATCACGTCAGCACCACTGCGACAGTGCGTGACTTTTGTTGATGCTTCTCGTAGCCTAGTTGGAGCGAGCGTTGCAGGAGTTGCATAAAGTTTTGCCGTTGATAGCTGGAAGCTGGGAACGTCTTCTCTTCGAAAGCTTTTCGAGACGAGACTTAGGAGCACAGCAGGGGTTGTGTAGGTAGGTTGTATTTTTTCTTGTTCTTTTTTATTAATAGGTCCATTTGTGTATAGTTATCAGGATCCATAGCCTATTTAGGTGGCGAGGGTAGGCAACTTGAATGGCGCAAAACAAAGCGCACTTTAGCCTGTTTTATTAGCCCATTCATGACGCGGTTGTGATGTTGAGAAAGGTAATAGATAAAAAATAAAGCACTTTAATTGGAATGGTTTTAGCCTGTGCGATTTATGCGTGTGCAGGTCGGGTAACGAGCCAAATATGAATGGTCTGGGCGGGTGCGAATTTAATTTTGATATCACGGGTGACTGGTCAAGTCTGGTGCTGAACTTTGCGGCTACAGGAGGGAGCGGGTCACCAAAAATGAACGCGTGCAGGACTCTGTCATGTATGTCAAAATAAAATGAAATTTTATAACAGTTATGCTACAACATAAGAAAACAGAGATGCTAAGTAAATATTTCTGCGTCTGCCGCTGCGCAGAACGAATAACATATGACATCACGGTATCGTGACTCAACAGTACTGCTAAAGTAATCGCTCTCATGATACTTTGATAGGTCGATCGGTCTGGAATCACTTCCTGTGTTGTGCTATAAGCATCAAACAACTTCTTGTGATCCCTAAACTCTCTTGCATTCTCTCTAGCTGCTTTTGAACATAAATGCTCACTAAGTGCATCCCAAAAGCATTTGAGAAATTCACTGACCAGTCAATTTTCATACATCTCTACTTACTTGTCATCTTTGCGGCTGTAGATGGCACTGGAGTTTAGTGACAATTCAAATGGGTTTTCATCTCCATAGTGACCCGTGCCGGTATGCAGACGGAGACTGCGTCTGGACATCCTGAGGGATTCGTGTCCGGAGCCAAACCAGAGCTCCCTTTCAAAGTGTAGTCCTGAAGATGAGTAGCTGGAACTGACAGAGATACAGCAATGTTAATTACTGCCATGATCTACTGTATAATACATGCAACAGGCTACTAACATCCCACTGTCATTCTACAGTACAACAAAAAATAAAGTCACTGACACCATTTATCATACATGAGTAAATGCATAAACAAACAGCGCTGTAAACAGCCATTACATAAGCTACAACATAATATTAATTATTTGGACATAAAATACCAGTTAAGAAGTGCATTTTTGCATTTTTTTTGTTAATTCTTTGGCAATGTATTATTCCAGTGATATTATTCATTAAATTAATATTATTCTTTACCCTTTCATCCCCCTCTATTTGTTACTTTGTACGCATAGATGGATTGTTATTATTATTATTATTATTATTATAAGGGTATGTTCAGTTCAGTGTTATAGTACTTGTGTCAAAAAAAGAAGTATAACAGTAAATAAAAATCGGTTTAGCATATCAGTTATCGGGCATATAAGCATCCAAATACCTGGAATCGGTAATCCCCAAATGTAGAAATACTACATTTTAAGTAATAGCCGAAGTGAAAACAGTGGTCAAATTTAAATTTTTAACAAGAGTCTGGTTTAATTATTAGGAATAAATCTAAAGTTGTCTAAAGTTAAACGGTGATAAAACATAACTGTAAGAAAGTAAACGGACTGTCATCAGGGTATGTTTTTATATATTTTAATTCATTTATTTAGAAAGCTTACTTTCATTCTTTACTGGGTACCGTCTATTTGTACAAAAAAATCATATAGTTCTCTACCACTGACACAGTTGATACCAACAACACAGAACAGGGAAAAATAAAACAAAAACCCTCAGCTCTGAAACACATATACATACACATTACACAATTACTGCAAAAAAGCTTATTTTCCAGCCATGTTTTCTATACCAAGTGCCTCCATCAACCCAGCAGCACTAAAGTAAATCCACAACAATCCCAGCATTCACGCCTGTGAACTTTGGAGCCATCCTGCTTGCATGAAGTCTGTAAGTGTGGCAATGACCAATCACAACAGCAGCTGGTGAGCAAAGTATACTAGAACGCTAAACAGTAACGTAGCAATGTATCATTAACTTAATTTGACCTTTGCTAAAGTATTTTTGCGTTACATAATACCACTGACACTGTGGCTAACGCTTAAGGTAATACAACCACACACTGAACACACACAAACACCACCCCACTATACAACACACGCAGAGAGTAAGTAAAAAACAGAGGTGTGATACACACAGCACCGTCCAGCCCCAGCTCGCCAGACCGTACGTGTCGTCACAGTTCATTCCCTGGATGAATCACATTACTGCGGACGGACACACACTTTCTACAGACCTAAGGAGATCTGCAGGGATCAAGCGCACTAAGAGGGTTTGATCTACTTCCTGTGTACAGCTCCCGTAGATGACATGTGAGCCATAAACACTCCCTCCATACAGTACCTCGGGATCTTTTATCATATGTGCATTTTATAAAACAGAAAAACACCTCACTGCCCTTTAAACAAGAAATTATTTATCAACAAAATAAGGCTCGGTTTACACCCGTCTCAAATAATCTCAACACAAATGGTCAGTCAGACATCACAGATTACAATCACACAGAGTGCAGTAATGTTTTCCAAATTGGCCTTCTGTAACCAAATGTGATAAGAAACTTTCAGGGTGTTTTTTATGTTTTTAACACAAATAGATAGAACAATATTTGGTCATCATTAAACTAGGGATACATAACGATTAATCGCACTTAATCTATAGCAGAACAAAAGTTTGTGTTTACATCATATGTGTGTGTGAACTGTGTATAATAACTTTGTATAGATAAAAGCACACACATGCATGTATAAATTTAGGAAATTTTTACATGTGTGTATATACATTTGTATATTTGTATAATGTTTATTATATATACTTAATATATTTTTTTTTCTTAAAATTATACCTGCATGTGTGCATATTTATATATACATAATTATTATACAAAGTTCACACACATATATAAATGTTGTGCAAATGAAGTGGCAACACATTACTAATGATAAATACTTTTTATATTTACGGTAGGACAGAGAGGTAGAAAATATCTTCATGGATCATGATCTATACTTAACTTTTTATGCCAAAGATCATTAGGGTATTAAGTAATAAGTATAGAAATTAAAGTAAAGTAAAGTAGTGAGATCTTTAAAGGGATAATTCACTCAAAAATTAAAAATAATCTGCTCAGTCTAGGCCTGTCACGATAACAAATTTTGCTAGACGGTAAATTGCCTCAGAATTTATCGCGATAGACGATAACATTGATGCTCCGGGACCATTATAATAATGCAGATACACCTTTTCAAAGATCTATAAACTTTTATTTCTAAACAATAAGTAATACTGGAACTGGAAGACATTATAAATATCCACAAGAAATGAACAAAATAACAGGATGATTGCGTTTTAGGTGCATATGCATGTTTGTCGTGTAGCCACTTTTAAGTGCTACGTTTTTACCACAAATGCGACATAACGGCTCGTTCAGGTTTAGTGTTTCACCTCGGTCATTAGGTTTAAATCCAAAGTACTCCCACATTGCAGCTGTAGCGTTTGGTTTTGAAACTTGGCTGTTTACACGTGGTATAAGTGGACGAGAGAGACATATCACGTTTACACCTGGTATTTAAACCCGTCTCTTTTGTCCACTTTCGACCGCTTCTGTCCTGAATACTGTGAGGGGGTGGTCTGTCGAGACGGCGGGCGAGTCTCTCCGCTGTCATTTAAACGCCAGCGGGAGTAATTATGAGTTTATATGGACCCAAACTAATATTATGTCCACTGCTTGTTTAGCAAGTAAACATGCTGCACAGTATTTTCTACATGTATATGTTAGAGCTTTCTCTGAATTTTCAGCACAATTGATGAAATAAGATCGCGCAACTTTCACACGCTTGCAAAATGAAACTGCGGAGATCACCCGCTTTAGTTTATCAATGAAAGGCTAAAAATAGCACTGTTCACCTTGTGTCAGAAAAGTCGTATAACATTGTGATCCGATCGATGAAAACGCATGTTAATGACAAGTGTAAACAGCCTCTAGTAAATCCATCTTTTTCTCCAACTCTCATCTCAACTAGTGTTTTCTCCTGCTACACTCCTCACGCGGCGCTCATCCTCCTCAGTACGCCTACTGTGATAGTCTACGCCAGGAGTCCCCCCTCCCCACACAGATCATGCGACTGACAAATGACTGACGAAGGTTCACTCGTTGCACGGAGCGGTCATCCAGTCTCTTTGGTAGAGAGAGAGAGAGACAAGGAAAACAAACAAGCATGCAAATGTGAATTATCACGGCCTAAAAAAATGATCGAGCTCATTTTATTTACCGTGTGATTAATCGATTTATCGCGACAGGCCTAGCTCAGTCACATTTTTACAAACCTGTATAAACATTTAATGTTCTGATAAACACAAAAGAAAGATATTGAGAAATGTTTGTAACCAAACCGATAGAGGCCCCTCTTTGACTTCCATAGTAGAAAAAAACATAATACTATGGAAGTCAATGGGGCCTCAGATTGGTTTGGTTACAAACATACCTTAAAATATATTCCTTTGTGTTCACCAGACCAAAGAAAATAAATTATGCAGGTTTTTAATCCGTCTCACACGAGAGTGACAAAATCATTTTTAACTGAACTATCCCTTTAAATTTCCATTAAAACATTGAAAAAAATGGTCAAATATCATTCATCATCAAAACAGAATTGTCAATGTGAATTTGAGTCCTGCAATTAATAAAGTGCTGTTATTCTCAATTTATATTGATATAATGTTAACGTATCCATGAAAAACACACAATGATTGATGTAATAACCCCAAATGATGATGGCATGTGTCTTGGATGAGGACCAAACCTGGACAGGTCAACTAAAATAATAACATTGTTAGCTGTATTATAACGACTCAAATTTGGGTGAATATAAATAATTCAGAATTACAATACGTATCATGAAGAAAATATCGAGTATTACATGTAGGCCTACGCAGGATTCATCATCACCGTAATGTCCAAATGCGTGAAACAGAAAACACGTGACGCAAACGTGCGGCGTGACCTCCAACCTCACGCAATCTTAACCTTCTTCTAGATTAAAGTAAAGTTAGCGAAAACAAACTTCAATATATTCCCATCAAACCATCATAAATCGTTTGTGATGATTATTTTGTAAAATAAATGTATTTAAAAATGTGACAATGGTCCACAAGTGAATCACGTATATCACGTTCAGGAACTCAAATATCGAATCATGAACCAGGCAAGCAGACGAATGAGAACCAATGAGAGAGGAGCCCGCCAAATACAAAACCACATAGACAAGTGACCTTTAAATAATCAACAGTAAACACAAAACATTAATCACGACATGGTATTTCACACACGGATGAAGTTTTGTCGACTTCAGTTAGTAATACATCCTCAAATTAAAAATGAGATTTGTTAATAGCATTAAACACTTTACCGCCACGTTAAACGTGCAAACATCCGCGTGTAACATAAACATCGTAACGAGCACAGCAAGCGGTACAATCTGATTTTAAAACAACCTACCTGAAGTTAAATATCACTCAGATGAAGAAACTCGTCGATATATTAACTGCAATAAAGTACATTCACGCGTTAGTTGTGTCCTCTCCTCAGTATTACGATTTAGCGCTGATATAAACGTGCTAGCCCGAACGGCGTTGATCTGCTTATCAAATATCGCGCGGCTACTTAATTCACGTGGCGTGGCGTTACGTTGACCTTGAAGATGACGTCATATCCGCACAACCTTTGGGGGTCTACTGCTAACACCTCTATTTTTTTTTTATTTTTTTTTAAAACAAATTAAAGATTGAAAAGTTGCGCGTTTTCACTTTTTTATGA
This sequence comes from Misgurnus anguillicaudatus, assembly GCF_027580225.2. Taxonomy (NCBI): domain Eukaryota; kingdom Metazoa; phylum Chordata; class Actinopteri; order Cypriniformes; family Cobitidae; genus Misgurnus; species Misgurnus anguillicaudatus. The sequence continues at coordinate 11,132,354 of NC_073340.2, forward strand.
GCTGTAATGATTGTGTTTTGTTAAGCCCGCAAAAATGGCATTGCATGATTTCTGACGACACCACCAGCGCTGTGGTTTAATATCGTCACTTATTAATTTATAGAGAATATTTTTAAATACATTTATTTTACAAGACATTAGCTGCATTTTGTTGTTTGAAAAAATATAGATATTTTATTTATCTGAAGTTAAATAAAATATAAAAGTTTTCAAAAGACGTTTCATAAACAGTAGGCTACTGAACTACTGCTATACATAGACTGCAGATGAATGCATAAATGATGCTTAAGTGACTGTGATCTCTTGCTTTGAAGATAAGCAGTCTTCTGCAGGTACTTCACCCAGGCCAGTATACTTTCATTTACTGTGCAAGTATATATATATATATAACCCATAAGTCCCTTTGCCTGAATATTTTGATAATGCATGCTTAAAACTAAGGAGATACGTGGAGGTCATAGAGGTTTAGGCTACTTTTTATATTGTTTTGTGTTAGGACTTAGATGTTTAGACCATACCTTGTTAATATTCCCACATTAGGTCAAATCCAGCTTTAATTAGGCTATAAGCATTTCAAAATACTCACAACTTCTTCCAAAGACTCCTTTTTTAGTATGTTATAAAGTCATAAAACAAGTAAAAAACTAGGCAGTTTTTGTCATCAATTAAATTTTGTTTAATTTTTATAACAAATAAAAATGTAAAAGGCAAATGATACTCAATGATTAAGTATAAATTGCAAATATCAAAGTTTCAATCAAGGGTGTATTTGGCTCATTGTACCTGGTAGAATGTAAGCATGAGAGTTTATGTATTTGTATGTAATGCATGTCTGTACTGTAAAAATACTGTAAACAATAGAAATTGTGTAATCACAGTGAAGAAAAAATGAAAGAACATACAGTAGCATGTAATGAATCCCTAGGTATTTCTTTTTTTATCTGTAGTTAAATAAACAATTAAAGTTTTCAAAAGACGTTTCATAAACATTAGGCTACTGAACTATGGCTATACAGACTGCGAATGTATGATGCTAGGTGACTGTGATCTCTTGCTTTGAAGATAAGCAGTCTTCTGCAGGTACTTCACCCAGGCCAGTATACTTTCATTTACGGTGCAAGAAGTTATCCCTGCTGTTCCTGCAGATTTCTGATGGTCCTACATGAACAATTATAAACAAAACACATTTATTCAACAGAATATCTGCTTTGCTGGAGATGACAACTACTTAATAAAAAACTCACGCTGGAGGCTTTTCAGATAATTTCAAACTTATATTTGGAAAGGTTAGGCAAACAAGGCTTTGTTACTGTTGTCACAAACATCCAGTGAAGCAAATAGAGTAAAAACCTTTATTTCACCAAACAAATAAAGACTTGACCGGGCATTCACCATCAGTAGACAGGCACAACAAACATAATGACTGAGTAACATGGAGTAAATTTTACAATAAAAGAAAATACAAAAACTCATAAACTAAGAACAGGAAACATGAACAAAACCTTTTGTTACATTTTTTCACTGAATTCTAGATCTGTCACGGATCAGTTTGATAATGTAAATATGATGTATGTCCCTTTGTGTTTAATCAAATGACTGATTATTAATTGTCTGTTATTGGCTTCATCAGTCAAGTCATTCATAAAAACACACATAAAAACAAGCACATCCTATCCACACAACAAAACACCAAACATAAACTGCACTTCATCCATGAAGCTTATTTGTGTTTTGTTAAATTCTAGGCATTACCTTCAGATAGAAAAAAAAGAGTCATTCACAGATTATACATTAAAGGTTACAGCAAAACATACTTAAATCTTATGAAATATTAATATACATGACACATTTATTTATTTATTTATTTAATAAATATCTTTCAATCTATCTTTTTCATAAGAAATAAACACAATAAAGTTTTTGAAAAATAACAAAATGACAATGCAATCAAAATCAAATAGTAGCCAATCCTACTAATGTCATATTAGTACTAGACCACATGTCTGTATTGGCTGCAACAAAAAAATACAAATTCCTTACAGATCCTTAAGAATAACATCCTTTACTTCCCTAAATTTGGAATTGCTGGTTAAGGAGGGCCATCTGCTACGGTCTCATTTATACAGGCGCTGCAGCTCCCCCTTGTGTTTTTAGAGAGATGTGCAATCATTGCGGTGATCTGAAACAAAATGAGATGATTACTTATTCATTGTGACAGCCCTAAACAGCACCATGCTAGATTGTTTTGTGCTGTTTATATTCACCTTGTTTTTCACGACAACAAGGGTTGCGCCATTGCGCTAATTTTGTCAACGTACTTCCGGCCGCATGGATGAGGAGCAGCTGAGGTATGGCTGAAGGTGTTTGAGCTTAAAAAGCTCACTCAAGCGCCCTTACGTTTGTTTCTTACCAATTTTAATGGACGGGAAACCGACTGAGGAACACCCTTATCCCGAGTAATGGTTCGGCTACGATGTTCCAGTAAGGAAGCCACTCCGGGTGTTGAAGGTGGTCCATTTCAGGTAAGCTAACTTAGCTAACTGTGTGCCTGTTCGCCTAACGTTAGATTTGTAAAGTCCGTTCGACGAATACATTTAAGATCAGTAACGTTAGTTAATAAAATGCAACTAGTTTGAATAATTTTCATTGCCCACTTATATTTTTATATTTACTATAGTACAACGAGATATTATAGTACATTACATTCTTACAGTAGCCCACGTGATTCCTACAAGTTACCGAGATTTCAGATGCTAGTCAGTTCATTTCTTATTCAGATATTGATAATGACCTATTAAACGACATATTATTTAACACTGAAGTTAGAGATTGTGTGTATAATGTTACTGTCTCTTTTTAATGCATCTCTCTCTCACACACTGTTCTGTTTAAGTATGGGTGCCATTTATATATTAATTCTCATGATGCAAGTTTATTTTAAATACTAACATAAAAATGTTTATGGTTATATTGTTTTCACAGATGCATTGATGTGTAATGATGCAGTGGACAACTGTGAGGATTATACAATTAACATGTTCCTAAACTGTGATGCAGAAACACAATGGGAACATATATGAGTGCCATTGTTTTGTCACAAGATGTGCACCAGTCTTGTTTTTTGTAGGGGTTGTTTGTAAAAACTAAAATGTCCTATATAAATAAGGTCTAGTCCTGTAAACCCTGTCTGAGAAACTGCGCCAATGTGTTTAGCTGGCACAAATGTACATAATTCTGCCGATAAACAACCATCTTTGTCAGCTTTACATTCAGTTGCAGAGCACTTTACCAGTACATACACCAACAGCTTCAAGATATACGCTTGGGATCAGCTCCTGATGACCCTGATAAAGCTGTGTCTTAATTTATTGCAGGGTGGTCTTGCTGAAAAGTTAGCTGTTTCTTAGTCCATAGTTATTTTTATAAACCTTTACAATGTGACCTGATGTTGTAAAGTTACATTAAACCTTCATATGTGATCAAATGTCATGCAGTGATATTAAACATTTACAATGTAATCTGTTGTGAAATTATATTAAACCTTTACAGTGTGAGATGTTACCTGTCATGCAGTTATATTAAACCTTCACTATGTGATCAGATGTCAGGAATTTCTTAAACCATATGTGAGCTCTGTAGATTCCACTTAAAAGGATTTAAAGGAACAGTATGTAGGATTGTGGCCAAAACTGGTATTGCAATCACAAAACTTGTGGCTAAAACTGGTACTGCAATCACACAACTGTGGCCAATATACAACATGACAACATAAACATCAGTTGAGGGCTGCAACTCCACTTTTTAAATGACAATATCCTGGCCAGACCATTGTTGTCATTGATATAAGTATTTGAAATGAACATGATTTCTTAATGTCTAGTGACATATCAGGGCCATTTTATGATTCATTTATATACATTTCTTACATACTGTTCCTTTAAGTCTCCTAATTTGAAAGAATAAATCTTGTCAAGTTTGCAAATGAATTCTATTGTGGTACATTACCAAATGAAAACGAATCGGTGAGTTATTGGACTGGCTGGGGTGCACATTTGCTTTAAAAAAGACGAAATCACTGTAAATATTGGTAGGCAATAGGCATAAGTACTTTAATCATTTTAAATGCTGCTCCATCAACTCCCTTCGACAGGACGAGGTAGTTAAATATGTCCTATATGTTACCTGCTGCGGCCACAGCCACTTCATATCGTCTACCCACGTAACGACTGATGGGACATTATGAGACTATCCGAGCGTTGTATGTAAGTTTTCTCCGTGCTCCCAACTTAAAACATTTACAGCAATAGTGTTATTTGTCATTTTGTTAAAGTTATAGTGAACTACAAACAATCTTCTATACTAGGAGGTACTACTTCTATACTCGCGCTGTCTTGGAAGCGTAAAAAAAAAAGATTTGTGATTTGTATGCAAAGTTTATATATTTTTTTTTTTATAATTTAAAAAAACATTATATCACCAGGCAGGTCTGCCAAGCCAATCAATGTAGGCTAATTTACAATTAATTTTTATAATATTTATTTGTAATAATATAATAGTTATATGAAATACGTATTAATAAACAATATTATTATTAATAATTATTATTTGATAATACATACAATTTTTTTATATTCATATTATTAGAGCTATATATATATTAACATCTTTAATCATGATTAGGCCTAATGAAAATTAAGAATATGCCATTTTAAAAACCATCAACAAATTCAGTGACTTGGTGCATATAGGTAAATACGACATGTAATATACATCAATACATGTGGTGCATTTTGAGAGTAAAAGGTCTATGGCCCATATACTAGATCTATGAGGAAGTTTATGATCTTGTAAACAATTTTGTGTATTTTCTGAGTTTCATTCTTTGAAATTAGACAATCGCTACTTCTGTTTTTTATATCAACTTTATTAATACTTTAAGTTTTATGGTTTGGTTATAATATTGATTATCACATTATCATTTAATGTGAATTAGGTTTCAAAAAAACAAAATAATAAAGACGAAGAACTGAACAAACAGTAGCACAATTTAAGTCTTTATTCTTTTTTAAAATGTCATACTTCTTAACAATTAAACCTTAAAATCATCTGAGGTTTTAATACAATAAAAATGAATAATTTTCACAATAGAAACACTTCATGGTTAGTGTACAAACATTTGTGTTAAATGCATGATTAAAGTTTTAACATGTGCTTAAGTGCAATCAAGAGTGAATCCCTAAACAACCGAACATAACACAACAGAGTAAACACTGTATTGATTTATGCGTACATTATTAAAAAATGAACATTTTATAGCAAACATATTTGTGTTCTTGATGACTGCATGAATAATAAAATCAAACTCCCGTGGATCTCATTGGTAAGGTTTTACAATTTTCATAGAAATGTAGTTCTGTAAATAAAAACACAAACAACACACAAGATTTCACATTACAACTCAAACGAAAAGTTTAAAAAGTTTTAAAAGTGATTCTTAAACAGATCTCATAAACATCCAGTATTTACTTACCGGTAATGAATACAGCAAGATTCCAAGGAAAAGCAGCACTAAGATGAGCAGAATGAGGCCGATGAACAGCCACTTAAATTTACGCCACACTATGAACTTGCAGGTCTTGCATGGATTGGTGAACCAGAAGAACGACGTTTCAGGTCGCCTGAGAAAACAAAGAAACAAAATCTCATTTGAGTGTTTTTCTCAGTCGATCATAATATCTCAGAATGGGAAATGTTTTACTTTGGAGGATCCAGCTTTGGGTTCATATTGGGCTCATCTCTGCCTTTTCCAGCAGGTCTTTCATCTGCCTCCTTCTCATTCACTATCTCCACAGTTAACTCAACCTTCCCCTGAAACCAGCCCATAAACAAAGTGAATTCATCAAGAACACAACTCATTTCTGTAATGGCTTTCTTAAATGTTTGCTATCAAAGTCGTAGCTTTCAAGTAGCAAAAAATTTCGATTTTGTGCATTAGTTGTGCTTACACCCAGTTCCTTCTTCCCATCTTTTTCCATATAACACGGCCACCATCCTCTCACGGACTTCTGGTCAAAAAGGGACTTTGATTGATCTGATTTTGGAGATCTCTGGCCATCAGGTAACATGTCAAGATTACATTTCTCTGATGATTTGGCAGGATTGATGAGGTGTTGGAGATCAAGTTCAATAGCACCTGTTAGGAAAAAATGTCTATGGTTTACATCAAATATCAAAGCAAGTGACAGATTACTTCAAAGACACTTTTTATGCAAAACATTTGACAAGAAACACGTTGTTAGGTTTTAAAATTAAAGTTTAAGTTAAAGGTGCAATAAAATTGAAATTAAAAACTGTAATTTGTTTTGGAATATTGTGGTATTTTTGTCTTATCTGTGAGCTTCATATTTAAAAAAAATAAAATGCATGTGCCCGCAACGCAAGACGCAAATCTCCTTGAAACTATAGGTGTGTTCGAGTTCATGCGGCGCTTGATGATCGTTGTCAAAAGTGAGGTGATCAATCACGAAGAGCTGTGTTGTCATCAGAAGCAAATAGCAACGTGACCCAACTTCAAACGATCGGATATACGTTACCACAGGGAAAATAAGACAATCACTACTTCCACTTCATGGCGACTTTAAAGGTGCAGTGTGTAATTTTTAGAAGGATCTCTTGACAGAAATGCAAAATAATATACAAAACTATATTATCAGGGGTGTTTAAAAACCTTTAATAATAAACCATTATGTTTATTACCTTAGAATGAGATGTTTTTATCTACATACACCGAGGGTCCCCTTACATGGAAGTCACCTTTTTGTGCCGCCATGTTTTTACAGAAGCTCTTAACGGACAAACTTTTTTACTAAGTTGTCTCTGGTGATGACATGTTTGTCCGGTGGTGGCTACCGTAGCTTCTCTATGTGTTTCAAAAGCAAGAGGTGAGCAGTGGCCTGAGCCTTTGGTTGCAATTCGCAACCTCACCACTAGATGGGGCTAAAATTTACACATGGCACCTTTAACAATGACTGTTTACCAAACCTGGGTTTGTGAACCCCTAGTGATTCGTGAGGGAATTGCAGGGGGGTTCGTGAAAAAAACTATTAATTACAATTAAATCATAAAATGTAAATAAATAATTTAAAGAAAAAAATATGTTTTTGTTTTTAATCTAAATGTCATGGCCATTAGACAACACTATCAGAAACTGAGGAGCTGAATGGAATTTTTTTTTTATTTTGAACAATCCAATGAATAAAAACGATAAAGGTCCAATAACAGGTAATAATAAAAAATAACTACGCAAAATACTACAGATAAAAACTTTAAAATTAATGAAAAATAAATGTCTCAAGTTCAACATGAAACGTGCTATTAAATGTTTGAAATGTTAAGTTAAAATGTCAGGGGGTACTTTAAGAAATAATTTAGGGTTTGTTTGACAAAAAACTGAAATGCACTATAAACTATTGAGACAAAGTTTAGTTTAATTGCCTCACACAAATGCACATCTCACCTAAATAATCGTCCAGAGAGAATTTGTCATTGTCCCATATTTGAACAACCAGTTTCGGCGGTGTCCTAAACTCAGTTTTGTCAAGACTCCAGAAATGTTCCTGTTTAATAGAAAAAACATATATTTTTATATATTTTATATACCGGTATTTCCAAATACGTTTAATAGAAAGTTACAGTCAATTCTTCATTACCTTTTTTGAGACAAGACAAAGTTGCTCTGCAGGCAGGTATTCAAATCCAAACACGAATCTCCAGTTAAAATTGCCATCGCCATCCAAAGATCTGTAGTGAACATCTGTCTTTTGTTTATCTTCTTCCATACCTGGCATCCACCTAATCAATAATGTACAAACACATTACCTCACAAAAAGATGCAAAAAATATCAGCAGTAAAGTCAGCAAAAAAAAAATGTTCATGTACCCCTTCACATAAATGTCGCTCATTTGTTCCCCAGTAACGCTGGTTTCATCTAAAACAACATCGGTTGTGTTCCAAACAATAACACGCAGAAAGTACCTGAAAGAAAGATCAAACGTGAGACTCTCATTAGTCACAAACTTTAGGAACGCATCTAAAACCAAACATTTCTTCTCACTTTTTGGCCTTGCGTGGAGATATGTCAAAAGGAGGTCCAGGAGGTCCAAGACTTTTGGGGAAAATGTCAACCCACATTTGCAGTCTTCCCTATAAAACACAGATTATATTAGTCAATAATGTAGATTATGGACCAAAAATATTTATAAAGGGACGGGGAGATAAAGGCCAAAACCTGAGGGAGATTTGGTTGGTAGGTTGTGTGCAGAGTCCTGGTCTCCACATGTTCTGGAACCAAACCTTGAGTTCTGAGGACATGCAGAGCGATCCGTTCACTCGGAGGACCCAGGTGCTGATGGATTTCCTTGTTTGCTTCTGAAAAACGTTACTGTTATAATGCATTGTTTTAAAGGGACACTTCACCGATTTGCATTAAGCTTTGTATCGTTACCCCAGTCATGTTTTTGAATGGTCGTGCATCATTCCCTCAGTTTCCCTTGAGTCGGGAGAAATACAGATTTCAGTGCTGCACTTCCTTTTTTCAATGATGCAAAAATCGTCATTTTGCATCATTGAAAGAAGGAACTGCTGTATCTTTGTCGTGGGTGAAAAACTACAAACACTAATTTCTCATTTTTTCAAGGTGGGGGCTATGGGTGGGACCCACTCACGCTACAGACCTATACGCACAACCGGCGCAACGTCATAGAATGTCTCTGAACAGGTTCACGGCCACTTTTGGGGGAAAACAAACCAGACCTTCCATTGACCTCCATTCAAAACAGCGGAACAAAGCAACGCCCGCACACAGCCGGCAGTCGTAAATAACCCATGAAATCACCCAGATTAAACATATTGAGCAACTATCCGTCCACCCTGCCTCCCATAGAGCGGGAAAGATACATTAACACATTTAATTTTGTCAATATAAAAACATGTCCCATTCATTCTCACAGTGTCAAATTTGTGTAGTTTTCCATACAAATGCGCCATAAAGTCACGTTCTGTCTTTTCTCGGCACAAAGTTCTAAATTTATGTTACATTTCGACTACAAATATGACCCACTTTCAATAAAGATTAATGTTTCTACCGGTGAAATGGCCTTTTAGTATATTACATCTTGTAAAATTGGCCATTATAGGTGCCCCTTAACATCTAAAAGCTCAAAGAACGAAATGTTACGCCAATCACCAAAGTCAGAGAGGCAATAGAGTCGACTGTCGAAGGTTAACGTGTTTCCATTGTCTTCGGTCCTGGGTGGACTCAGTCCTTTCAGACGTGCGTGATGTTGAAGAATCTGAGAAGGTTTGAGTTGATCACGCCACTGGTTTGGTCCAGAACTACATAAATGAAAAACACAACAATCGTTAATGTCTCTCCCAATGTCCTCAAACTCAAGAAATGATCAAGTTTTTATTAAGTGACACATTTTGGGTCTCACATGCAGTACGTCTGCGGTAAACCGCAGTGAGCCCCGAAGTAAGAGAGGAAACGATTTTCCAAATCAATCACCGTCTCCCCGACCTTCTCATCACGGCTGAGCAAATCAAAGTCATAGACGGAGATCTTCAGGTCTTTTTCTTGAGGGAAGCAGCAGGTCGTTTCAAACATCCTGTTAAAATACATGAAACAGTGAAATCATCTAAAAAAAAACTGATCATATGTTTAGTTAATCTTTGACATTACCTTCCAAACACTGGAGAAAGGGTACTTGGTATGTAATTGTCTCTGTCATCGATAGACTTTCTCCCCAATGTGATCTTGATATAAGGGTCACACTGAAAAAGATGTTTTCCCATTTTACTAAACAGCACTTATGATCTTATATTTGCTCTGAGATTTTCTAAAAGGGAACAATACTACATTACTTTGCCATTGTTGTCTTTGGGTTGAAGATCCATGGCCCGTACCACGTAAATTCTGACCACACACTCCTGCGGGACGCTGTCGGGCAGCTCTCTGAATTGTTGGGGTGGAGGCATCACGCCCGGATCATCGGACAATGGGTAGACCTTAAACGAGCCCTATACACAAACAAATCTACAATCACCACATGCTGTGGACACACATTAAATGTCTTATGGATCAAACACATATTTAAATGTCTCACCTTGAATTCACCGACCACTGTGGGGTCTTCATCTTCGCTGTCGTTTTTCCCACGATACAATTTGAAAGTCTTGCAGAAATCCGTAAGCCCCATGAACTCCTTCACATCTTCTAGCTCACGATCATACACCTTAAAAAGAGAAAATTGTGGTCAAACGGCAGCTTTTGAAAATATTAAAGTCTAAATGAAAAATTGGAAAGCATTAGGAGGTGGTGCTGCAAGGACAGCTCAACTCACTTCCAATGTGTCATAACCTTTATCAAGGTATGGGCGGCACTTGTCACTCTCTCCAGTAGATGCATAAAACTTACTCCACCAATCAACCGTCTCCTTTTCCTGAAAAGCAAAGTCCCCATGAACAGGAAGTTGCAATCGACTTTACTTCCATATTGTGACGTATTTCCAAGTAAAACGTTATATCGTGTGAGGAAAAAAAGTGGGCGTGGCTTGTGTTTTCCACTGTGAATTGATTGGATACAGAAAAGTAGGCGTTTTATTCAGAAATAAAAGGTGCGAGGTTAACGGATGCTCCGCCCAAGCTGTCAAACTGACGTCATCAGAGAATGATACATTTTCAGATTGTGAATAAAGTGTATGAGGACACGTGAATATTTTTAAAAATAATGAGGACTTTAAGTGAAAATCTCAACTAAACACAGAACTCACCTTCTCATGCTGCAGAAAACATTTTCACACCATGAAGAACACACATGGAACAAAAAATATTTCAAGTTAGACATTTGTAAAAAGATAAACCAATTATTAAACTCTAACCTGTGATTATTTAGTCTAATAGAAGAGAAAGATGAGAAGTAAATAGGAATTTCCACTAAACAACTAAACAATGTAACAAAAAAATAATTATACAAAACAGTTGTTATATGGCCCCAAATGTGTTATTCTTATTTAAATACATCCTGTACTGTATATCTAGGGTGTGATGTAAAAAATCAGTGGACGAAATGTTTCTGAAATGTTTCATAAAATACATCAAAACCCACAGTGGACATACAGTATATGAACTATTAAACCTAATTCAACATTTATTGTATATAATATTTATTAATTTGTGTTCAAAAGATGAACAAAAGGTCTTACAGATGTGGAATGACATGAGGGTGAGTATTTAATCACAAAATCTTTATTATTCTGTGATCTAACGTTTAATTCATATTTTGTTAACCAAGTCAACTAAGTGAGGTTAATCAATAAGACAAAAGGGTAAAATGTTGATTTGCTTTTGAAAATAAACCATCAGATGTTAAAGGTGCAGTGTGTAAATTTTAGCGGCATCTTGTGGTGAGGTTGCGAATTGCAACCAACGGCGTAGTCCACTGCTCACCCCTCACTTTTGAAACACAGAGAAGCTACGGTAGCTGCCACCGGACAAACATGTCATCGCCGGAGACAACTTAGTAAAAAAAATTGTCCGTTAAGGGCTTCTGTAGACAAATGGTGGCACAAAATGGCGACTTCCATGTAAGGGGACCCTCTTTGTATGTAGAAAAAAAGGTCTCGTTCTAAGGTACACATAACGGTTCATTATAAAAAGGTCTTTATACACCACTGATAATATCATTTTGTATATTATTTTACATTTCTGTCAAAAGATCCTTCTAAAAATGACACACTGCACCTTTAAATTCAGGGAGCCATCATCACAGATAATGAATATCTAAGTGTGAAGTATGATTATGATTCCAGAAACAACTGGAGATGTACAAACCACATGAATAGGACAGGATCAACTACTAATCTGAGTTTTGATCACACAACAGGAGATTGATTTTCATCATTCCTGAACTCAGAAACAAATCTTTTCCCAAATGAACCCATATGCAATTAAACTGAGGATATAAATAATCAACCTTTATGGAGACAGACTAACTCGTAAGGTGAATTGTGTCATTTCTGCACTTTTAGTTACACCAAACAAAATGTCAGTCGGTTGCGTCTGCGTAGGGCTGAGATTTGGTAATATATCTGTATGTATTTTTTCCCAGCGAGATACGGGATGAGACAATCCGCTTGTTCAGGGCGTAAGGAATACTATTTCCAGGTCCAAGCCTCCACTCATTTCAACAGAGGATATTATTTAACGGCCGTTTATTATTATTAATATGACACATTTAAGCAAAAAATGTATAAACTCTCAGTGTACACTGTAGTCTCCAGGCTCAGGGAATTACAGACAGCAATATATTCATATTTCGTAAAAAATCCATGTCTGGTCATTTTAGATTTTGTTATGGAGATACAAATTAAGAGTTTTCTATTATGATACGACTGCATATTAGGATGATTTTTTGTTATTTCCCTATGGCATTTAAGACCGCCTGGACCCGGAAGTGGTGCATGACCTCAGACTTAACAAGCAGATACCGCCTTTACCAGAAATGTGCAGCTTGCGTGTTGTGCAGCTGTATATTTATAAAAAGTGAGGAAAACCCTGTCTTTGAATTTTATTTTCATCATACGCTGTTTCAATAAAGATGTTTGTTGACATCTCGCATGTAAACATTCATTTAACTGTGTAGAAAACACAAGATATTTTCACTGTATATTGCAAGTGAAAATTACCAAGATATAAAGTGCTGGTAAGGGGGGCGTGGTTAAATACAGCTTGCGCTAATACAGACCATCTTTTGGCGTTAAACACTCTTAGGATTTACATAAGAAAAATGTGGTTTTACTTTAATTTAATAAAACGAGTAAATTAACTACAGTAAAAAATTTGTGCTAAAATGCATGGATGTCAACCAGGTCCGGATTGGCCATCAGGAGGACCGGGAGAATTCCCGGTGTGCCGTTCTGTGTTTTGGCCACAAGGGCCGGTGTTGTCATGTCACTGGGTTGAAGGTTGCTGTCCCTAGGCTGCCAGCACTCACAATATTGTCCAGCTCCACTCATGTAATTTGCGGTTGCGAGATATCCCTACCCTTTTATGCCCAAGTTGATTGTGTCCCGAGTCCCGACCACTTATTGGAAGAATTTTTGCAATAGGGTCCATTAAAGGAACGCGCCCACATTTTGGGAATTTGGCTTGTTCACCGTATCCCCCAGAGTGGGATGAGAGAGGTATGTATGGACTTGTCTAACTCTGGGGGATACTGTGAATAAGCTAAATTCCCAAAATCTGGGCGTGTTCCTTTAACAAGGGGGTCGCACACCAGTCGCGCAGTCGCGTCTAGGACAACTCGGAGGTATCGTAAACCGGAAGTGCACATTAAATAGCGCGAGGTTCGTCAGAGAGCGTCTACTTCAAAATGCAAAATATACGTTAGCAGCTAATGTTAATCGCTAATAAGTTGGGACAAATATGATGTTATTTAATGTTAAACTATGTCAGTGGCGCGACAGGGATTTGAGTAACTTCCTGGCGGCGCCGGTGTGCGTATACTCATAGAAAACAATGTGTTAGATTTTTTTAGAACGGTGTGAGATCACCTTAAGACACATGGAAAACGAAGGACGCACCAATTTTTTCTGCTTTTGAAAGCAATCGCCTGTGAACACGAGTTTTGTTTCAGATGCGTCTGTATTTGAATCTGTATTTGAATACAACGGCCTCTAAAAGGAAAAGGATCTACAAATCGTGATTTTTAAAAATCAAGTCAAGTAACAATGAATTGTCTATGAATAATCATTATTCATCATCTATTGCAAGAGTAACAAACATCTATTTGCAAAAATCATCAGTTTATTGGAAAAAAGTAAGTTTCATATGAATATGATGTTTTCTTAAGTCAAACAAAATTTTGAAAGTCCATTATATATTTGACCTTTTTACACAAAAGGTAGGCTTACCTTATGTTATTTGGCAATATACATGATCTAAGTACTAAAAAAGATAAGGATTTTTATTTTTCCATGTGTTTCCCCTGCATACTTGATAAATCTTGCTTTTGTATTGTATATCAGGGGTCTCCAAACTTTTTTTAACCCAACCGGTAATCTCAAGATCCAACACAGTTGTTCCGTTTTTGAATAAGTTTAATTGAATAATATCAAAATACCTTATGGTAAAGCTGCACGATTATGGCAAAAATCATAATTGTTAAGCTAGTGTATTTGCATTGAATCGGAAATTATATATTTCAAAAATACATTGATTGCAAGACTGCAAAGAACAGTGCACTACTGCAGACTTATGTAGGCTACTGAGGATTTAATTATATTATTTTAACTCATTCCCACCAACTTTTTTTTAAGTTGCCTGCCAGCATTTTTTGTGATTTTCACAAAAGTTTTACAAAATCCCTTCCAGGAAAATTTACACTCACCTAAAGGATTATTAGGAACACCATACCAATACTGTGTTTGACCCCTTAATTCTACGTTGCATTGATTCAACAAGGTGCTGAAAGCATTCTTTAGAAATTTTGGCCCATATTGATAGGATAGCATCTTGCAGTTGATGGAGATTCGTGGGACGCACCATCCAGGGCACGAAGCTCCCGTTCCACCACATCCCAAAGACGCTCTATTGGGTTGAGATCTGGTGACTCTGGGGGCCATTTTAGTACAAGAAAACCAATTTCAAATGATTCGAGCTTTGTGACATGGTGCATTATCCTGCTGGAAGTAGCCATCAGAGGATGAGTACATGGTGGTCATAAAGGGATGGACATGGTCAGAAACAATGCTCAGGTAGGCTGTGGTATTTAAAGGATACCCAATTGGCACAAAGGGGCCTAAAGTGTGCCAAAAAAACATCCCCCCACCATTACACCACCACTACCAGCCTGCACAGTGGTAACAAGGCATGATGGATCCATGTTCTCATTCTGTTTATGCCAAATTCTGACTCTACCATCTGAATGTCTCAACAGAAATCGAGACTTATCAGACCAGGCAACATTTTTTCAGTCTTCAACTGTCGAATGTTGGTGAGCTCGTGCAAATTGTAGCCTCTTTTTCCTATTTGTAGTGGAGATGAGTGGTACCCGGTGGGGTCTTCTGCTGTTGTAGCCCATCCGCCTCAAGGTTGTGCGCGTTGTGTCTTCACAAATGCTTTGCTGCATACCTCGGTTGTAACGAGTGCTTATTTCAGTCAAAGTTGCTCTTCTATCAGCTTGAATCAGTCGGCCCATTCTCATCTGACCTCTGGCATCAAACAAGGCATTTTCGCCCACAGGACTGCCACATACTGAATGTTTTTCCCTTTTCACTCCATTCTTTGTAAACCCTAGAAATGGTTGCGCGTGAAAATCCCAGTAACTGAGCAGACCGGCTCAGACCGGCCCGTCTGGCACCAACAACCATGCCACACTCAAAATTGCTTAAAATCACCTTTCTTTCCCATTCTGACATGCAGTTTGGAGTTCAGGAGATTGTCTTGACCAGGACCACACCCCTAAATGCATTGAAGCAGCTGCCATGTGATTGGTTGATTAGATAATTGCATTAATGAGAAATTGAACAGGTGTTCCTAATAATCCTTTAGGTGAGTGTATAAACATACAAATATGTCAAATGAAAGAACAGACCCTCTGCTTTCAAACAAACAAATAAAACAGTGAAGAAAAAAACGTTTCATCCTATCTTGTTCTCTTTTTATGTGAACCTCTTGAATATGGGTAGGTTTCCTCAGAAATACATTTTGAGCAAAAAGCTAAAATAACTGCATTTTTGTAAAGGAATTTTGTTAGGGGTCAGATTCAGAATGATGATCAAAACATTTATATTAAAGGTTGTTAAATCAGTTTTTGCTTCAGTTTTTTATAAATTGGGTGATAGCGGAATAACAGATTACTGTAAAAACTCATCAGGAAAGCGTCATTGGCAGGGAAATGTTTTCTGCGCCTTGTCAGTAAATCACCCGCAGAAATTTTCTGGAATGATGCTCTCACGCTAATTAACCACGTGTAGTAAATCTGCCCCTAAATATTTTTTTCAAATTAAGTGCAAGTGCAGAAATCTCACATTTGACCTTTAAATCTGAATGGTGTTTAATTGTAAAATTCAGGCTTTAATACCATACATACTTGAAGTGGACTAGCAGTGGTCATTTTGTCAACAGCAGCTGAGATGCCATACATATACTGAAATTCACAAGGTTGAAAGTAAAAGCAAATTCACACAGATGTAGTGTATGCAGGTGCGCCTTACAAAGTCAGACGTGTGCTCAGTACCTGAGCTTCCAGAAGACGCTCTCTGTTGTCTTCAATGTTTACGTGGAGGTCTCTGGGAGCGCCTGCCATCAAAGCCACTGGAGGAGAGATGAAAAGAAGATCTAGTTTCCTTAAATGCTCTCCAAGGAAAAACTTAAATGTGAAAGAGGGAACGTACTTTTTGAAGATAAAGAAACATCAGATACAACGGCATAGGGATCGCATCGAAACTCCTCCAGAGATGAAATGGTGCATTGACCCACGACAGGTTTCCGTCCGAAAGGTCTGTGGTCTATCACCTTCAGCACTATAGGGGGAAGATACATCTCCTCTTTGGGTAGAAGCTAAAGACAATAAATACAATGCTTAGAATTTAATATTTGGACTACAGGCCTTACTTTTCTTTGCAGTGAAATATCAAACTAGCAATTATTTTGAGAAAGAGAACACATGCTAACATTTCTAAATATAATTAATCCAATTAACTTTTATGTGCGCCTTTGGTTCATAGTGACAGATGCTTACCACTTTTAATAAAAGAACGTTTCCGGAGAAATTCGGGCATTTCTTGATGTTTTTAATGACTGCGGTCTGAACTCTCTCTTCTCCACACTCCACCACCAGACTGGGTGAAGTGACTGGAGCCAGCTGATATGTTTTCATGTTACGCAAACCCCACGCCAGAACCTACAACACACCAAATCAAGGCAATTAATACAGAAACATTCAAATACTTCATACTTCAATTAGAAATACATCAATTATTTAAATGTTAATACGGTGACATAAACAGGGCGACACTGACCTCTATAGCAGTAAGCTGCACCACAGGACGAATCCCTTGAGGAACCATATAAAGAGCATCTCCTCTTTTGGGTGGAATGATGGGAAGTTCAATTTCAGGTCCCTGAAACATAAGATAACGTGCAGATTATCAGGCAAGGCCACACAAATCATTCATGAGCTTACACTCAATGATGAAAATACCTTCAATATGAGCTCAGCGGCCACCAGCACTTCTCCTGCAGGCTTCTGTTTGTGCATCACAGGATACCACAGGAGTTTAGGAGATGAATCCATGCTCGAGTTTAACTTCACCACAGGCAGACATGAACTCCTGCCCATCATTTCATCTTTACCCTACCACAGTAAAATAATTACAAATCATACATATACTACTTTAAAGACATTGAGCCCTAATTTAATGATCTAAGTGCATGGTCGGAAGCACACGGTGCACTAACGGCGTGTCCGAAAACACTTTTGTTAGTTAAATGATGGGGGGGGAAACGAAACTTGATGCTAGAAGAAAAAACTGTGATTGGTTGTTTGACATGTCTGTCAAACGGCCTCATGGGCGGGCATTGGCAAAAAAAAGCTGCCATGAATTCCAGACCTTCAGCATTGAAGGTCTGGCTACGCGAGACTACATTGTATCCTTCCATGTTTCTGAACTTGAGCCAATTTGTATGCATTAGAGGTCTTCAAGGAGGACAAGTCCCGGGTTTATAATTTAAGTGGTCAGTCTGGGCCGGGTTGAGGGTTGAGAAAGTTCACTTTCTACATGAACTACTTCAGTTCACAAACTTGAAAATGAACTAGTTCAGTTCATAGTTCATATTTCAAAATTTTCACCTAGTTCACAGTTCCAAAAATGAACTAATTTATAGTTCTTTTTTCCCATATTAGCTTTTAAAAATGATTGCCGTTATAGCCCATATAGAACCACAGACAGCATTTATTTTACCAGCTTTAACACTGAAGCTAAATGCGTCAGATTTCATCTTCAACTTTAAATCCTTATCCAACCAGGGTTTACATTAGCATTGACTGTCTTTTAATTTTTGTATTTGCTTGCACATACCTTGAAAGGCTAGCCGGGTGCTTCAACAGGGTTGCACACCGGGCGAGAAGCGCTCCGAGGCGTCGCGTGTAGGAAACTTGCAGGTATTGCACACTGCACGTGCACGTTAAATAGAGTCTATTTCAAGATTCAGATTATGCGTTAGCAGCCTATGTTAATCGTTAACGATTTAGGACAAATATGATGTTATTTAAAGTGCCCATATTATGAAAAACTCACTTTTTCTGGGTTTTGGGGTGTTATTTTGAGTCTCTGATGCTTTCACACGCATACAAACTTGGAAAAAAATCCATCCATGCTGTTTTGAGTGAGATACAGGTTTCTGAATGTCCTCTGCCTTGAGTCTCAGATTGCACGAGTTTAAACTCAGCGCCGTTGTGACGTAACTAGCCGTTTCGTCACATTCCGTTTCAATTTTCCCGCCCACCACCCCACTCGCAGGTCTCCACCCACCAGGGAGCTAGAGAACACAGAGCAGTCACTTCGCTGATATCCTCTATGCCAGAGGTCCCCAACCAAGTTGCCACCGGGTCGCAAGAACGTCCTGAAAAAATTGTATAATAGCTACGTAATAGCTTAATCCGGTATTTTGTACTTTAAGAGCCGACTTGAAATAACATAAATAGCTTCCACTTTTGTACAGAGCCGCACTTTCTCTTTTTCGTGGTCTCTCTTTATCTCTACCAGCGCAGCGGCAATCACATTGCTGTCAGAGTTTGAGCATACAGTACTCCTAAAACACAAACGATGAAAGTATTGCAGACGTAGGAATTAATGAATCATTTGAAAATGTAAATACGTGGAGACGTTCAACTGTGTGACATCGCAAATGACTGAAAAGTAATTATTTTATTCTTCTGTAAAACAACTTCAGAATTATCCAGCGATCGTGGCAACATGATCAAAATAAACTCTTTTACTGCAGTAATAATATTTTAACGGCTACACTTTTAACGTAGGTTTAAAAGGAAACCCCCCCAAACCTCAACCCCCGGTCCGCAAATTATTTTTAAAGCTGAAACCGGTCCGCGGTGTAAAAAAGGTTGGGGACCCCTGTTCTATGCTGTTATCATGTCTCACGGAAATAACAGCGCTATTTGGATATTATGGATTATACTCCCGCCTACTTTTAAAAACAAAGTTTTTAACACGTGTTTATTTAAACCTAAAATGTGATCTCATATACAGTGTGTTACGACGCAAATAGTCCTCAGATTGTATGCGATAAGACGTTCATGCGAAATCTGATGTAAACAACAGACTATATATCTATATTTCACGGATTATACGCATTTGTGGACAAAAATGGTCATTGGATGTATTTTATTGGACTTTCATGGATTATTCACACATCTGAAACAGACTTGATTCGATTCGCGATCGTTATATCAACACAAAAGGTAAGAAGTCACGTTATATTTTGCATGTTGTCATCTTCTGTCACAAAATACTACATTTATGATGCTAGAGCATCTGTATCTTAAAACAGAGACCATACACTGATGCTAATCCCGTAAATTATACCTTTTAAATGTATATGTGAATATTATTGTTTGTAGACAGTAGGTTATATAGATATTTTTTTGCAGGCTAGATAGTTTGCAGCGTAGTTTCTAAAGTAAAAAAAAATATTTATCGGCTTTATTTTACAATTCTACATAAACTAAGTAATAGTGCTTTGCCAAACTAAAAGTGTTTTGCCAAACTAACCGAGACCGGGCCTTACCGCCCCGGCTTTTCTGACGAGGCTAACCCCCGAGTCTCTAATAACTTTACGGTCCGGACCTCCCGCTACCTTCTAGCAATTAGCACGTGGTCCACAAGCAGTATACATCCCCCGCCGGGTCTTAATTTCTATAATTGGCGAAAAAAATAATGCGTTTGAAAATGTTTATAACGGGAATATGTTAGCATTGTCCAGGGAAAACGAGTGTATTGTTTAAACTGCTACATCACAATTGACTCTGGAATCATTGTGTGTCATGAGTTTCTTCTCCTGTAGTGTTCTTATTAGTGATACTTTTCTGCTTGATTTATCTGTTGGCAACATAAACCGTTAATAATAATAATATATAAAATAATAACACAGTATGGTCTGTACTGCTCACAATATCACTGAGCAAGCGCACATGACGTTAGTAGTGGGGCGTGATCAAAGGAGCAGCAGCTCATAAATATGTAATGACTAGCTCAAAACGGCACAATCTGAAATGCCCTGAAACAGAGGCTCCTAGAGATGGGTAACAATCTTTTCCTACAAGCTATTTCGAGCAAACAACGTTTGAAACATGCTTTATGGAACTCATACACCTATTTAAGTTGTGGAAAAGCAGTCATAAGATGGGCACTTTAATGTTAAACTATGTGAGTGGCGCGGGAGAGATTTCAGCAGTGTCCAGAGTCAGTGTTGTTTTGATGACGCATGCAGCTGTGAAACGCTGGTGTTGAATGAACGAGTTCACAGTATCTTTCATCAGGCAGTAATACAGTACGTTCAGTTCACGTTTGCCGAAAATATGAACTCGTTCAGGCACAACACTGGTGCCCAGTTTAATTACTTCAGGTCCTGGGTCTGATTAACATTATGTGTAAAATCCGAGTCAAGTTTTCTTTTTATCAAACTCAGTCAGCGCTAACGCGCTAAAGTGCGTGTGCATTCTTAAGCATGCCTCCAGTTTCTATGGCGATAACAACTGGCTCTTATTTTGAAAGTCACATGCTGCACTTTCTTTCTCCTGTTTTTTATAGTTACATTATTAATGAACCGTCTTTTCAAAATGTTGCAAACAGTCCTTATTATGTATGACTCAAGATATAACTGTAATGTAAAGTCACGCATCAAAGTGACAGCAAGTAGACTTTTAAATCAGAAATATTAAGTGGATTAAGCTTTTTTGTTATCCCCGTCATGGACCTGTACAGTAAATCATTGCATCATTGTAGAGGGGAATGTTATTTCATGTTGACTTGAAAAGATGATGTTGTGAAATAGATAGATGAGGAATGACACCCACCACTTGATCTTTGTCAAATATTTCCAGAACCACTCTGGGTGGATATTGAGCCACAGTCTGGGGGTCACCGTATATGTCCACATTTTTAAAAACGAGAGTCTGATCCCATGTTGGGTTCAGGGTGCTTTTGACCGTCTCTGTGGTTTGACTCTGATGCATGAACGAGACATGTACATACGGATCTGCAGTTTAAAAAAGATGACTTAAGTCGTATTAAATTAAAATAATCAGAAAGTGATTGAAATGTTTTGGTAACAGGTCAACATCAAAACTGCTTACAGACCTGAGAAGCTGTCTTTATCCAGAGCTAAAAGGTTTTTGGCCTGATACGCATAAACTCTCAGGTGATACGAGTACAATCCTGCAAAAAAAAAAAAAAAACATTTATAAAAAGTTATTGTCTATGTTTGAAATGTAACACAAACATTCTGCTCTTATTGTTTCTGTATACAATTCTGTGTCCCATAATGCAATGTGCTGAACATAACCTTTCAATGTCAGTATAAGCAAAATAAATTATTGTTATTTATTTAACCTTTTAAGCGTCACCCCACTCTATTGAGTTAAA
Organism: Misgurnus anguillicaudatus; assembly: GCF_027580225.2. NCBI lineage: Eukaryota > Metazoa > Chordata > Actinopteri > Cypriniformes > Cobitidae > Misgurnus > Misgurnus anguillicaudatus. Next base: position 11,154,077 of record NC_073340.2, read on the forward strand.
TCCACACTCTTGGTGCTTTTAAACAATATACAGTTTGTCATGATTAGATAAGAATTTATATGCAAACATTGAAGTAAATGTAGTCGTCCTGCTGGTGGGACAGTGACATTTAGCAGAAAATAAATGTTTTGAGGCACACTCTCTTCATAAATGAATCAATTAATCTCCCTACATAATTTATTTTATAAAACACTGTTGAAATGTCTACTTTGGAGGCTTAGACCTTTCCAACGATATATAGTTTGTAATGATAGATTAAAATTTACATCAACAATATTAATGCAAACTTAGGTGTCCCGTATTGGGGACGGCGACGCTTAACAGTTTAAAGACAAAACTTACATGCCGTATTTTGTAATGCTTTAAAAATAAAAGAGTAAGCTAGTATTTCATAATGAACACTCACGGTCAAACGTGCATGATACCATCGGTGTGTTGGCTCCAAACTGTTTAACAGTAACATCTGTTTTGGCGCTTTTATCTTCAGCTTTTGATTCCATGTCGACTCCCTGTCGAAAAAATCAAAAGTCAGTTTTGATAAGATCACCGCTACTAATACACACTGTTACTAATACTAACCATCACCCCCTCTAGTCTGAAAATGGCTGACGCTCCAAGCAGATCAGCGGGTGCCATCTTTCTTCTCCAGCGCCGTCGCCTGAATGTGTCAGATGATCGTTCCAGCTTATGAAACTTCCAGCCAATGAGCGAGGAGTATTCCCAACCCTCTGGATCTCCATCATCCTTCTTCTACTCATCACACAAAAACAAAATGAAGCTAAGCGGTGCACGTCAAATCAAAGAAATCAAATTTAAAACACATGTTGAGTCTATCTATACACTTGCTTCAGCGGCTGTTATGGCACCAGAAATCTTTTTGCGAGGTCGGATCATTCTTCTGCGACGATTGATGTGGTATAGCTTCTCAGTAGCCACCCAGGATCTGGGCTTGTCATCAACAGTGATTCCATATTCCCAACCTAAATTCACAAACATCATACAGTCACACAACACAAACTAGATTTTTTATATATGGTGGCATATGGCATAGTTGAAATCTTAGCATTAGAGGTTTTTCAATCTCTCTTTCTACTAATAGTAAACCTTTTTCATCAACAGCCCTGTTGGCGTCAAATGACCAGTTATCCTCCCACTGCCAGCCGGCTGGACATTGAATCTCATTGGGACCCTGGACCTTCTCTCCATTCTGCAAAAACAAAACAGGATCATGCATACAACTTTAATCAAATACTGCGAAACAAGTTTTCTGCTCTACTCTGATTTAATGTCAAGTATGCTGGATATATTTACCACATCAGTGTAAGGTTCAGCTGCAGGCTTCCATTCTCCTCCTGGAAATCTGCTCTCGTTCTCATACACCTCATCCAAAAACTCTGTGTGTCCAGCATCCGCCTCAACCAGCAGACTACCCCAATCCCCCAAAAATGTGTTAAAACTAGATTTAGACATTTTCTGAAGAAACACCCATCACCATCATAATTCTAGGGCAGTTTTGTGATATATTCCTTCATCAAATGGCTGAAAAACCACTTCACCGGTTATACTGATATAGTATAGGAGTTTATGCGTAATTGCAGTGTTTCCATTGGGCACATTTTTAATTAGCTATTTACATTTTCAATTTAAAAAGGTATGGAAACAAAGCTAAAGCGCACGTTTAAATCATAAACTGTAAAAAAAGATGGACAATGCCCATTCGGTCTTTTCCATTGGTGAAAAGTGAAGCCGGCAGTGTCCCGATATGGCGCTGACATCTTGGGTCTTGAGTCTGCGCAGTAGCGATTTCGGGACCAGTGTTGTGCAGTAGTGAGCAGGAAGTAAAGCCGCGAAATCAAGACCTCGCCCTTGCAGAATGCGCATATCACACGATATCACAGCTGTCAATCATGACGTGACACCACCATTTTTATATCATTAAATAACTATCTAAAAACAAACTTATTTTAAAAACAAACATTTGAATTTACATCAGCGGGATAAAAACTACAATAAATGACAGAAACCAGCTTCGGAAAAAAGATAATTGAAGTGTAATTAAACTTTTTAGTTGGTCTCAAGTACCATTGAATAACATGGGGAGGCGGGGCTTATGACCTATACTGGGACCAGTCACTGGGGAGCGATCGAGACGTTTTGGCTTCACTTTTCAGGGCTTGTGCGGCACGCTTGGTGTAAAAGGGTCATTAACTGCAAAATCCGATCAGCACAGGTAGATTTCTATTCATACCAAGCGTGCCGCACAAGCCCTGAAAAGTGAAGCCAAAACGTCTCGATGGCCCCCCAGTGACTGGTCCCAGTATAGATCATAAACCCCGCCTCCCCATGTTATTCAATGGGAATTGAGACCAACTAAACAATTTAATTACACTTTAAATATCTTTTTTCCGAAGCTGGTTTCTGTCATTTACTGTAGTTTTATCACGATGATGTAAATTCAAGTGTTTGTTTTTAAAATAAGCTCGTTTTTAGTTAGTTATTTAATGCTACAAAAAACGGTGGTGTCACGTCATGATTGACAGCTGTGATATGTGCATATGAGCGAGGGCGGGGCCTTACTTTCGCGGCTTTACTTCCTGCTCACTACTGCGCAGGACTAATGAACTCAAGACCCAAGATGTCAGCGCCGTATCGGGACACTGGCGGCTTCACTTTTCACCAATGGAATAGAGCGAACGGGCATCTTCCATCTTTTTTTACAGTCTATGAGGCTGTTTACACTTGGCGTTGACATGTGTTTTCGTCGATCGGATCACAAGTGGACGACGTTAATGCCAGGTGTAAACGGTGTTCAAAACGTTTTGAGCTCGTCCACTTTCGACCACTTTCAACCACATCCAGAGGTGGTCGAAACCACTTTCTATCGGATCGCTTTGGAGTTGCGGAACGCACATGTGGTTGAATGCGTTCGAACAGCCACACGCGACCGCCTTCTCTCCGCCCATTTATCTAATCTGAGGTATTAAACACAAGTTTTACGTCTTTTTTTGACTTCTGGCGTGAACATTCGGTGAACAGTGCTATTTTTAGCCTTTCATTGATAAAACTGAGCTGATCTCCGTAGTTTCGTTTTGAAAGCGTGTGAAAGTTGCGCGATCCTATTTCATCAATTGCGCTGAAAATTCAAAGAAAGCTCTTACATACTCATGTACAAAACACTGTGCAGCATGTTTACTTGCTAAACAAGCAGTGCACTCCGACATAATATTAATTTGCGTCCATATAAAGTCATAATTACTCCCGCTCCGGTTTGAATGACAGCAGAGAGACTCGCCCACCGTCTCACAGACCACCCCCTCATAGTATTCAGCACAGAAGCGGTCGAAAGTGGACAAAAGAGACGGATTTAAATACCAGGTGTAAACGTAATGTGTCTCTCTCGTCCACTTGTGATCCGATCGATGAAAACACATCTTAATACCAAGTGTAAACAGCCTCTATGATCCATACCCAGACTTTGTGTTACATGTAAACACCTTAAAGGTGCAGTGTGTAAATTTTAGAAAGATCTAATGACAGATATGCAATATACATAACTATATTATCAGTGGTGTACAAAGACCTTACAAAATGAACAGCATTGTTTTTATTTACATACACCGCGGGCCCCTTACATGGAAGTCGCCACTTTGTGCCGCCATGTTTCTACAGTAGCCCTAAACAGACAAACTGCTCTTTTTGTCCCTATTGTATTTTGTCTTAGACACTGACATGTTTGTCCTGTGGCGGCTAACGTAGCTTCTCTATGCGAATCGGTAAACGGTGGACTGAGCCGTCAGTTGTAATTCACAATCTCATTGCTAGATGGTGCTAAAATCTACACACTGCACCTTTAACCGACTTTTTTTGCGCGTGAAACCTAGAAAAAAGTCCAACTCACGATTTCTCTGGATCGACCTTCCAGTCTCCTTCCCACTCCCAGCCAACAGGGGGCAAAAAATACTCCTGCTTCAGCTTCACTGTGCCTGTAACATCAGAGAACTTGCTGCGACTCAGCAGGCCGGCGGTGCCCCATTTTCCCAAAACCTGAGCCTGGTTCTCATACTGCAAAAGACACCATCAGAAAACAGTTGCGAGATCAGTAAACTTGAACGTCTCAATGCCTGACAAACCATCCTTACCAGTTCTGCAAACACGTTGAACGTCCCCTCCGCAAAACGATTGAACTTCTTTTCATCTGTGGCCAGCCCGAGCCACATGTTCACACGAATCTGCACCGGAATCTTTGAACCCTTGTTCTTGTCCATGGGATACTTATGGGAAATAAGTACAGTACATGTGAGCATAACCCTATCTATGAAATCCAGTTACAGATTTCGAATAAAAACATCAGAGCTCAGCAATAAAGTTGGGTGATCTCACGAAATCTAGACTTAGAAGGTTTCCAGCATCAGATGTTTTTAAAAAGCCCTTGAAGCCAATTTTTTGCACATATAAGATTAAGGTCTGAAATTAATATAACCATTATTTTTAGAGGATTTAAAAAATATTTCCTATAGAATTATTTAAATTTTTTAGATTATCATTATCAAAAATTATCATTACAACAAAATTATATTACATTAAATATATGCATTTACAAACTCATGTTTCAATAATGAGAAGTAAAAAGTTGTCTAGGTACTAGTGATGCAACAATACACTTAGTTCACGGTTCAATACATATTTCGGTTCTTGTTCACGGTTTACGGTTCGTTTTCGGTTCTGATGCCATGGCCTATTAAACTGTTTTTAATTGTTCTATTCTTAGGTAACAGGAACATTGAGATGTTAAGAAGCAAAAATACTGGTTTTAATTGCAGTTCTCTTTATTTTATGTAAATGCAAAAATCATCTTAAATATTTCTAGTGTACTGATACAACAATATAAGATATAATTAAATAAAGACATATAAAAATCATATCCTATTAAAACTGGGGAACATGTGAATTCATTACATTACATAAATTGGCCATTTTATATACCTGTACTACTTAGTAAATTAAACTTTACATTGTAAATGAAGGCTATACCTTACTGCACTACTGTTAAGTCCAACATCATGCTGTCTGTGTAGAAACCAAAAATGCGTTCCTCAAACAACATTACTGGTGGGATTTATTTTAGCATCATGCGCATTCTCTTCTTGAGTTAAACTTTTTCAACTTGCGCAGAAGATGTGTTTGAGGCAAATAACGTGCGTTTGCATCAATAACAAGCCCAATTTGCGTCATTCGCATTGCCGCACTTGAATTTGCATCTTTACATTGATGTTGTATGTAATCTACACGCACAAATAATTAATCCACACCTCAGATTTAAAAGACAGTCGTGCTGCTGCTTTTTGTTGTCGTACTTCTGTTGGGTGTGTGTGCACGCGAATGAAATCTGACACCAGCATTGCAAGCAGAGTTCAAGCAGAGTTTAACGCAGCTAGCGCACAGTGACTGGATATCAACTCGCTGTGGCGTTTATAAGCGTGCAGATCACGCGCATGCGCACATTAACAAAAGTGCAGGGAATATAAAACTGACAGATTTTGATGGATAAACCGAAAAACCGCAATTCACCTGCGCGTATTGGACCGTGGGGCTTGAACCGAACGGTTCAATAATGTATTGAGAATTGTGGCATCCCTACTAGGTACTATGACCAGTGTTGGGGTAACGCATTACAAGTAATGCGCATTACGTAATAATATTACTTTTCAGAAGTAACGAGTAAAGTAACGCATTACTTTATAAATGTACACATTAATATTTGAGTTACTTTTTTAAAAAAGTAATGCGAGTTACTTTTCAGTTTAATTAATTCAATTTAAAAATAAAAAATTTACTAAATTAAACTGAACATATTAACGTAGAATTACAAACTCTGTGCTCCTGAGCGGGAACAGTTTGAGTCAGAAACGGGGATGGCAGGCCAGAGCTTAACATTTTTGCGATCATAAAAAACACCTGCAAGGCCTCAAAGTGATCAAGCCTCAACAAAGTGAGAAAAAGTAACGCAAAAGTAACTTAAAAGTAACGTAAGCATTACTTTTCATGAAAAGTAACTAAGTAACGCAATTAGTTACTTTTTTGGGGAGTAACTAAATATTGTAATGCATTACTTTTAAAAGTAACTTTCCCCAACACTGACTATGACGAACAAAATTTCAACTTTTATCTGGAGAGAAAAATAAGAACTGATTACCTGGTAGCCATCTTGAGTGTCACAGTCAATTATGTCCCTTCCAACAATTGTTTTAAAATGTTAGTTACTTAAGGGCTTAAACAATGATTGAAAATTGTTGCGGAGGATGAGAAAATTGGTCTTGCACATATTTATATTCCTTATTATTGTCTGTATATTTACCAATGATCACCAAATACCACATGTTTCTTTACTGTAAATGTTTATAGTATAACATGCACTGAAGCTTTTTATTTTTTAAAATGTTTTAATTATAAATTTGCCAAGAACCCAAATCCAGTCATGGACACGTTGCGGTAATGAAAATCTTCCCCTTAAATGTGGAAAAAACAACAAAATTGGTTTTTATGATGTCATTTGAAATCATGTGCAAAATAGTACATGAAGAGATGTTTGTAACTGTATGCTTCTTATTTTGATACTCTTTGCAAATGTTTCATGACACCTCATAAGTCTAATTTCATGAGAATCACCCAGATAAATTGTAAAATGTTGGCGGCATGCATCAGTATAAACTCTCATAATACCTGCATCAGGATTGTCTGAGTCTTTCCACAGTATTGGCCACTGGCCTGTTCACTGAAGGTTGAATAGAGGACCTGATGGGCTGGGACGCGAGCGTACGCTATCCTGCTCTCTCCTCGCAACATCCAGATGATCACATCCGGCATGCTGTTTTGAGGCTTCAGGAAAGATTAAAAGACAATTAGTAGTTATATGCTGATTTCTAATGTGTTACTTTAAAGGGTCAATAATACAAATATGCTGTGATTATTTGAATGACAATTTTAGCACTGTGTTGGCTCAATGCTTGATGTAGAGTAAAATCTATTCAGTTTGCAGACATTTCTTGATTAAACTAAATGTTAATCTTTGTTTCTGCATTGTTTCTGCCATTTGTTCACAAGAATGCTTTCCCTGAATGTTATGGCAATGTTAGTAGGTCCTCTTTACGGGAGCCATCCTAGAATATTTATGGGACGTGCTTTTGTTCACACAGAAGCCTCTCTGCCAATTTTATTTTCTGGGACCAAGGTGCTGTGTGAATGAGATTTTGGACAGTTTAGTCTGCTATGATTTACCTCCTCAGCCAGTTGCTTCAGCTTCTCCAGCCAGCTTTCAATGAGGCTCACACAATTATAAACGTCTGTGGCCTCCTCTAACAAACATTTGGCCCCGTCCATGATGTTCTTCAGAGAACGGTCCCGTATCTTTTTCATCTGGTAATCCAGAGTGGTGAGATTGGGCTTTCCCTCCAGATCAGGAATTTTAAAACTGAGGACGTAAACATTTGAGTATTTGTAAAAAATGTGTTATAAGACAAACATCAACAGAGTAAACCGATATATTTGTTTCACAAGCCAAAAATCCTCACATTTAATGATACATATACTGATTTTACATGATTCACTGACAATGCTTATAAATAAGTGTTTTACCTGCTGAGATCTTCTAATAACTGGTTGATAAGCTTCAGCCAGATTTCTACTAGTTTCGCGTCAGAGGCTTTGGACTGTATCGCAGTCTTTAACACATTGAGGTTTGTTTGCTGCGGCAACAGAAAGATTTGTGTTAAATGTTTAATGCACATTAAAGGAAAAAAATCATCATTACTATTAAAACAGGCAGTTCACTGTAGAAATATACAGTATAAAGTGCAAACTGTATTTGCGAAAGTTTGTGTGATATAAAACATTTACTTACCAAGCGGTCAGAAATGTAAAGGAGGATGTTCATGGAATCTACTCGGTGACTGATGTCCTCCCAAAATGAAGTGATGGCCACCACAGGTTTAGTGTTGCCCCAGGGCAGAAAGTAATAATTATTACCTGCAAGAACCAGAAAATGTACATCAGTCAATGAAGCTTTATATACTGTACATCACAAAAGGACAAAAACCTCTTTAAAGTGTAATTATTTTTGTAAGGTGTAATGGTCATGTTTTTTTTGGTGAACTCTAAAACATAAAATATATTAAATGACGCCTCATCTACCATAGCACATTAATAGTGCAATAGTGGTTATTTATTTACATTGGACCAAAAAAGACACATACACCTGATATAAGGATATTTACAATTGCAGTCCAGAAGGTACAACAAAACACAGGAAAAAAAACATTAAAGGCAGGAGAGGCAGGAATTATCTAAAAAACTTTTTTACAAATTTTATATACCAATACATAAGTAAAATGTAAGTACTCTGAAAAAGAGAGTACAAAAATCGAGTGTCTGTAGACCTCTCACGACTGTTTTAAAAACACAGCTCATTATTTCCATTGGGGACGAAACAAATGATTGGCTTGCACGACTCTCACTCTCTCTCTCGACCATGGCACCACCCCTGTTGCTACAGGATCACATGCGCACACCCCCGATTGATTTGAACGTGCACGAGGCACGAAATCTAGGAAGAGCAAAAGTACGGCAAAGAAAGAGCATTCAGAACTCACAATACCAGCATATGCAGTCAGTGAAGGCAAACATGGCAAAAAAAGGAATAAACGAAGAAATTAAACGAGAGTAAATATCACGTGGCTTTTCCCCGAGTCGACGATGCGGTAGCAATGTTGTCTCCGGAGTGTAGTCCTCATCAGAGTCAACAATGCTTTCATCACGGAAACTCTTACATGCAAAACAGTTTATGTTATGAATCTTCCACGAAATTCACCTTCATCACAGTGTAACTGATGGTAATAAAAAAAGTGTATCAATGCAACCTGTTTAAGCTTTGTCTTATAAATATAACTAGCTCGTTTATTACTGAATCAAACAAAATATATTTTAAGCTTTATCAGTATCGATATGCTAGCTTGATAGTGAGTACTAAAAGCCATCCTATTTGTTTATATTCATAGTGATAAAGTTAGGTGTATTATGACATGATGTTACTACATGCACCGCACTCCTTCCTCTCCGCTTGTCTGAGGTAAATGCTTCTCCCAGCAGAGCCGGTCAGCGTTGTGCGTTCATGTGTTTTAGGGGCGTGGCTTTAGAAGAAACCCAGAAGGCAGAAGGGAGGGGGTGGAGTGAATGGAAATAATTAGCTGTGTTTAAAACAGTCGTGATAGGTCTACAGACACTCGACTTTTATACTTTTTCAGAGTACTTACATTTTACTTATGTATTGGTATATAAAGACAGTTTAAACAAATTTGGAAAAAAGTGTTTTAGACTTTTTTTTTTAACTTAAACCTGCCTACTCTGCCTTTAAAGACCCCCTGTAGTTGATCATTTTATTACTTAAAACTCATCTTTGAGCATCAAAATAAGATTTGTAAAAGCTTTTCCTGTGATAGCAATTTCTTTATGCTTCAAAACAGCTTGAATGTAACTCTACACCCTTGCCTCATTTATGGCGCTTTTCCATTGCATAGTACTCCACGGTTTGGTTTGGGTCAGGTCGGGTCAGCTCACCTCACTTCGACTTGGTTAGCTTTTCCATCGAGTTTAGTAACACTTTGGAGTGGAAGGGATTAATGGCATGTTGTTATATTTGCGCTGCCTACTGCTGTGACATCATTGTGAGAGTGTTGTTGTACATTTCCATACATTCATTTATTTCTCAGTCTGCCACAAAATTAAAATTGGCCACCACAAATGTTTGCACATTGTGTTTATCACTACCTCTGTCTCACATGACAGTTTCTGTACAAACACCCGTGGCGTCAGTCGATGCGCTCCGCTGAGCCTCATTTAAGTTGCATTTAAGCATATATGCGGATGTGCGCGTTGCAAATGTATCGTCACAAACTGCAAGTCTGGAAAAAAACTGTTATGATGTTCCTGATTCTCAACCTGTGGATGTTTTTAATTGCCAACAGGAAGTTTGGAAACTTATAGCAGAGCACAGATCAAGCTAGCATGAAGGTAAAGCTAATCGTTTACATTATAGCGATGACGCTGGTAGTGACGATTCTCTCAGACCAATCAGTGATCTACGGTGTTGTCGCATCACGTTTTGTTATCAGCTCGGATCGCTTGGAACCCCAACCGAGGTGGTACTGAAAAAGTATCTGTACTACGTACTGCACAGAGTGGAAAAGCCCCCAAAAGTAAGCTGACCCGACCCAACCCAAACTAAACCGTGGGGTACTATGCAATGGAAAAGCACCATTAGTATAAGCAGGATCTATGAATCTATGAAATTAATCCCTGCATACTGTCTACTCAATCGCACAAATGAGACCTTAGATATTAATATGCAAATTAATCCCTGCCTCTTGTCATACGCACAACTGAGACTATAGATATAAATATGCAAATTAGTCTCCACCTCCACTCAATCGCATCAGCTCAGACCATAGATATATTTAAGCAATATCGCTCGAGTAGGAGTGTGATATAGCTCTATATCATCACGGCTGTGATTAGGCCAGAGGCAATCACAGCCGTGATGATATAGAGCTGTGTCGCACGACTCCGAGAGCGATATTGCTTTTATAAAACAGTTCGACGGCACACGTTTGAAAAACGAAAACTAGAAAACAACAACAGAGTTATTTTAAAAGCCTCTTTGTTTGAGAACTACTTCTTCCGCCACGGATTTGAGGGCGGCCAGAATGACAGGTAACACTTTCGGCTGCTTTGAATCTCATAACAACTCAATGGACGGAAAAGCCGTTTCTTTATATTACCGTTTCTTGGTCACAAAGTGTAGTTTTAAGATTAGTTCAGTCGAGAATGTATATTTATTATATTTAAATCTGCAGTCGATTAGTAAAGATAGCGCCTGTTTGAACGTTTGCTTAGTGAGATTCGGTACGAATGAGAACCAAAGCATGAGCGGACATCAGTGTTCACTCGCCCCGCTGACCACCGCCCTCTCTGGGCTACATTTCTGAAAGGGATACCCTGGCTCTCATGTTGGCCTTGTTTGTTTATGATCATCAAATGAGATCAAATCAGCAGTATTTGGTGTCATGATCAAACTATTACTTGTTTTTTTATTCATATTTAGTGTCTTTTGTGTTGTTATTGTTTTGGCGCGAGGTAAAAGTTAATAAAACTATATTTGTATAACGTTACTATTGCTTTCTCATTTATTCTTAACGCGATACGAGTACTCGATTATTATTATTAAACTTTGTTCTTGTCGGTACTATATAAAACGTTTTTTTATAAGTGTCAGAGAGATGTTTTTGCATGCTGCTTATAAATATATCAGTGGCGATATTTCATAACATGTTTTAATAGTCACGTCACGATAAAGTAAATGATCAATGTCCACATTTAAAAGCTGCGGTGCTTACCTGCAGTTCCACAGTGTTTTCACGTTCTGATAAGAGATATAGCTCCAGAAAACACAGAGTGTTTATATTTCTCTTTCCAAGTGTTAATCGTCCACACGATGTGACAAGACATCACTCCCATTAACTTTAACGTAACATCCAAGAGCGCTGATCTTTGACGGAATAATAACTTCCGATTGGGGATTCACAGACTGATTTATGAGTTAGTAAACTAATGAGACACACGGAGAGTGTTTAAAAACAGGGCGTCTGTGTTTTTCCATTCAGAGATGAGCCTGTTAAGGACCTCCATTCACTAGGTGACGGAATGATACGAAAGGTGAAGCGGTTACTGTGCCGTTATCAGTACAATATCGTATGGCTCTTAGCCAATCAGATTCGAGAACCAGAAAGAACTGTTGTATAAATGTACATAGATGCTACATTCGGCAGTTTCAGCTACGTAGCTGATGGTTTCACAATGCATACGTGAGCTGTGTGTTTGCAGCAGTAATTTTTTAGCGCTGATGTTAACAGGTTGTGCCATTCACCCCAAGTTGTCGCGCATATTTTTTACACAGATCGCTATGCAAAGCTGTTAGCAGTTGTCTGCAATTTTTAAATCAATGACCTGGCACCTGAGAACGTGCATTATATGAATGAGGTGGACCACATTATCATTTCCAGTTTCTTTAATACTCTACAGAAGAAATAATGTCACTAACAACTATGAGTGACCTGAGGCCGAGTAAATTATTAGCATTTTTCCTACTAACCCTATAACAGGCAAGTATCATAGGTAAGTAAATTTTCTGTAAAACAATGCATACGTCTAAATACACATATACTGTACAGGTAACCTGAAGCTACTCTTTGATTGGCTGACATCCAATTATCCACAGACACTAACGTATGAATATAATTTAATTTTTTAATTTTTGCAAACAACCTTTGAATTGTCTTTCATTTGAGGTTTAAATAGATGTGGACTGTCGTGGGCCAAAGCATTCATCAGTGTGATGTCACAAGGCAGAAAAACTTATTTTTGCATTTAATGTTCGCAACTTTTTCATCAAACAAGTTTTATGTCCTTCAAAAGATCAACTTGTTTTTATATAAAACATGTTTCTCAGGATCTCACCGTCAAACACTGCACAGCTGTATTGGGTGGTAGAAGCCAGAGGTTTGCATGTTAAGTCCATTTTGTTGCCATAGTTGCCAATGCTTACTTCAAACTGAATGGGTTCTCCTGGTTCTTGTATCAAAGTTGCGCTATGAAACACTGCGCACAGACAGAATTTTCTTCTGCGCTGGTATTTCTATTAAAAAACAAATACAACATCTGTAAATGAAGACGTCTGGTGAAAAACACTTCTACATGAAAACTCAGAGCATTACCTGAACAACCAAGATGTCATCACTTGATATTTCCTCCACAGGTTTCTCAGCTTTTCCATCCAGTGTAGTGGAGAGTTCAACCAGAACCCTGCCTCTGTAAGCGGCTCCTTCACCCTGTCATTATTCACATGGATTACAATCTAGTTAAAAAGCAGAATGTTTATCAAAAGAAACTTACAGTGCAATCATTGCAAGGGGAACTTCCCAAGATAATCCTGAACTTGAAGGATTTGGTGACAGGTACATTGACAAGACTGCAATCAATGTTAGTCCTCTGACTGTCATTTTTTGAATCAGAAACACGTCAAACAGATACATTATTGGGTCTTACCTTGCCTAAATTTAGGTCTTCGTATGGATCAGATAAGCTTGGCATCTCCCTCGGGCTACCATACAGATTTATATAGCAGGGCCCAAACATGGGCAGAAAGCCGATCTCAGATTCCCCAGTCTCTCCTGCAAACAACACAAAGTTTTTCACAAAATGTTGCAATAAGACTACAATATACAGTCAGTGTGTTAGAAAGGTTAATCTCAAACATCATTAAAGGGTTAAAACAAGAGTTATTCAGCATTCAAGTCTGTAAAATGGATAAAGCGGTGTTATTATGAAGAGCAGAAATTAACGTCCATTGCCATTAAATACATTCTGATATTAGGCAACATGTTGGTGAACATGCCAAAAATAGCATAAGTGTTCAGTGCTTATGCTAATTTAAAGAGGGCATGCAAACTATAGACTGAAAAAAAAGTTGGCGTTTAAGGTGGAGACATGCATGTTTGATACATAAAGAACGTAACTGCAAACCCTTGGTACGTTTTTTTTTAATACAACAAATAAGCTTGTAGTTAAAGAGAGTATAATCTGTGTCAGAAGAGATTTTATTTAATAGTTCACCCAGAAAAATTAATTTCAGTCATTATTTAGTTACTCTCACGTCGTTCCAAAAACATGTCATCTTTTCAGTAAAACACAAAATAGGAGCTGCACAAACAACTGTTCAATCACCTTTAGTGTCTTACAAAAAAGAAAAACAGCATATCGGAAAAAAGTAATTGCGAATTATTTCTGGATGAAGCCATCATTTAAATAACATAATGGCACTATGTTTAAATAGATCTTTAAAGCGTTAATTCACTACAGAATGACAATTTTTTAAATAAAGTGATCAAACGTACAGGTACAAAAAAACCAACAACATTATTTCATTAGCTCATCCATGAACATGATTAGCAAATTCCATACGTCTCTGGATGGTTAAAAAACAACATCTCCCATCGTTTCACTCTCCTTTATAATGTCATTAAAGGAAAACAGCACCGTTTTTCAGTATTTTACTATGTTCTAACCTCAACATAGATGAATTAATGCATACCTATCATTTTCAATGCGTGCACTTAATCTGTAAAGCGTGTCGTGAATGTGTTAGCCTTTAGCCTAGAACCATTCATTCCTTAGGATCCAAACAGGGATGAAGCCACCAAGCACTTCCATGTTTTCCCCTTTTAAAGGAATAGTCTACTCATTTTCAATATTAAACTATGTTATTACCTTAACTAAGAATTATTGATACATCCCTCTATCATCTGTGTGCGCGTGCACGTAAGCGCTGGAGCGCGCTGCGACGCTTCGATAGCATTTAGCTTAGCCCCATTCATTCAATGGTACCATTTAGAGATAAAGTTAGAAGTGACCAAACACATCAACGGTTTTCCTATTTAAGACGAGTAGTTATACGAGCAAGTTTGGTGGTACAAAATAAAACGTAGCGCTTTTCTAAGCGGATTTAAAAGAGGAACTATATTTTATGGCGTAATAGCACTTTTGGGAGAAATTAAAGCGACACCATGTAATTTTTCAACCTTTATAATACATTTTCAAGACCCTTGTGATAGTATATCAACTTTAAATAGGTTGAATGACATGTCTACCATAGCCTGACGGGGTCTGTATCACTTTTACTCGTATTTTAAAACTTAGGGTGTCTGGTAGTAACCAGAGCACAAACAAAAACTACAAAATTCGACTGCTTTACCGCATTTGTCACTTCCTCCACACAATTTGTTTTTAACGTGAATTTTGCTGGAGGCTACTTAAGGAGTGTAGAGAGTAATTTCTATTATATGACTCTGTGGCACCGTGTTAGTGTCACGGACCTATGACACGGGCAACCCAGGTTCGATTCCCCTTTAATGCAATTTTTTTTATATAAACTCACGATCTTGATTCATACATAAATGCGATCTTCTTTATAAATGACGGCGATTATCTTGCATATTGTTCCCTGTATTCAAATGCTGTGTTCATGTATTTACCTTTCTTTTACTGTGTCTATCGTATTTACATTACAATCCAGGATGCTAGATTGTAATGTATTTACATTACAATCCAGGATGCTATAGCAGTCAAACTTGATCAAACTCACACAGATCTGAGCGTTTCTCTCTTCCCTCTTCCTCATTTGCTGTGTTCCGCTGACGTATTACAAAGCGGCAGACCTAAACACATCGGTTTACTTGGATTTGGAGCGACAAAAGAGAGGAAAAACGAACGCCATTGCGGAAAATCCTGGTGGCGAGGGAGAGAGAGACGATACTTCTGGTCGTTTCTCAATTGGAAGGATGCAGCCTCCGGAGGTCAAATATGCAGGCTGCATACGTCATCAAGCCTGGTCCATTAAGGTAAACTGAGCATTACATTCGCAAGTCATAAGCATACTGCAACAATTTACGATTAACTAATTATAATAGTCAACTTTATAATTGTTAATATTCTGAAATAAGACAGTCTTGATGACGTATGCAGCTTAGAAATACAACATCCGGAGGCTGCAACCTTTAGATTGAGAAATGGCTTCTGCCACGACGAGTTCCTCATCAGAAAGTTGTAACATGACTGCGTTTCTCTCTGATGCCTCAAAATGTTGATCGTTTAGCGTTTTAAATGTTTAGTTTTAAGGTTGGCCAGTTCCTTTCCTTTGCGACAGTGCTGCGGTGCTTGTGGCCTCAAGGGGCGCTAGGCGTGAAAAATACATGTCTAGCACCCCCTAGTGGCCAAAAAGTTCCATGGTGTGCCTTTAAGATTAAGGGCCCTATTTTAACGATCTAAGCGCATTGTCTAAAGCGCACAGCGCAACGTCTAAATGGGCGTGTCCGAATCCACTTTTGCTAATTTAACGACGGGAAAAATGGTTTGTGCGCCAAACGCATGGTCGAAACGGGTAGGTCCTATTGTAATGGGAGTATTTTGGGCGTAACGTGCAGTAAACCAATGAGAGTCACAGCTGTCATCCCCTTTAAAAGCAAGTTGCGCTGGCGCTATGTCTAATCCCTATTTAGATGACGGACTTTGTAAACTGAAAAACTAAGGGGAGGTAGAAGATCCCCAGTTTAAGATTAATGTTAAATAATTGTGTTGTTTTTCACTTGTATTGAAATTGTTATTTTTTATTAAAACCTTTAAAAACCATTTTCTTTTAGTCATGGAAGTAAAAAAGCAGGCTTGTAATTGCTTTAAATATATGGCTATCCAATATATCATCCAAAAATAATTTACAAGTATATAAGATAAGGTTTTTTTTAGTCTAAAAATACTTTATTTGTAACAAACAGGAGATAAAGAATTTACAAACGGCTCTCCGCATGTTTCAGCACTTTGGACAGCGTTTTTTTTAGCAAAGAGTTTTTTTTAAGCATTACTTAAAATTGTTTCTCATCTCACCATATCCACAGGTACAGAGTCATCATATACAATAAATCCGTGAGGTAGCATTAAAAAAAACATTTAAAAACAGACGCATTTGTTTAAAGCAAAGCATTTATTTACTTACCAGGCTGCAGGTGAAGCTGCTCTTTGCGCCTTCTAACGTCTCATAATTAGTCCTCATTTATGTCCAAGAGACTCAATAATAATCTTTTACATTCAATCCTTTAATCTTTCATATTTAAAAGCATTTTTGTGCTGCTGCGCATTCATGTACTTTGTGATAAGCAAACCCGCGTTGTCCTCCCGTTTATAGGAGCATATTACTAATGCGCTCTTTAAATAACATAAAACATATTGCGCCATTGACTTTAGACTTTAGAGCAGGTTTTTGTTGGTCAATGGCATAGTCTATTTTAGTTGCCTCAAAATAGCAACGCGCCAACAATGCGCCTGAACACACCTCGATTTCAGACCAGAACGGCCATGGGCGCAAAAGGGGGCGCAAATGCATTTGTTATTTAAACAACGCGCCGCTAAACGTGAAAATTAGGGTGGAAACTAGCGAAAGACACTTGCGTCGCGCATTGCGCCGGGTGTAAGATAGAGCCCTAAACAACTGCAGACTACTTATATACTAACAATATTTTACTGCCTTTTTAAACATTGAACCCAGGAGTCAGGCTGCTGTTAGTTGTAATGGGGGTAGTCAGAAATCTCTTTGATTTTATAAAAAAATCCTATTATGTGTCTTGAATTAGAACAAAGGTCTTACAGATGTGAACGACATGAGCGTGCGTAACTAATGACCAAAATTACATTCTGAAGTGAACTAACCCCTTTAAGGTCTATACTGGCGTATTGGACACAAGGGATTGCAGTGATGGGGTCACTAGATCTAGTTAACCTGTTTTTGATGAAATTCCATATTCCTCAAGATCCTCTATTACAGAGAAAACAATAAAATCAATGAAGATTATTATTTTGATTTTGTTTGTACAATGTGATCTCATATAGGGCATAAAAGTGAAGTGCATTTGAGACTCACTAAGAAATCGAGGTAAAATGTACTAAAAACTTGCCTATTAAGGGTGAAGTGTATCAATTTGTGTAATAAATAGCAATGTATGAAATGAAGTATTAAACCACATGAAGCTGTGTGTTATACAATCATTTATTATATTTTTTTTACGGTTGCCAAGCAATTCAATGCATTCACACTGAATGTGCAGACACATTTTTTTTTAAATCTTCAAACAATTAACATTTTTTTTAATGATACACTTCACTTTTAAAATTATGACTTTACTAAGAAACTCCCACTAGGATAAAAAGTTGCATATTAAAAATCTTTCCACATAATCATTTCATATACCTTCAACTTCACCACCAGAGGATGCTATTGTGGTCAGATCCAGATATGCAGTGCCTATGGCATCATTCCCAGAGAGGCGATCCCTGAGGAGGAAGGGGAAATGAGAGATCAGTTCCAAAGTTACAGTGTGTCATAGAGAGAATGAGTCCAGCTTAGGGGCCTTGTTAGTTTTTCCACTGTTCTCAGAGCAGCTGCGGTCTGGTTTTTCGGGAGGAATGTTTGTGGGAGTGGGTGGGACAGCTGTGCAATGACTCATAGAGTCTGTGTCCTCCTACCAACTCAAAACATTGACCAAACACTAACCCCCACTTCACATTCCAGGGAATAACAAAGAGAATTCCCACTTTACAGATTGAAATTGTAAAGTAAGTATGTGCCATCTCATAAACATCACTGCTTAGATCCTCACCAGTCAAATACAGCCAGCTTAATTCTGTCGCACATAGACGGGAACTGTGAAACAAAAGTATTTCCAATTAGAAACCTCTTGGGACCAAATAAACAAATCTCTCCATAGCCAGCATCGGAAAGCTTTTCATTACCTTGACCTGTAGATTAAGCTGTTGGTTCCACTCCGGGTTTGCATTTTTCTCAATGATTTGTGTACAGAGCTGTAACGACAAACATGTAATCGACGTGGAAAAAATGTAAAGAGAAGAAAATCTGTGCGTACGTGTTAGGGTTGAAGTACCTTTTTGCCAGCAAATGAGGCCTCAACAAAAGGATCGACCAAATTTTTCTTATTTGCATTACCTCCAAATACTTCCTTCAAACTTTGGGTGATGGAGTCGTCCACTGAAATCAAATCATTTTCACATTACAACTGCTGTACTCCTTTAATAAGACCACAGGATTGAGATTTTCTAGTTTTTTGGCTGTGTGTGTTTGCTTATAGACAATTTACAAATGTTCTTGTATGTTCTAAATATTGTATAATATATAAAAACATTTAAAATTCCCCAAAAGACTGTGGAATGGAAAAACAGACTGAAACCTACGGGGTGCATAGAAATATATGAAGAGTTTGGTTCCAAAACGCAATAAATCCATTTTGACAAATTTCGGTAAAAACGTGTTTTCTATACCAAGAAAGTGACAAGATGAAAAACACTATTTTCTGCTACAAATTTTCACATATAAAAACATAAAAAATTCAAATCCATAACTTGATTTTCAAAGATTTATTATAAAAACGAATTATTTTTTCCACAAAATGCAATAAATCCAAGTTTTTTTTCCAAAATGCTATAAATCTATTGAATCAATGTGCATTCATCTTTGCCATGATATATTCATTTAGTTGAACAGTGATATACACTGATAAAAATAAACATTAATGGCATTAATCAAAACACTTACTTTGTCATATTAAGAATACTGTCATTGCTGCGGTTATACTTGATGCCGTCGCTTAGCATTTTTCAAAGCGATCCGCTGTAAAATGTTTTGGTCCTGCTCGATTTTCGTTGACTGAGTAAAATAATGTAAAGTTTTTCATAAGATCCACTGTTGTCAATGTGTTAGAATCACATAAACTTCAAAGATGCTGTCGGGAGAACAAGCACCCGTCTCCCGAGTGCCTCTCGGGTAAGTTATTGGATGTTGCTGACTTACAATCTTTCCCGTCACAGAAAACAATCACAGGTTTATCAATGCCATCAAAAGTATTATTTTGCTTTTGTTTGTTTATTGATCACGAAGTACAAAGTAGACGAGGAAAACTAGGATTTTGTGTACTCAACGTGCCACCATTGTTTGTTTACAATGCGTGGAATGGTGCGCTGTAATATGTGGAGCGGATTTATTGCGTTCTGTAGAAAAGGAGGAGTGGCGTATATCGCGTTTTGGGAAAAAAGGGAGAAAAGATGACATAATAACACAGTGGATATTGGATTTTGCGTAAAATTAAGAATTTACTTTTAAATACTGACCTGATATAATATTGATTTTGGCAGTAACTCAGTGCTTCTCAAATAGTGGGGCGGGACCCCCAGGGGGGGCTCGAAGCAACACCAGGGGGGGCGCGCGAGACCCCAGGGAAAATACTTTTTCAGGAAGTGATTTTTAAAGACATTACAAGCCAATCACGCTGTAAACCGCTTGTGTTATGTATTGATTATATTTAATTTTTCAGTATCAAATGGTCAAAAAATATTATACTTTAAATAAGGATTGATTTTTTTATTTCAGGCAAATTGATGCATTTTAAGTCTTTTCTGTTACAGACTAAAAAACAATGTTAATAAAGTTATTCTTTGTTGTAAGTTGATCGATATTTCTTTTTTTGTGTTTTCTTTTTGTGTTTTCTCAATGTTAATAAGGATACAATGTTTTGCAGATGTGTAATTTTATAGGCAAATTATACTATTTACAGTCGCGGCGGAGAGTTGGGGGGGCGCGAAATGTTTACCTCTTCCTAGGGGGGGCGTGACAGAAAATAATTGAGAAGCACTGCAGTAACTCATTTAAAAAAAAAAAAGGCGTTTATTGGGTTTTGGAACCAAACTTTTCATTTATCCAATAAAAGACTATCATGAAAAATAATAACACCGGCGAATCATGGCTCAGTTACATGATATATTAACTCTTTCCCTGCTAGCGTTTTTAAAAAGGTTGCCAGTAAGCGCAAAATTTTTTATGATTTTCACAATAGTTTAAAGGAGACATTTCGCAAGGCTTTTTTTAAGATGTCAAATAAATCTTTGGTGTCCTCAGACTACATATGTGAAGTTTTAGCTCAAAATATCATATAGATAATGTTAAAATTGCCACTTTGTAGGTGCGAGCAAAAATGTGCTGTTTTTGGGTGTGTCCTTTTAAAGAGCTGATCTCTGCACTAAATGGCAGTGCAGTGGTTGGATAGTGCCGAATAAGAGGCGGTATTATCCCCTTCTGACATCACAAAGGGAGCCAAATGTCAATTACTTCTTTTTTCACATGCTTGCAGAGAATGGATTACAAAACTAAGTTACTGGGTTGATATTTTTCACATTTTCTAGGATGATAGACCCAATTATAGCACTTAAACATGGAAAATGTGCCCTTCAATGCCTTACAAATATTTTGGTTAAATATATAAACATACAATATATCAATATACATAAAAGCTGAAATAATAGCATTTTATGAAGGACTTTTGTCAAGAGATCAAATTCAGAACAATGATCAAAACAATTCATCCGTAGATGCTTTAGTGTTTTATAAGTTGGGTAAGAGTGCCACCTAGTGGATAATAGCAGAAATATGGATTGCAATAAAAACTCGTCATTGGCAGGGAAGCGTTTTCTCCTAATTGACGGATAACCCTTTCCCCACCATTGACGAGTTAATTATTCAATATTTCCTATAGGGATGCACCGATATGGAAAATTTGGCCGATACCGATAAACGATAACTCTTTATATTTCGGGGCCGATAACCGATATATAGAGGCCGATAAATATTCATACTAATTTCACAATGAAAAACTCCCAGACCGCGGACATCTTGTCTTTGCGCTAGACTAGCATACTCTTCTTAAGCCTGCAACACGTGTCATCTTCGTGCTATGTCACAGAAAGCACCAATCAAAACTCCACATGGCCAGCAATGAGCAAGTGAAGCGGTTCAACAAACCAAAATAATCCATCATTTATCAGCTTTCATTTATCTGCCTAATTTTGCTATCAGTCCGATAACCGATAATATTAAAAATAAGCAGTTATCGTGCATCCCTAATTTCCAACCCAAACTATGTCTCAGTAACTTTTATTTTTTAAGAAAATACTATCATACTCTGAGGGATATCCTCGGCCCGAAACACTTTGAGGTTGAGCGTGACCCATCTGACAGCGACACCAGCGGGCAACAGCAAGTTACTTTCCACGTCGTCTTTATCGTTGTCCTGTTCCTTCTTCTCCAGCTGCCAGAAACAAATAAAAACTACAAATGCATCTACAAATCCAGTTTCACATAACACTGTCATTTTTCCTATTTCATCCAAAGGCCCAAAGAACATTCAAGTCAGTTTTCAGCGTTCCCAAAATCGGGAATTGAATCAGGAACCTGACTTTGATGTTGACAGCTCTACCAGCTAAGCTACAGGAGCTATTCTACTATAGCAAACTATAGAAAAGGGAGACATCCCATTGATCCTACACATTTCACAAATACTGTATGTAAATGCACTCAATGAAATGAGATGAGAAGAACGTACCGGTGGTTCATCTCCTGCTCCCAAGACAAACATGCTGACTTTGAGATAACCCTTGGCTCCTGAGCTCGAGTCATCCGGGTCACTCAGAAGAACCCATTTCTTCATGATACAGTGAGCTGATGAGAAACATTCAACCATCAGTATCACCACAGGTTAAATGGTTCACATACTGTGTGACTATGAGAAAATTACCTGGTTCATCATAGATGTAGCCAATATCAAGCTGGAAACAAATAACAGGTTATTTCAGAAAATTGTGTTACTTTATGATTCTGACATTAAAAATAGAAATAAAGACTCTTAGGATTTCACTGAAGTACCTTGAATTCTCCCAAAAGACTGTCTGCTCTAAAAGACGATGCGTTATATATCTGTAGATATGAAGAAACAACACACACAGATCAAATACTTGCTTAGTAAAATTCAGGGTACTTAAATCTGACCACAACACGCTACTAGGGCAGGGGTGTCAAACAAAACCTTACAAATTATTTTACTTATGGGGCCCACGAGAGCTTACAAATGATTTTATTGTTAAAAGTTTTATTTTTGCAGGGTATTTCCTGCATTGATTTTTTTAGTGGCCGCCAAAATTATTTTTTGTCCGCCAAGGCCTTTTTTGATAATTTAATGTTATTAAAGAGTGATAATGTTGATGATGGCCTCACGCGCAGGCAGTCCCCAAACTAAGCACAGTATCTGCTCTTACGCTCTCTCTCGCATGCTCATGTGCTAATTCCTTAAAAACAGATACAGAATGGCTGCGTCCGAAAACTTAGGCAGTGACTTGTTGCCTCGCTGCCTCGTGAGGCAATGACTTTGGTGGCACGAAGGTGAATGTATATAGAGAGTGCCTTTGTAATAACTAGTGCTGTGATGGATCGCAGTTAAAGCACAACGCGCGGTTCGGCCCGCATGGGATTCGCAGATTAATATGCCAATTTAAATAGGGAAAGTTTATCATTTGCACGTGTTTCTAAGGCTGGCAAATGTTAACATTCAAGTGAGCGCTAAAGTGAGCAGATTTCTGTACGCACATGCGGTTTAATGTGTCCGGTCCAACTCCAGTCAGACGTAATCAAAGATCAGAACTACTTACCGGTATGTGTAAACTATAGAGAGAGTTGCGCTACTGTGTCTCATACTGTAGTCCATTAATACATTTGCTGAATAGAGCAATGAAAAACAACTTAACGTTTTTATGTGAAGCGACTGTTTATGCTGTATCTTCTTTCTGATGCGCCATTTGGAATTCGCCCTCCGTCTGTGTGTGAGCCTGCGTTTAAGTGCCCTCAGTAGAGCATACACAGAGAAATGCGTTTCAAAAAGTAAGCCAACTTAAAATCTTTCTGTTCTTGACAGGGCACATACACACAAAATGATCTCACAGTATTCTTTTCTAAAAAAAAACATTTGTTTATGTCTTAAGTGAATTATAGTCAGAAACCTTCTGTGCTCATTTGTTCTTAAAGAGACAGTAACCTCAATTAACCTACTTAAGTCTGTGTCATTAATGTTAATCAAACAACCCAAGACAAAGAGAAAATCACTTCTGTCGCTCTAAAATAAAAATAATAATAATAATAATAATAATAATAATAATATTTAATTCATACAATAAAGACAGTGTTATTATTCATTTAATTGCATTTCTGTACCTTATGCTAATTTTAGACCTTACTTAATGATTTTTCCCACCCTTTATTTTGCTGATTCGAAAAATGATCCGATCCTACACAAACGTTTTGCAATGTCCATCTGGGATTAGCACACAATGCGTCAATTTCTACTAATGTTTGATTCACAAACTAATGACTCATTTGAACCGATTCATTTTAAAGGAAAACACCACGGTTTTTCGATGTTTTGCTGTGTTCTTGCCTCGACTTAGACAAGTTAATACATACCAATTTTTTTTCAATGCATGGACTTAATCTTTGTACAGCGCCTCGTGAATGTGTTAGCATTTAGCCTAGCCCCATTCATTCCTTAGGATCCAAACAGGGATGAATTGAGAAGCCACCAAACACTTCCATGTTTTCCCTATTTAAAGACTGTTACATGAGTAGTTAAATTCATCCCTGTTTGTAAATATTGTAAAACAGTGGCGTTTTCCTTCAAAGAAAGTTTGAAACTATAGATCTGTACAACACTGAACTCATGAGACGTCTGTCAATCAGTCACTGAAAGCAAGGTAAAAAAAATCACACTTTTTTGCAAAGAGAATGACAGTATCTGTGTCAAAGATAATATTAAAGGTGGAATACTTAGAATTTTTACCACTAGATGGCGCAAAAACACAATAACATCAAATGGTGTTGTTTAATGACGCTCTGAAGCAGCGTGGAATTATGGGATTTGTAGTCTTTAACTCAACCGCTGATGGCCATCAATCAGACGGAAATGAGAAATCACGTAGACGGAAACGAGAAATCACGTTGACTGATAAGGTAATCCAGTCTTATAAATGTTGCGTTTGATGACATCGTTTATTTCATTATGTAAGTTTATATGTGATGTTCAAAACAAAATTGTTAGTCATATTGATATTACAGTATTAGTCCAAATTCGATGGTTAACACAGCACAGAATTAGGTTTTCAACTTACAATCTACAATGATTTTTCACATAATGTATTGAAAGTACAAATCTTATTGTGAAGTGTCTTAAAATGACCATTTATATTGCTGTACAATACCTCTTGATGTGCATATCGTCTGCGGGTCTACACACTAATTGTGTGATCAATATAATAGCATACGTTTTTTGAAGGGTTACGAATCAAAACAACTCACTCATCGCGTAAAACACAAGCAGGATCAGAACTTCTGTCTAGTTAAATGTTGTCGTGAAGCTCTCTCCATCCAGATAATGCAACACCAAATTGATCCTTGTTCTTTCTCTCGTTTTGTTCCAAACTCTTCTTGGGTCGTTTGGTTGGGCCGTACGCTTACGGGAGCTGTCTTTACTGACACAACCAGCGGCAGACGGTAAAGAGTAATCCATAAGTCCATAAGCAAGCGCGTAGCCCGACAGGCGCTAACGCATACTTCCGCATTAGTCCACGACACTGGCTGCGTCCAGAGAAAGGCTTTCGGACGCACTTCAAAGGCAGAGTGTTTGAAATAAACAGAGAGTGCCTTTGTGATAACTAATCACATATTTGAAAACTACAATACTAATTTCTCGCTAGAAATGCAATTAAAATGTGTAAAAAGTGAAAATATACCCTTTATTTACACTAAATTTGTGCTCCAGTCGCTTCCTTGGCCGCCATTTCATTTTTTGGAGCTCGACCACTGTTGTGATGTGGTTTACGTCAGTAAAGGCGGTGACAAAGGGTCACATGGATATTAACATCATTGACAGGAGACTGCACTGCCCCGTGTCAATGTTTTGAATGGAAATTTTCTCACGATTTACAAGTAGTTGGAAACATTACAGATATTGATAGTAATCAGCTGGACAAAATATATAACACCAGCCTAGTGGTTTTTGGACATTTTACTGCAAATATCTTACAAATTGCACCTTTAAAAATATAAAATATAATATAAATATAATAACTATTTAAAAATCTGGAATCAGGGTACAAAAATCTGTCCAAAGGAGGTCTTTAGCAACACATAATACTAATAATTTATGGTAGGAACCGTACAAAATATCTTCATGGAACATAATCTTTACTTAATGATTTTTGGTATAAAAGAAAAATTGATAATTTGACCCATACATTGTTGCCTATTGCTAAATTTACCCATGCAACTGATTATGACTGATTTTGTGATCCAGGGTCACATGACGACATCAGAAAGAAACATTTTTCTTAAAATATGTCTATAATAGAAAATATAAATATTTGAAAAGGTTTTTATCTTACCCGCAAACTTATCTGCTCATCAAACAAATCCGAGGGCAACATCTTGACATTATAAAAAAATAGCTGTAAAGAGAAATATGTACAAAATTTTTGCATTGGTTTTAAGTAATTAGCCACATAAAACCCATATGAAATGGTAGATGACAAATACTTTCAATTTAAATGCAAATGTGTATATCTGGTAAAAGATTTTTTGTCATAAATACATAAGCATATAGACTGTCTCAAGCAAAAGCCAGAAAACTATTTTTACATAAGCAACTTTGCTATACCTCATCAAAGTACGGGTTATTTCCTTTCCTTATCCTGGTCCTGTGGGTTTCTGAACACACAAACACTTTCACCACAGGTTTGATGTTATTTCCAGGCAACTGACGTCCCTCGATCACCCGCACACGGACCTTAACATGGCAAAAAAAAAGACATTATTAAAAAACTAAAAGCAATATCCCAACTAACAATTTTTGGTTCTCAAAATGTTCCTCTAACATTTACAAATCATTATTTTTCAAGGTTTGTTTTTGGTTATACAAGAAAAGTTCTTTTTTGTTATTAAAAGATTATCCTAACCTTACTTTAACATTACACTAACGGTTCTTTAACAATGTTACGCTAACAATTTTTCAAACCAAAAACTAACATTCTGTTAATGTTTCCCTAACAATTTTGGAGTGTACTGGTGAAGAGTGGAGCCGAGAGGAGTGCGCGCACATCAGTTAGATAACCATTAGAGAAGATTAATTATAAGTTTATTTTATTTTTATAAAATAACCACCCTTCAACGTTATTATTTGGTTCTCAACAAATAAACACAAGGAAAACAAAAACCGTTAGGGGAACGTTATTTGTTTGCTGGGATAAAACATACACATTCAATAAAAGATACATAACTGAATTGTAGTTGTACTTGTAATCACAAATAAGTTGCTTTACCTGAAAATCCTGAGGTTTATTGGGCAAATTGTGACGCTTCCTGGTCCGAACCTTAAATCCCTGTCCAGACTCACCAGATGTGATGCCTCTCCCGCCCCCATCAGTGGCGTCTGCATCTCCTGCCTCACCACCCGCTGCCCGAAACATTCACACAATAAAGCATCACTCACATTTTATTCTCAAACACATCAAACATGGCAGACATGTAATCAATATATCCAAAGGTAAACTTGAATCAATTACAAACTGATCCTCACAGATTTTGTCTTACTTTATATGCATTTCTTTTATTTGTTTCATTGATATTTGTTGTTTATATTTCAACTGCCTTTCAAACTAATAATTATTTTATAATGGAGAGTGGCTACTACATGGATATCAACAGCGATAACCTAATCATTGTTTTAATTAGATTTTCAAAAGACAGTCGGACTTTAAAAAATGAAGAAACAAACCAAACATTTGATGTGTATGAGCAAACATCACTCAGCTCACCTGTGTTCCCGCCTCCATCCGGTTGATCAAGTGGGTTTGGTCCTGAATTGGCAGGTGGATCGTAGCCTATCACCATATTGATGTTCGCCTACATACAGATCATTATAATAATTAAGCTTGACTCTACATCTAACGTGTTAATATTGACAGAGATGCTATCATCACGAGAGAAGTTGACAAAATGTTATCAGATGTTACAGTCCAATTAAAGATGACGAAGATATTTTGTTAACGTTTGAATACATCCTTTATCTACAGTTTAGCTCATCCACATCCTGTCTACTAACTCATCCCAACAGTCTGAATATGACCAGATAACTTTGCACAACTTCTGTTAATATAAGAGCACAGATACTCTCCTCTCATCTATAATAGATTGATCAGATGCCTCTTCCAGTATAGTTTTTTGGTCAGTTCTGGTTCTGGCTACCTGAGACATTTGTAGGCTTAATATTTCCCCTAAAGATGTAAACACTGTAACTGCAATAAAGCAACCAATGACATTAATCCTCATCCTTTACCAACCATGTGAGCAACACATATAAATGATAATAATAAAAACTGGTAGATACAAGCATAATCAAATTAAATTGACACATTAAAGGGAGAGTTCACACAAAGATTTGGTCTTCATTTACCCTTAAGTTGTTCTAGACCTGTCAGAAATTATTTTTCCTGATGAACACAAATTAAGATATTCTGATAAATGTTGCTAATCACACAGCCGATTGACTTCCATAGTAAGATAAACAAATACGATGGAATTCAAGGGATACCGTCAACCTGTTTATCAAAATATCTTCTTCATCATTTATAACAATACTTATATAGTATTTATTTTTCCTACTATGGAAGTAAATATATATATATATATATGAGACATTTGCAGGTTTGTTCTTTTCAAATAATAACCGCTCCAAAGTAATAACGCATAGCCGGTACTACTTGTATGATTAAAATCGCTCCGCGCCAATAAAGATTACTGTTTGGCGCCATCTTGTTACAAACACTGGACAACCACAATTAACAATGGAAAATTTTGACATTAATTTTAACATGTACGGAAAAAACTAAACATTTAAACAGTGGATAGAAGAACGAACAACGACAAGACACAGAGAGCTTACTGAGACTGAACTTGACAAAATAGAGCATGACAGCTACGAAGCCAACACACACAAAAATAAAAACAGAATGGGCATTAAAACTTCTCAAAGACTGGCTAAAAGAGAAAAAAATGGAGACAGACAAGTATGAAGCAGAGGATCTTAATAAGGTATTACGATCATTTTATGCATCTGTGCAAAGTTTCGCGGAAGGATAAAAATGTTAATTTAAAACAAATATGCCAATAAAATGTTTCAAATTCATATTCATGTCCAGTTTTTTTTCTTATGTGGCAAGTAGCCGTGTAATAAGCGGGATAATGTAGAGGCAGCCTGTAGTTTTCGCGAAATAAGCCCCTTCAGTGTGATACAAGACCCTCCGCTTCGCGTCGGGCCCTGATCACACTGTCGGGGCTTATTTCCCGATATCTACCGGCTGCCTCTACATTATCCCTTACATATATATATTTATATATATTATATGACAGAACAAAGAAACTCATACAGGTTTAGAACAACATAAGGGTGAGAAAATTACAAAATTGTTATTTTTGGGTAACTAAATATGTTCAATAATAACACAAGGACGTTATTATCAAATTCTGCAAAAATCTTTTCAGTTTTTTCTCAAGTTTTTCTGTATTATTATATTTTCACACTCACTCCTATGTTCTTTCCACTTTCGTCCAGCAGAGGTAAGTTTTTCACCGGGAGAGATTTTACTTGACCACCAGCAAGATCTTTCAGAGAAACTTTTGCAGACCCAATGAACCTAAAACAAATGTATATTTTAAAAAGTTTGTCTGATATACATGTTACTGTAAAACATAACTGAGTCTCACCTAGCAAACTCTGTGTAGGTTTTGACATTTAAAAGTAATTTTATTTGCATAATGATTTTCACAACACATATTTTATAGTTTTTAAAGTGGCTAGGACTCTCATTCTGGTGTAATAACCTAAACAATCAGGAGGCGCAAATAATATTACGCAGCAGCCGAAAATGGTCCCCTTAGTAACTTTCAATGCCAGGGGACTATTTTCGGGTAGTGCGTAATATCATTGCACCTCCTGCAGCCATGTTACAGCAGCAAAGTCCTTGATTATTACGCCAGAATGAGAGTATAGTTCCTAGCCATATCTGCCTAGAAAATCACAACTTATAGTTTTCCGTCTGTCTTAGAATACGATATAACTACAGAAGAGTCAAGTTTTAAAGGGATAGTTCGGCCAAAAATGATATTCAACCCATGATTTACTCACCCCGAAGCCGTCTGAGATGCATATGTCCAGCATTTTTCAGACGAAGACATTTTCATTTATTTTAGAAAATGTTTTAGATCTTTCAGTTAATCAAATGTGAAGTTATGGGGTCCACATCCTTCAAGTCCAAAAAATGCATCTATCCTTCACAAAATAAATCCAAACGGCTCTACGATGATAAACAAAGGCCTTCTGAGGGTAATGCGTGCCGTTTTGTTGTAGAAATATCCACATTTAAAAACTTTATAAGCGAAAATAACTTGCTTCCGGTAATGCCAGCATCTTAATCGCGTCCGCATTCAGGATGAGAGCAGTTAACGGAGGTTTCTCTGCTGCTGCTCTGTGCCCCCGCCCTCCGAATTTGTCATATGTCACTAAGGCGGTGCTTCTCAAATAGTGGGACGGGACCCCCAGGGGGGGCTCGAAGCGACACCAGGGGTGGGGGGCGCAAGACCCCGGGGGAAAATACTTTTTCAGGAAGTGATTTTTTTGCACTGTCACGCTGATAAGCCACTTATTTTTTAATTAATATTTATTGATTATATTTAATTTTTCAGTATCAAATGGTCAAAAAATATTATACTTTAAATAAGGATTGTTTTTTTTTCAGGCAAATTGATGCATTTTAAGTCTTTTTTGTTACAGACTAAAAAACAATGTTAATAAAGTTATTCTTTGTTGTAAGTTGATCGATATTTCTATTTTTGTGTTTTCTTTAATGTTAATAAGGATACAATGTTTTGCAGATGTGTCATTTTATAGACAAATTATACTATTTACAGTCGCGGCGGAGAGTTGGGGGGCGCAAAATGTTTACTTCTTCCTAGGGGGGGCGTGACAGAAAATAATTGAGAAGCACTGCACTAAGGAAATAGATGGCGGCGCTACCAGAAGCAAGTTACCTTCGTCCACAAAGCTTCAAATATGGACACTTCTACAACAACACCGCGCGGACTACCCCCAGAAGACCCCCGTCCATCATCCTGGGGAAGGATACATGCACATTTCTCGGACTTGAAGGACGTGGACCCCGTAACTTTACCGTTTAGCAGCTGAAAGATCTAAAACATTTTCTAAAATAACTGAAAATGTGTTTGTCTGAAAAATGACTGACATATGCATTTTGGACGACTTTGGGGTGAGTAAATCATGGGTTTAATATCATTTTTGGCCGAACTATCCCTTTAAATAGGAAAATATCCAAACTCTTTGGTCATTTTTAAGCGCAATGCTAATGGTCTAATCAGATTCAATGGATTATGCTAAGCTATGCTAAAAGTGGTAACCCAGAGATCGGCCGAATGGATTCCAAAAATGTAAGAATCAAATAATTAACTCTAGGTGAGCTGGAAAATGAGCATATTTTCAAAAAAAGTTGAGTGTTCCATTAAGAAACCAAACTGCATATTCTTTATTTTCTCATTCCTGTTGATCAAAACAATGATCAGGTATTAGGACATCATGTCATTTTCAAAATTAATGCCTAAAAAAAAACTATACCACTTCACGAGGAACTCAACATCTGAACTTTTTTTTTACTCTGTGAGATCAGAAAAGGGATCTCCATCTCCTCCAAAAGCAAATAACACCACCCAAATTACACCAATGTGATTGCACACAGCAGATCAACAGCTCCTTTACTCTGGCCAGGTGATGAAATATTACCTAGATGACCATGTGATCACAAAAGCCACACAGTTGTTTTACATAACACTTCTACTGTATGAACATATTCAAACACGAACATGTTCACATTTAAGAAGTGGATATAGGTGTTACACTTTCACATTAATGACATTAAAAGCATAAAATTTAAACACTGCATTACTAATACATGTGCAAAATTCATTTCTGTGTTAACTTATACACCGAGCCGTCAAATCCACATAAGCAATGAGAAATATAAAACCAATGCATTTACACAAGCCTACTGTATATAAAAACAACAATATTTATATAGCAACATTCCTACAAATAAATGTACATACCTTGAAAGTAGGTTAAGAAATGTTAATGACAAAGCAAATATTTGAAGCAAAAGCAACCACACCCTCAAACATTTCACATCATTCCTTTTTTAAACCGTTTTCTTACAACCGTATATAGTCATTATAAGGATGATTAATATTTCATAACCTCAATATCTGTACTTTAACAAACACATGATAGTATTTCAATTGGCATAATAAGCAGTGCAGTGTTACACCGCCGGCCTTACAGGAGCAGTCACTGGACTCTTAGATCAGTGCCGTGTTGCTCCCACTTTCCCATCACTACTACTCACAATGATGCTTTTGTTATAAACAGAAAATATGTGTGTAAACAACATGAGCCACCACGACTTCACTTCTGTTTGTGAATCTAAAACTAATCCTGGAACAATACTGTTGTGACATTTCCCAAACCATGAACTTCCTGTAAAATTAAAGGGAAATAATTGATTGATAAGAACGATATAACACTCTCATCCAGCCTCGTGTCTAATCATCTTCCTTCAATTAAACACTTGGGAATACTATTCCAGGATGGACCAGGATGTTGATCCAGGAAGATGTCATTTTTAGCAATTCACTCAGTGTCCCATGGTCACAGCAACAAAACTGGTGAAAGACAGCGAAACTAAAGACCATATCTGTTAGCTTTTAAAAACATATGCAAATGACTAAAACCATTTCCCTTCAGGTAAATAAACTATTAATGACTCATCATGCACTTCAAATTTTGGTCCAATCAAATTCTCTCTCATCACCTTTATGTTTCTTTAATGGTTAATCCAGTAGTATGTGTAGGGGGGCAGTATTTTACAACTGAGATGGTAATGAACCATGGTGGTTAAAGAATGTGTGTGTGTGGACCAAGGCTTTTAACCGGTTCACTGAACAAAAACTAGAAACTTTTGATATTTTGCAAAGGAACAGAAACGAAACCAGAAACTTTCAAAAACTATGTTCCGGAACAGAATCGTTTATTTAAAATAATGGTAATCGGTTAATACCTTAATATCGGTTAATACTCATGGGAGAAATGAGAAGCTTGCCACCAGCAAGTAGCCTACTCAAGCCCAAGTCTTTAATTCTCAATCATAAGAGGTAATCATGTAGCCTACTAAGTATCTCAAGATGTTTGTTTTTTTAAAGGTGCAGTGTGTAATTTTTAGAAGGATCTTGACAGAAATGCAAAATAGTATACAAAACTATATTAACAGGGGTGTATAAAGACCTTTTTATAATGAACCGTTATGTTTTTATTACCTTAGAATGAGACGTTTTCATCTACATACACGAGGGTCCCTTTACGTGGAAGTTGCCATTTTGTGACGCCATGTTTCTACAGAAGCCCTTAACGGACAAACTTTTGACTAATTTGTCTCCACCGATGACATGTATTTCCGGTGGCTGCTACCGTAGATACTCTACGGGTTTCAAAAGGAGGGGTGAGCAGTGGACTGAGTCATTGGTTGCAATTCGCAACCTCACCACTAGATGCTGCTAAAATCTACACACTGCACCTTTAATACTAATTAATGGTGTAATGGTTCGCAGTTGATCCGTAATCCGTACAGATCACGACCCACAGTTCTGCTCGTTTGCGATTCGCGGATTAATACGCAAATTTAAATAGGGTGAAAGTTGATCAATTGCATGTGTTTCAAAGGCTTGCAAATGTTAACACTTAAGTGATTTTAAACAATTTAACCGCAAAAGGCGCTGAAGTGAATTTTCTGTACGCACAGATGCACATGCGTTTCAATGCGTCCGGTCCAACTCCAATCAAACGTGATCATCCCTTCAAAGATCAGAACTCTTGATGTATAAACTTGAGAGAGAGTTGCGCTACTGTGTCTCATACTGTAGTCCATTAAAATACATTTGGTGAATAAAGTACTGAAAAACAACGTAATTTTCACTTTATGTGGAGCGACTGTTTATGCTGCATCTTCTTCCAGAAGCGCCGTTTGGAATACGTCCTCCGTCTCTGTGTGTGAGCGTGTTTAAGTGCACTCAACAAATGTAGGCATGTCAGAATTACAGTTAAGCTGCTTCGGTATTTTACACTTAAAGTCCTGTTTTCAGATTGTTTATGATGAAATAGAACGGTTTAACTGAAATTTGGACATATGATGCTGTCCTGAGAATTTTCGGGTGTCTGTTCTACCACCCCCCACCCCCACAACGGCTGCACAGGTGCACCAGAACAATCCTTCCTAAAATGCATTAAACTTTCGTTTTCAAAGACGTGAAACTCAGGGGTCAGGGGTGTTCACTGATATGCTCACACAAAAATCGCCAACAGGTTTATCGTAGTTTTTGTCCAACTCCATTGACTTGTATTAGATGTGCTGTGAGGTACGGTATTACTCTGCGGCGGGAACATTGTTTCTATTCTTGCAATTGGAAAAGGTGGATTATCACCACCAACTGGGCTGGAGTGTCTATTATTTAAGCTCTCAACGGAAGAATGTACGGGTGTGAGGCGTTTGGAAAAATAGGTCCACAAGTTTACAACGAATGCTAAAACACCTGTTGGAAAGCATCTTTTGCAGCAATTTTTGTCTAAATTTCAGTCAAAACCGTTTTAGTTCTTCATAAACAATCTGAAAACAGGGCTTCAGGTGTAAAATACCAAACTTGTCCTTGTTCGATGACAAGATAAAGACTTAAATTATTAGTCTACATAATTTTCCTTAAGTTTAAAGTCCTAATGATCAGCCTACTTATTTTTATGTCCCACAGCTGACATAATTAACTGCTTCAGGAACGTCAATGTTAGGGTTGAACCGAAAAAAAAAAAAAAAAAACGGAAACGTTAAAATACCGTTTTCTGTTCGGAACAAACCAATTGGGAAAAAATCTGGTTCAAAGCCCTGGTGTGGACGCATACGAGTGCATACAAATACAGATGAAAATTAGACAATACTGGCTAAATCTGGTGCATTTTACATATCTATGTATTATTAATGTGCACTGTCCCTGATTAAATACACAATAAAAAAACAAAACAAATACGAGTGTGTGCGCACACTGATGCATAAAGCCTTATATATAAATGCATGCATTTATTTTGAAATACAAAAATTTAAATGCTCTGATATTCGTTTCCTAACAAAGATGTGTTCACACTTCACAAGCACCAACTTTTTTCCAGCTGGTGGGTGCTCGTCACAACGCCAAGCAATACTTTGGAGTAATTGGAAAAGAAGTCTTGCAAGTAATGCACTAACTCTGAATCTGCTGGCCATTTACATTCACACAATCTTGACGACATCTCCCTGGGCAAGATTGTACTTTATATTTTTCATAGTTTGTAAAGTGCAGACTACTGCGGGACGCACTTCTCTACCGCAATGGGGCTGCACCACCGTGGTGTTGTGGTGGTCATGACAACTGGCAAAAGCCTAACAGCTATTGACTTTTTTTTTAAAGATATGACCCTACATCTAACAATCTAACCCTACATTTACACATAAATCTGAAGTTGCACTTGAAATAACACTGAGATTTATGGGAAATGTGTAAGCTTTTCCTCATTGAGCAATCAGGGTGTTTTATATTTACTCTGCACAGACCCACAGGTTAACTACCACTTATGTGCAATCCTGCACCTTCAGTACACGACTAATCCTCATTCAACACAAATACAGAGTAGATCAACAGCTGTAAACAAAGACATACGTCCGTGACGTTAAAAGACCGAGCTGTACGTTTCGATTAGAGGAACAGAAGAAACACGTCAGACTGGGTCAGAACCATCATTTTCCATTGTATATATTCCCTACAATGATTTTGCCTTAAAGAGCGCCTTTGGTCCAATTCACAATTTTACATTTCCTTTGGTGTGCAAGTGTGTATTAGTACATGTTAACCATATGCAAAAGGTACAAACCCCAAAGTAAACGATGACACGAGTTATCGTCTCCAACGTGAATCTCTTTTCTTGGACTACAACAAACACACGCATTGTAGGCAACAGTTTACTTCTTGGAATTGGTGATGTAGACAAGACCGCTCTACCACTGACCTATAGGAGCACTTGTAATTAAAGAGCACCTATTTTATTGCTAAAAAACATTATTTTGTGTATTTGGTGTAATACATTGTGTTTGCGTGATTTATTGTTAAAAACACATTATTTTCCACATACCGTACATTTTTGTAGCTCCAGATTTCACTCTCTTCCTGAAACACACAGATCTGAAAAGCTCCGTGTCTCTGATTGGCCAGCTAATCGGTACGTTGTGATTGGTCTGAATACCTCTGACGTCAGCCGGAAATGTGACGTTCCTTACCCTGTTTGAAAGATTCGCTCAAAATGCAATGCTAACAGGA
The DNA here is from genome assembly GCF_027580225.2 of Misgurnus anguillicaudatus. Classification (NCBI taxonomy): domain Eukaryota; kingdom Metazoa; phylum Chordata; class Actinopteri; order Cypriniformes; family Cobitidae; genus Misgurnus; species Misgurnus anguillicaudatus. The sequence goes on from NC_073340.2 coordinate 11,190,174, forward strand.
GTTAACTTACAGGCTGTGAGTTCGAAGCAGGAGGAATAATGATAATGTCGGTCTTGTCTACATCATCAATCCCAGGAAGTAAACTGTTGCCTACAATCCGTGTGTTTGTTGTAGTCCAAGAAAAGTTGGAGACGATAACTCGTGTCATCGTTTACTTTGGGGTTTGTATCTTTTGCATATTAAGTTAACATGTACTAATACACACACCAAAGCAAATGTAAAACCCTGAATCGGACAATAGGTGCCCTTAAATCCTTGAATGTTTTCCTCAAAAAACTTAATTTCTTCTCGACTGAACAAAGAAAGACATAAACATGTTGGATGACACATGGGGGTAAGTAAATTATCAGGATTTTTTATGAAAGCGGAGTAATCCTTTAATTTAAATGCATATAATATGTTGACAAAATAATAAGCACCCACAATGCCCTCATGTTGATAAAATAACCCTCTGAAAAGGATCTCCTGAAGGTAAATGTGCAAAAAAAGTCTGCACATGTCTAAAACAGGCACAAGATATGAGCAACTATATTTGCATGAATGTAAATTTCAGTGGGAGTTCTGTGTCATTTTGTATTCAGAGGAAAACTCCTCAAATGCAAATCAGAGTCCAATCTGTTGATAAAGCAGTGTAAGATCCATCATTAATGCCCCTTTATCTCTGTTCACGTCATTACATCTACAAGAAAAGCATTTCAACAAGCAGCTAACAATCCTTTATTCATCCAGTAATGTCAAGCAAATGCCTCCGTTTCAACCCTCATTGCATTGCAGAACAAGCCTGAACAGAGCAGAGAGGGTGTGTGAACCGTAGGGTACGACACTGTTAAACTAATAATATCAACATACAGCAGACGGACTTAACTGTGACTTCATCAAGACACAAATCTAACAGACAATAGTCGAGTTAAGTCAAGTCTGAATATACAAATGCAAAACTCTGCAACTTCCTCAGCAACATGTTTTAAATGTGGTTAGTTGACACACAACGCATCCACCAACCTTACTGACATCAAGATTATAAGCTAAAGTGCATATGAATAGACAAGCACCCAATATATCTAGGGTGATGTATCAGGTACATTCATTTTCATTCATCCTTTTACATTACAAAACATACAGTGTGACCACAAATGGGTGATTACACTCACCTAAAGGATTATTAGTAACACCATACTAATACTGTGTGTCACCTTCAGAACTGGCTTAATTCTGCGTGGCGTTGATTCAACAAGGTGCTGAAAGCATTCTTTAGAAATGTTGGCCCATATTGATAGGATAGCATCTTGCAGTTGATGGAGATTTGTGGGATGCACATCCAGGACACAAAGCTCCCGTTCCACCACATCCCAAAGATGCCCTATTGGGTTGAGACCCGGTGACTGTGGGGGCCATTTTAGTACAAGAAAACCAATTTGAAATGATTCGAGCTTTGTGACATGGTGCATTATCCTGCTGGAAGTAGCCATCAGAGGATGGGAACATGGTGGTCATAAAGGGATGGACATGATCAGAAACAATGCTCAGGTATGCCGTGGCATTTAAACGATGCCCAATTGGCATCAAGGGGCCTAAAGTGTGCCAAGAAACCTCCCACACCATTACACCACCACCACCAGCCTGCACAGTGGTAACAAGACATGATGGATCCATGTTCTCATTCTGTTTATGCCAAATTCTGACTCTACCATCTGAATGTCTCAACAGAAATCGAGGCTCATCACACCAGGCAACATTTTTCCAGTTTTCAACTGTCGAATTTTGTTGACCTCGTGCAAATTGTAACCTCTTTTTCCTATTTGTAGTGGAGATGAGTGGTACCCGGTGGGGTCTTCTGCTGTTGTAGCCCATCCGCCTTAAGGTTGTGCGTGTTGTTGCTTCACAAATGCTTTGCTGCATACCTCGGTTGTAACGAGTGTTTATTTCAGTCAAAGTTGCTCTTCTATTAGCTTGAATCAGTCGACCCATTCTCCCATGACCTCTAGCATCAACAAGTCATTTTCGCCCACAGGACTGCCGCACACTGGATGTTTTTCCCTTTTCACATCATTCTTCGTAAACCATAGAAATGGTTGTGCGTGAAAATCCCAGTAACTGAGCAGATTGTGAAATACTCAGACCGGCTCGTCTGGCACCAACAACCATGCCACGCTCAAAACTGCTTAATTCACCTTTCTTTCCCATTCTGACATTCAGTTTGGAGTTCAGGAGATTGTCTTGACCAGGACCACACCCCTAAATGCATTGAAGCAGCTGCCATGTGATTGGTTGATGATAATTGCGTTAATGAGAAATTGAACAGGTGTTCCTAATAATCCTTTAGGGGAGTGTATATAAATACAGGTACATATGGTGTCCAAGTCATTATTTTTAACCTTTTTCAAATTGTTATATTTTTATTATTTATCTATCTTGGTAAAAGAGTTTGACAGTAACAGAGCAAATGATGATTTTCACACTTTTTAGAGAAAATATTATATTGTTATGGCTTGTCTCATCTTGTGATCCACGGCAATGAGTACCAAATTATTAAAATAATAAAAATAAAAAGCAGAAAAACAATATCTAATGCACTTGCAATTATATAATCACCCAGATATTTATAGTGATAAACAATAAGGTATGGACATAATATTTCATACAGGATGTGACACGTCTCTAAAGGAATTTCAAGCTATTATATGTATTGTACAAAACTGTAGGTCTTGTTTATCTAAAAAAGCCTTGACAGCAGCTTGATAAGGTTTAGTTTCTCTAGTAGTCATACAACTTATTTGATAAAGGTGGGAGCTGTTTGTCCTGAACTGGTTAATTTAGTTGACACAGGACTGTGAGCAGTTAAGCAACACTTACTTGTCCTTGCCAAGAGTCTCGAAGTCTTTTACGATCACATCAATGTAAGATGATGAATCAAGAGGAGCACCTTTTAAATCAAACTCTAGCGTCTGAGGAGACAAAAGAAATATAAGATTTAAAACAGTGCAGGGATGTTATACAACTATGAGATGCGTATGCAAAACAAGCATGATTAAAGTCAAATGCCACATCATCTCCTAAAATACAGTATCTGCTTTCACATATACACAACTTATACAATAAACTGCTTTTTCTATGACTAGTGATGATGATGGTGGTGAAGTGTTTTAAACGCTTTATGAACTATTTTCAACATGCATGAAACTCAATGGATCTCTTCTTACCTCATTCCACACCGGATTCAATTCATTACTAATGGACTTTGTTTTCTTTTTCTCGTCTATAATAAATAAAAATTGCTTAGAATTTTAATTTATCTGTTGATAGGAAACACACGAGCAGCTGATAATAAACATGATCTTACCTTTAAACACTACAGATGTGATGGGATCTGGACTGCCGAGCTTCTTTTTAGGCAGACCCGCCGCAGATTCAACCGCAACACGCAGCATGATGGTGTTTTAAATGGTGTTAAAATAAGTGTACTGGTAGTTTACACTTCATACTGATGTGTGCTTGTGAGCTTCAGAGGAGATTGTGTGCTCACTGCGGTCCTCTCGCACTTTCGGGCAGTTTAGGTGTGTGCCACCTTATTCTGGGTTGCGCAGATTGATCGGCATATGACATCAAAGTGCCGCGAGAGCTGTGCTTTCGAATTGCTCTCGCGATACTTACATATCATACGCCGTTCGATCTGCACAGCGACGCATGATGTCACACACCTTTGTAAAGGGTGTGGACCTCAGACTGCCTACCTGCTCAATTTATTCTTGTTTGCGGAAGTGATGCGCACCGTATTTACTTTAAATGTTAAAATATTTTTGATTGCGTTGTTGTTTCAAACGCAATCTTTGTTTGTCCCGAATGCAAAACGTGCCTTGATCTGGTCAGTACCAACTCAATTTTAAAGTTTAAAATATTAACCAAAGGCGCCCCCTAGCTCTTAATTGCACACATTACACATATAAAGAAGATGGATGGATGAATATAAAGAAAAAGACAAATAGAAGAAATGATATATCAGCAATGAAGATTATTGTGAAGGGTGATTATCCCTGGTGATTATTTAGACATAATTCTTGACAGGGGGGCCTAGTTCTATGCCAATTTATAAACAACACATTTTTCATAAATTCTGTGTGATTAAACCACAGAAAAATAAGGCTACTAACCAAAAGCAATACTCTGTAGCATTTAATATGCTTTTATTCAAATTCAAAGTTTGAGATTATCATGAAAATTTTTGGGGGGGACTGCGAAGGGATGTACCCTATACAAGGCATAAAAAAGCCTTATTCAAGCAACTATGAAATAACTCCAGATAATGTAAGTGTAATCTCTCTTCTGACTGGAAGTTGTTTTTGTGCTACGTACATACAGTTGTTATCGTACAAAACCGAAAAATAAAAATAAAGAACAAAACATGCAACACATTAACTTCATTTTATTGAGTTTACAATTGTAATTAATTGCATTTGTACAAGACCTACAAACATATTTTAATGCGTAGGAGAAAATGTTCCCACAGGACTTGTGGTTTGTTGCATCAAGTGCTTCATGACAGCACCACATAACAGCACTGGATATGAATAATTCATCATACATCACATTTCAACCAGTTCTCTGACACTCCTCGTGTTATGCGGCGGTCTTCTGGCTCCTCTCAATGGCCATTTTCTCCAGCCTCTCAGTGTAAAAGCCATTGAAGTCCAGCCTAGAAAAGACATTTTTAGTTTATTAAGAGCATGTTTCTGCGGAGGACACTGTCCTAAACAAGTGTTCAGAGAGCTCAAAGCTTTATTTTTAAAGTTTCCATCCTTCACCCACCTGTAGATGATGTTGATCATGCTGTGTTCGCAGTCATTGGTGCTGTAAATGCTCAGCTTATCCAAAAGATCCATCAATAAAGTGCTGAAGTTGCTGTCAAACTTGCCGATGGTGCCTTCAAACCCCGAGTCAGACTGGAGGGCGTCCACGTGTTCAGCCAGGAACTGACAGGAAGAAAAATTCACAGGCTCAATGAAGTACAGTCAATATATTTTCTACGTTATACATACTTCATATGCAAACTCTTTCAACATTCTACACGCTTTTTAAAGCATCCACCAAATGCATAAATGTAAACAAATGTTGCATACTTGTTATATATGTGACACCGGACCACAAAATCAGTCACAAGTTGCATGGTTATATTTGTAGCAATAGCAAACAATACATTGTATGGGTCAAAATTATCTATTTTTTATATGCAAATAAGTTTTATCTCGGCAAAATATTGTCCTATTCTAACAAGCCATCAATGGAAGCCTTATTTATTTAGCTTTCTTTTTATTTATTTATTCAGATGATTTTCAAATCTCAAATTCATAAAACTATGACTGGCTTGTGGTCAGGGTCCTAAATGTGATGTTTTACTATTGAGGAGATTATAGTGTCAGTAGCTGTGCTTCCATTACCCCCTGAATTGTGCAAATTGACATTGCAAATTGAAAATACAGCCAATGAAAACACGTAAAATTGCTATATATATGCTATATAAGTTCTATTGCTGTTTTGATACAGCAAAATGCGATTTTTGCGAGTTTTTTAACCAAAAAATTACGAAACTTTTTGGTTATTTTTGAGCGTATTGCTAATGGTCTAATCGGATTCAATGGATTATGCTAAGCTATGCTAACAGTGTTACCGCCAGACCCGGAGATCAGCTGAACGGATTCCAAAACTGGAAAAATTTCATTTTTACTGTGCGCTCGCCTCACACCAGCCGCGGTAGAGGCGGCAAGCGCGGATGATTTACATGTTAAGTCAATGCAAAGACGCAAATAGGCATCCTGCGGCGCGGATGGCGCGTTGCGTTCCGCAAGTTCCGCGCGAATTGAGCGTTGCCGCGGGAAACACGCAAGTTCAAAAATCTGAACTTCAGGACCTTGCTGTAGTAGTGACTTGTTTACAAGAAGCGAGTGGAGTGGCGGAGTCTCAGAAGCCCCTCCCATGACGCGGATTTCCACGTGAATTTCTCGAATGACTAGAATTTCACGCGCGGCTTTCATGCGAGAATGAAGCGAGTTCAAGCGTCCAACTACGTGCAAATAGCGTGTTTTTGCCGCCTCTACCACGGCTGGTGTAGGGGAGCATATTTTTGAAAAAGTGGTGTGTCCCTTTCAGCAAAAACTTATTTAACAAAATTTTAAACTCTGTGTATGATTTGATCATCATTCTGAATCTGATTTCTAACAAAAGTCCTTTACAAAAATGCAATTATTTCTGCTTTTTGCTCAAAATGTGGTGTTTTCGCAGAAACCTACCCATATTCAAAAGCTGATTACAAAAGAACTCCAGAAGGTAGGATGAAACGTTTTTTTTTTTTTTTTTGAAAGCAGAGGGTCCGTTCTTTCATTTGGTATATTGTCTGTTTATATATTTGAAGAAGAACATTTTCTGGAAGATTGCAGATTTTTGAAATGTGTTTTCAAACAAACTGAGCGTAGTTAACTCCTCCCCCTCCCTTCCGTGCTTTCATGAACGCGCCCAAACCCAACCCCCAAATCCTTCTTGCCGTTTATTGGTTAGAATACTTTGTTATGGTTTCTGGTGTAGGTTTGGCCAGTTTGTTGTTATTGCAGTTTGTGGAGCCTAGGCTGTCTACAGAGATCGCGTTTTTACAGTTTGATCAGCGGACAGGAAGCAAGCAGATAGTGAGGAGATGTTTGCTGTATGTAACAAAAAATGTTTTATGGCCTTAAACGCGTGAATTCGCTTAGAGCACCTTTAAGAGGTTATAAAAAGAGAAAAAATACTCTTAAAAATAATGCCTGGTGTGGTGGATGTGATATTAGTAAACCTACCAACATCAGTCGATGAGAGGTTTGAAATGACTTATCGCAAGAGTTTCAGTCGCATATCATCGGTAAATGTAAACACCGTCATTTTGCAATAGTCTTTTGTGGACATTTAGAAAATAACGCTAAAGTTATGCACAAATCTGTAATGGAAACGTAGCATGTGATAGCAGATTAACAGCCTGCAACTCACTTTAGAGGTCACTCTCTTCTTCTCTGCCTCTTCCACCCGCTCGCTCGAGGTCGGACAGCCGTCTGTACGCTTCATCTCGGTGTCTATCTTCATGCTCTGAGTAAAGCGCTGTCGAATCAACACAAAACACTCACACGAGGCCTTCGGTACGATGATTAAAGCTTCTCTTCAGAACATCAGTAAATGTACCTGCATGCAGTTTGTGAACATCACGCAGACGGACATCAGTTTGGAGAAGATCCTGAGCAGCTCAGGGTTGGTGAGCATACAGTCCTTCAGACAGTTGTCTAGAAAACTGGTGTGGTGACACAGCACGTCATCAATGTTGGAGGCCTGAAAAGACAAAACTCAACCAATTCAGTTGTGGTTTCCCTAGACTAGAGCATCTGCTTTGCTCTTTTAAATCAAATAATTTTGCACTTCAACGTACAGACTTCAGGTTGTTTTCCATGATGTGCCACGTCGGCTCCATAACCTCAAACATCATGTAGTACTGAATGTTCTGGACAAAGTTGAGCATCCTCTGTCTCAACGCGAACGCGGCTGCAAACCTACAATGGAGAAGAGTGAGCGAGTGAAGATCCCACCTGAACAGCGAGTCGGACTCGGTAATGAACAAACTAATTTCGATTCTCACCACTTGGCGGAGTGCAGTGAATACTGTTTAACTTCTTTATTGCTGATCCAGACATTACAGAGAAGTCTTTCCACATGTTTACAGTAGAACATGTGTCTGAAGAGCATCTGATATCTCGTCAAAGCTTTCCTACGACACAAAGCATCGCGTTGAGAAGGTCATGGCTATAATTATAGTCACCTGATCACAGTCCTATAGAGAAAAACTGAGTACCGGTTGATTATGAGTGACAGCGGCCACTTGACGATGTAGTCGAAGGAGAAAGCCTCCAAGCCGCTGAGCGACACCTCCGTTGGCTCTGCATTAATGATGGCTTTCTCCTGCTTGGTATCTATGGCCAGGACGCGCAGGAGCTGGGTGATGACATCATGGGGCATCAGGTCAATCTGGAGGAGGAAATGAATAGTGAAATCCATAATTTTCCATAATGACTTTCTGCCTGTATATACCAATTGAAAAGAGTTAAAGGGCACCTCATATGCCATTTTTACAAGATGTAATATAAGTCTCAGGTGTGCCCAGAATGTGTCTGTGACAAAATACCCCACAGATCATTTATTATGGCATGTCCAAAATGCCCTTATTTGGGTTGGAGAAAAAATACGCTGTTTTTGTGTCTGTGCCTTTAAATGCAAATGAGCTACAGCTCATCACTCCCTTACCAACAGACAGTGAGTGATTTCGGTTAATGCTGCGTTTACACCAACCGCGTTTCAGGTGTCAAAATCATGTCTACCACGCCTAGTTTGCCGCTTGAACAGTTTGAATGCATTCGTGCGTCTAGAGCGAAGTAGACGCGCGGAAAAAGCAAGCATTTGACGCGCGTCAGAGGCGAAATCCGCTTCTTGTGGGGAGGGGCAAGTGCTATGCGGTTGTCTGTTTGCAAGATGACTGATGTTGATTGTGCATTTTGAGCTCTGGGTGACTGCTTACGGACAATATCAAGCACTCCTTCAGGTTGAATGAGTGACTCCGGGTGAGGCTGCCGCCACAGAAGCAAGCACGCTCCTGATTGGTTAACACGGCGCGAAATTCCGCCAAAGTTCAAATTTTTCAACTCGGGCGTCAGCCGGCAATTTGCGTCAAACGCAAAATGCACAAAAGCACCATTCGCCGTGCCAGGGACTCAATTCGTGCAAACTAGACACGCAAATGAGGCGGAATCGCGTCTTCCGCGCCGCGAGACCTCCAGACGCGCGTCAACGCGTCTTCACATTGACTTAACATTGAAATCACTCGCGCTTCACGCCTCTACCGCGGCTGGTGTAAGCGCAGCATAAAAGAGATATGATCCGATGAATACAGTCTGAGACAATAGTATCTTTAGCCGCATTGCTAAAACAAACACAATTAAGAAAAGGTCAAATTAACCAGTCAGTGGGTGTAGTTTTGTTTGTGTGATGTCAGATTAACATAAGAATCAAACAGCCTAATGAGATTGCTTTGGTTTAATGGTGATTAAAAAAAATAAATGGGTGGATTTGTTTAATTGTAGGGTGGTTGTGTTCACACACTGCCAACACACATTTATGTCCAGACACCTTCTGAAAGTGAATTTTGCATAATATGTGCCCTTTAAAACTGAAATGTCATGTTCTTTAAATCTGATAATCTCACTTTTAGATCATCTTTGAAGGGGTCTGTGTTAGCGGTGCTCATCCTGAGAGCCAGTTCCAACAAAGCCTCCAGTCGGGGGGGAATGATGTCATCCACCGGCTTCTTTAGCTCCTCCTCTGTCAGGTCCATAAAGTGCACAAAGAAGTCTCCTTTATCCATTAGGAAATAATGCTTGATTGACCTGCAGCAGAAAGAGACATTTAATTGAACAATTATGTACCTGTATTAGAAACAATAACTGCAGAGAGCTTCTCACCTCAGGCGTGAAACAAGTTCTTTTTCCTCCATCAGGAAGTCGAGCAGAACCTTACTGGCATAATAATAAGCTTTTTCAATCTGCTCCACGTACGCTCGCTCTTTAAGCGTGTAGAGGACCTCTTTGGCGTCTGGACACGTCACGTCACGCCCGCACTCGCGCACCACATTTAAATATTTGCCTAAAAATGACAAAAAAAATAGTAATAATAATTTTTAATAGTTTGAATAATTGGGCCATTTAACTTTCCACATTGATCTCTATTAATTCAATTAAAATTTATATGTATATTTTTTACAATGTTGTATTATTTTTAAAGCAGCTTTACATGAAAAAAACAGACAAAAAGGGAAAATTATTAAATATGTAAAAATATATGAGGAGTTCAGATGCAAAACCCTCTAAGCAGCCAAATACATCAACTGCGTTTTAAGCACTTGAAAACGTGAGGCGGACAGCACTGCCTTATTTAATTGACTTCAGAAAAGAGATGAAAAAATTATTAGTAATTGAAAAGCCTTATTTTCACAAATGTCACTTTAGTCATTTCGATGATATTTAACAAATTTCACTGTCTTTCGCTGCAAATCCATCTAAGTGCATGCAAGCTTTTGGCAAAAATCTCCACTTTTTTTGACAAACAATTGCAAAATCACTAAAGAAGAAGCTTGTAACTTTGCAAATGTTGAAAATCAGAATGTAAAAATTAAGAAACTGAAGCACACATTAGGGGGCGCTGTGATCCATGTCACATACGGGTTGTCAAAAGTGACAGGCTTAAAGGTGAAACGTGAAATGTTCATCTGATTTACTAGGCCTGCATGATTATGACAAAATCATATTTGTTGATTATTCACCTTGATATTGTAATTCTGGTAATTATTTTCGGTTAATAGCGATAAAAGTTTTGAAATGTTTTATACCTTTCTGTGAAGCAGCTGCAAGGTCAATTCTAAACATTCAAAACTAGATAATGCAATGTAAATGACAAATGTGTATAATGTATAACAAAAATGGCTAAAGGACACGTCAACTTATGAATTATCTATCAATTTTCAAATCTCTGATTCACCACTGTATTTGGTACTCAAACATACTGCCGAAATGAGGAAAAATTGACAGAATTATGTCATTTTTTCACCCATAATTGTAATCCTGATTTCGTTTTTCGATTAATTGTGCAGCCCTACGTTTCATATTTCGTGTGATTAGAGGACTTTGCTGAAAATTTTTATTTTTTAATGGTCTGAGGCAAGGATTAAGCAGATTTGAAGTGAAGGTATTTGATGACTGTATAATACATGCCGAGAGCATTTGGTTAATATCGGTTAATATACAGTGGCAAGCAAAAGTATGGGTCCGGTTATATGTCTAAGTTGATGCGGTTTTGTAAAGGGGAATAGGCTAAAATTCCTTCTGAAGAATGTGCAGGTCTGATTCAGAACTACTGAAAGCACTTTCTTGAAGTAATTGCTGCCAAAGGAAGTTCAACAAGCTATTAAAGGGTTCACTTACATTTTCTTCCAGCACTGTGAATGTTTAATGTTTAAACTTGAATTATTTGTGTGTTGTCAGCTTATGCACATTGTGCTTGTCTACTGTTGTAAACTAGATCAAATCACATTTTATGGCAAATGAAGAAAATGTAGAAAAACTGTTTATTCCTAGGGGTTCACATACTTTTTCTTGCCACTGTGTAATTATTCGATGGTGTTTTGCATCTGAGCTCTTCCTGCAATCAATGATTCGTAGCAATGTCACGTGTCGCATGAAGTTTTTTCTTTGTGTAAAGGTCCCACCTGTGTTTAATATTTTATCCGCCATCTTCTGCAGGAAGGATGGGATCCTGTGCTGGACGATGGTGTACCGCTGGTCCCAGTATTTGTCATTATAATCCTCTTGAATCTTCTCTTTCTGTAGCTCATGTTCCTCAACCATAAATTCACTGTGAAAAGACAATATTTGGTCAAACATTTCAATCAAATGTTTGTCATAAAAAGCATCTTGTCAATTGGATCAATGTTGAAGAATGATTTCATTAGCTCGTAGATGATAGAGAACCGAAATATGAACAGAAAGATTCATTAAACAAATTTCAGTTTAAAGACAGTCACACAACAAAATCTATTAGTCCAGCACAACACAGAACATAACTAGAGAATAATGTGTTTCTCTTTCAAGGTCCATAAAGTGAAAGCTAATAAGAAATAAAAATCAATCTCTATAATTGATCTTTCAAACAATATTAATACCGATGATTTAATATTAGTATAATCCAATACTTCCTGTGTAGCTGTGTCATGAACTTTGATTAAAATTCAAATGACTACATTGTATTTTCTACCTCAATTTCAAAAGCATCATATGCAGTAACTGATGTGAAACGAAGAGGTCGGGATTTGACTTTACCTGTACGGGTCTTTAATGATGCCCCTGTAGATCCATTTCTCAAGTATTTCAAAATACGGCACACTGGCTGCTTTGGTTAAATAAAGGCAGAGCTCTTGAGCCTGACTGTCTCCGGTGTAATTGAAAGTTCGATCATGAAGGAGGCTGAGGGTCGAGCCGCCCATACACTCCCCTTTATCCACAGAGGTGGCTGGATGAAAAAAGCTAATTAGCAGACAAACAATACGAATGTGCCATATTTTCACTATTTTCCTATTGACTACAAAACGGCTGGAAAAAATAATATCTACAGAAGAGAAAGATTTAGGAAGCAACGATCAATTTGAGACTGGGCCTTGAATTCATTTAAGCCACACAAATGAACACATTACTCAATTCTCAGTGTATCTCTTCTGACAGTAAATGCACTTGTCAAAAGTTTTACCGATGGAGGCCAGGATTTCCATGGTACGCATGGTGGGCTGTATGTAGAACCAGAGCTTCTGAAGGGACAGCGTGCCCTGCCGGTGCAGATGCTCCAGTTGAGTGACCAGGATGAGATATTCCTTCATCAGAGTTCTCATGGCTGAAGTCAGGGCGTGATTCACTTGACCGTACTCAAATGATGACTTCTCCTCAGTGAACCTACAAGAAGAGCATGAACTTAATTAAATGATGTGTTTATGGCATTTTTCCACTGCGTGGTACGACTCGGCACGGTACAGCTCGACTCGATCGGGGATGACCAGAAATAGGGTTCCCACTCTAAGCAAAATGTCAAATTCCCTGAATTTCAATGACTAAAACCGAATGTATACTCTGGCCATTCGCGTACGTGCGCCATCCACATGATGTAATTTTTGTGGCAGTCCGCGTACGACAGCGCATGCGCGTGAAAATTTAAAAACAGGACACTACACTACAAACAATTACACAACGGCAAAAGACAGCGTTTACACACACACACACCATTAGGGATGCTCCGATCAATGCCGATCTCCACTAATAATACGTGGCCGATCACTATTCTGAATCGGACAGCCGATCTTATTACAGCTATTTCAGGTACTAGGGCTTTTGATCAGTAAGTCCTTATCGATCTAAAATCACTGTTAGTTTGAGTCGTTTATAACATGCATTTGAAAAAGCAACACTCGTCAAACATAATTATTAAACATATTCTTTATTATCATGAAAATACCTGAAAAGGTTTGAAGAACAACAATATAAATATATCCTTAAGACATCCTGGAGCTGTGTGTCATAGCTGTGTGTGTATTGTTCTTCGTCTACAGTGCATTTTGAATTTCTGCACGAGAGCGCCCCCTGGCTTTTGAATGTAGCGGCATTTCACCGTAATTCATTGAGAAACATAGCAAGCATTATCGACCGATCGATCGGAGCATCACTACACACATCGTCTTTTATTTTCACTTTTTCCAACAATAGAAAGCTGTGGTGCATTTTTGTCACTTAATATTTGATTCCTGTTCCATGTTTTCTTGTTATTTGTTCTAAACTTTGTTTAAGTTTGTATTGCGTACGTGTCGAACACAACCATCAAAAAAAAATTTTTTTTTAAGCGACTTAAACACCCTGATATTCCCTGACTTGGACAAAAAAAATTCCCTGACTTTCAATGTCTGGAATACATCTTTTAAAATTCCATGATATTCCAGAAATTCCATGACCCGTGGGAACTCTGCAGAAAGTAAGAAAAATAAGACTAATAGGGATGATAAGAGAATAGTTTGTTCCATACAGTACTCACCGGTAGCTAGAGCTATTGAAGGTGCCATAAAACAACACTGGCACATTTTGGATACAGACCCCACACTAGCATCAAGTTTTCAAAATCCTCCTCGAGTGGTGTTTAAAAAAACCACCTAATTTACGAAATAGACTAGTGCGAGCGGATCTACCTTCTATTAAAACTCCTAATTTTTTGAACAATATACCTGCCGGGAATTACCCTTGTGGAAGATGCCAACAATGCCATTTTACTTATAAAACTAATACTTTTAACCACCCACATAATGGCAACAGATACAGGATAAAAGAGGTGATTTCTTGCTCCACTACTAACATAATTTATATGTTGACAAGCCCCTGTGGACTATCATATAGGCAAGACTACTAGAACATTAAAGACCAGGATTTCAGAACATCGCAGTGCTATCAGAAATGGTGTTACATCTAGTCCTGTTGCTGTACATTTTATGAATGCTAAACATAATGTGTCTAGTCTGAAATATCTGGGAATTGAGTCCATTAAGTGTCCACGTAGGGGAGGTAATGTTGATAACATGCTTCTAAAGAGAGAACTTTTCTGGATATACACATTGAACACATTAGCCCCTAGAGGTCTTAATGAAGAATTTGATATTAGACCTTTTTTAGTATAACATGTCTATTTAAATAATATCTCTGATGCTCTCCGTTTTCTCAGTGTTTTCTAAGTGTTAAAAAATAATTTACCTGACTTCATTGATCTTATTATGGTCTCATTGAATATTTGGTCCTCACTGTATTATGATGAATTATTGTGATTTAATAACAGATGCCTTTATTATATTATTTTGTATAGAGTGGATAAATGGTTTACCTCTTTAACTTATATGAATTTTGTACCTAGTAAACTGATGTGATATTTGATTGTATGTCTATACATGTGAGAAGCAATATGTATATTTATCACTATGTAGTGTGTCTAGTAACTATGTCATGTAATATTTTCTGTTTTACACGGGCATGGTGTAATATTCTAGATGTAGATTTGTATATGTGTAGTTTTAATGGTATTGTATATGTTTATGGATATGTAATTTAAATGTTGTACATTTTTAATGATGAATGTTGTGCGTATTGAATGAATTGTGTTATATCTATGTGGTGTAATCACGTGACACTTTGAGTATAAAAGACAACTGTGTGTATTTCCGGGTAGGCTGAGGAAGGGTAGTAGAGACCCGAAACGTCACTCTAATAAATAATGTGAAAGGGAGCTTGTTTGGTGTGCGTATCTTTCTCTTTTGTAACTCTGCAGAAAGTGCCTACCAACTACAAGGTTTTACACACTTTTTGACTAATAAACATTCATTATTTATAAATACTGGATAAGGAGTAAAGCTTAGGAGTATAACGCATTTATGGATATTGAAATAGCCGAAAGAATCTTTTATTGTACCTGTACCAAAAATTAAGGCACCTTAATCCTTAACTCTTTCCCCACCATTGACAAGTTAACTCGTCAAATAGAGAAAACACTTTCCTGCCAATGACGAGTTTTTCCGACAATCCGTATTTCCGCTATTATCCAGCATCTTACCCAACATATAAAACCTGGAAGCAACCCCTTAAGCCGGATACACACCACAAGATAAATAGATTGTCTTCGTGGTTGCACCGATTATCTTAATAGATTTTCCTGTGGTGCGCGGTGCATCTGAATCTGCAGGTTGGGGCTGCTCTGATCGCAAATCTTAAATATTCAACATCAGAAATCCTGTTGTGTGGGAGAAGCCCCGAGGACAAACGCGCACACACGCTGTAGACTGTCACGTGAAATGAAACTATACCCAATCAAAAAGCGAGCAGATGAACGATAAAACCATAACAACTACATGGCGCAGCATGCACAGTCCAAAGTGAGATGGACATCAGAGATGTAAAAAAGCAGTCCATTGTATTAATGACATTTCTTTATGCCCGTTGTTTGCCATGTTTGTTTACTGTGAAGTCACGTTTGGACGCGAGAAACATCGCGAGATCTTTGCAAGATTTCCTGTTATCTGCGCTGAGACTCGCATTGTTTGTGAAGTTAATCTGATGGTGCGTGATGTGCTGTTATGACCACATGGCGGCACTAACACACACTATAGGAACAAAAGTGTTAAATCGTCGATTTTTGTGGTCTCTCACTTTTTGAAAATTGGATAAGATTTTTTTTTTTTTTTAAGCAGAAGTTCAGTTCATTTGATAATATTGTATGTTTATATTTTTAAAGTTGAACATTTTCAGGAAGGATAATCTTTTGTGAAAAATCATAAAAAATGCTGGCACTGGCTGGAAACTTTATTTAAAACGCTGGGGGGAAAGAGTTAAACGAATACAGACCAGTAGCACTTACAGTACTTCATTGATTATGAAAACATTTGAGAAGATCATAAAGAAAGCTCTTTTAACAATGGTGGACGGTAATTCAGATCCGTTACAATTTGCCTATAGGTCTAGCAGGGGTGTTGATGATGCCATAAATACCCTACTTAACACGGTCTAAACACATTTTAATGGGGTGAAGAGTGAAGACTTTTGTGTGTTTAGTTTTTATTGATCTTTCTTCAGCTTTTAACTGTATTCAGCCTCATATTCTAGCAGATAGACTAAAAAGGGCCCATGGTATTGATCGGGGGCTGATAGGTTGGCTTATGGATTTTTTTTTTTTACCGATAAACCTCAAAGAGTGAAGGTAAACAAGGGTTTTATTGGATTTTCAACTTTTTTCCCTACTGGGTCATCGCAAGGATTTGTACTTTCACCCCTTTAATTTATGTTGTGCACTAACGAGTGTCAAACACAACTAGAAAGACATTACATCATTAAGTTTGCAGATGATTGTGTAATTGTGTGTCCCTACTAAACAATGAAGATTTTGTTCATGGTTCTGTTCTGGAGGACTTTACTGACTGCTGTAAATTGTCCTTCTTGGACATTAACGCATCTAAGACCAAAGAGATGGTTGGGGATTTTAGGAAGAACCCTACAGCCATTTCTTTGGTGGGTTTGAGGATTAAGCTATTGAGATGTACACCAATATAAATACCTTGGCACTGTTATTAATGATAAGTTGACGTTTGAGGCCCATGTGGATGTTGTGGTTAAGAAAGAACAGTTTTTAAGGAAACTTTTAACATGGATAGTAATTTTATGAAAATGTCATAGTCAATTATTACTTTCTCATTTATGTGCTGGTAAGTAGGAACAGATTGTTGGGTATTGTTAAAATGTGTGAAAGGATTGTTGGTTCCCCTTTGAACAATTTAAATGATCTGTATAAAGCAAGAACTTTCAAGACAGCTGAGGTAATTGTTACCTTCCTCCCGTGGGTTTCATCTGCCATTTTGTCGAACAAATAAATATAAACTAGAATTCTTTTGTACCCACTGCCATTAGGTTTCTGAAAGCTTTTATGCAGATTTGAGAGGAAAGTTTTTTGTTTACTTTTTATTTTTTAATACGGTTTATTCTATTTTGTGTGTGCTTATGTCTAATGTTTATTTTTGTTGTTATATGTTTCTGCTAGCTGTATAACAATTTGCCTCTAGGGGACAATAAATTACTACATAGTACCTACCTATCTATTTTCCTACCAAGCAAGGAGCAGTAGCCATTTTAATAAATTGGAACAGAGAATAGCTAAAAAAGTATATTTTTTCATCTGCTTTTAAGAGTAATCAACTAATCTGTGTTTTTAATGGAATACATCTAAAAGTGAATTAATGCATCACTGCTTACTGACCGTGTGATAGTGGAGTAACACGATGCAACCGGTAATATCCGGGTCACCAGCTCTTTGATGGACATGTCCAAGGACGGGTCCACAATAAAGGAGCGACTCTGTCTGCCGAGCACAGGCTGAGCACTGATGTCCCTGCCGTCCACACCAGTCAACACATACAGCAGATCCTCAACCAAAGCGTGTTCCTGTGCGGCTAGCGGCATTGAACCTGACAATGAACATTAACACTTTAACTCACAACATATAACAGCAACTACTACTTTCTCAAAGCCACTTAAAGCGCCAAATATATTGTATTTAATGTCTTGCTCGGTGGCTCCAGTGTGTCATTGAGACACTGTTTATGGTGTAACTCCACAATACAGTACTACATAGTTCAGAGTCTTTGCAATGTGTCTCATTTCTAACACTTCTCTGAAATGACCTTCATGTAGTACTAACAAATGTACGTCTTTCAATCGACTATGATTTTGGAAGCTTCTGTCACCTACCAATAGCCACGACCGGATCTCCCACAGGGGTGGGGCTAGTGATGAAATCTCCAATCAGAGCAGGCCGGTCATACACCCAATTTGGAAACACAGGATTTGGTTGAGTGGGGTTCTTCTTGTTATGTCTGTCTCTCAGCATTTTACGGATCACCTCTGAAGACTGAAAGAGGCAACCAAACCATTGGAACCAAATATCTAGAAACTCATACGATCTTTCTTAGTTTCTCATCTGCTCATTTATCACGTACCTGCGGCACGTTGGAGCTGGCTGTCACGTTCCCGAGCTTTTTCCGCAATTCCTCCAGTTCCTGCATGGACATTTTGCTGCTGGTCGCAGGAATGCTGTAGGACGTGGCCGTGCTTGACGTCGCATTAGCTGACATCTCTGATCTCTCTTTGGCATTTTGCTGCAGGACTTTCAAAGTCTAGAGAGCAGAAGCAGTCTTAAAACTGGATTACATTAAAACATGTGAATCTTTTTATGCCTAGCATTTCACATTTATAGCGTATGTATGCATTACACACTAAAGTGACTGATGATCACATCCAACAGTTACATGAATTTTGCAGAGATTTAACTTTTTGGGCTTTTACAAATTTCTATTTACTGAGCCCTACACGCTCAGTTTACATGCAGTTACAGTGAATGAAATTTATTCAATACTATTAATTCAAATATAACTACATGTAATCAATATCAATGTTGATTCTCATCACTGACAATCTAGGAAAAATCATAAATAATATGTCCAAAACCTTTATTTATATGGGAATACTGCAAAGCAGCGATATAGGTCAGTGACGTGATGTTAATTATTTTGTGTCCGTATGGATAAATTAAATGTAAAAGGGATCAATTTTCAAAATAAATTTGCAGATTACTTGCATACATTCTCTTTTTTGAGGATCAAGTCTTAAATTTCTGGTTTTATTTCATTTTGAAATATATTTGGGGGACAATTGCAAAAATGTCAATGTGGTGTAACCAGTCTGTGTCAATTGGTTTAACTAGTAATTTTTTAATTAAAATATAAATATACTCATTAAAAACTTGGAATAAAATATAATTATCTAGATCTAGTGTAAAATGATTTTTTTTACATACATTTTTACATTATTTGTCAAAGATTATTAAGAAAACAGAGCGGTTTTCAGCATATGTCAGGACAAATGTTACAAAAATGCATTAAAATTTACATTTTGAAATAACTAATAAAATGATATTTTAAAATGCCTTTTTATTGATGATTTTATTGATGATTATTTAATATTTCTCATTCTTTGGCGCAATTTGTGGCTACACCATTTGACATTTTCAGGTCCATTCAGTCTTAACTTGGTGCAAATTTAATTTTTTATTGCATAATATTAACAAAAATACACTGTGCATTGAAAAGAAAGTGATGGATGCTTTCAAAACAAGTTTTTTTTTTAATTGAATTTCTCATCTTGCCAAACTGTTTTTGTCACTGACCCATATATTGTTTTCCCCTATTTGTTAGAAGAAAATATACTGTTGTACAACCGTTTTAAGGTTGTACAACAACTGCTTATTGTTTAACTATTATAAAACTGCTTAATATACTACACTAAGTAATGAGAATTTGGGTAGCAAATGTGTTTTAATTTTTTTTAAATATTTTTTTCCTACAATATAAAACATATTTTGATTTTGTAAGATTCACCCATGCATAATGATATATTTTCTTATTTAAATATGAATAATGAGTGTTGATGAACTGAACCTCTTTGTCCTCTGTGAGTTTGGAGAGAAGATACACCAGAGGATCCAGAATGCGAGCATTTTTGGACTTCAGCTCGTCATATTTCCTCAAGAAGTCTTCGGGTGTTTTGGAGTGCTCTGCGATTTTGACCTGTTAGACAACATAAACTAGTCTAGTAGTGCATTCACAAGTGGTTAGCTACTGTGAACCAAACCCCATCATCCACATGTTTACCTTAGCACTATGTGTAGATACAGTAGTGGTGACGTATGGTGTCCTGTTCTTCTGCAGTAAATCGATGTAAACCTCAGCACCATCTCCACCACGAACATTCAGCAGACCCAGAAGTTCATTAACATCATGATGAATCCTAAACTCACTCATGACTCCAGATGTTTAAATCACCTAGTGAAAGAGAAAATATGACGATTCTGAATAAACCATGTAAGTTAACATAGAAATAAAACTATTCATAGATGAATGAAGTTACACAAACGAGATAAAAAACGACATGTTTTCTGATAAACGCAAAACATCTGATACACCTTGATCACAAAAAATAAACGCCTGGAATAAAAAGATTTATTCTTATTATTTTATAGCGGACCACCGGACTTTTACAGGAATACATGCTAGCAGAATTGTGCATAACGTTACACTGTGTAGCTAATAACTAAAGCGTTTAAATCACCTGTAACAACAGCATTTACTAGTTTACCTAGTGAAAGTCTGATATGACAGTTGTAATAATATCACGAACAGCATCTGTTGATAAAGCAACAGAGTAACTGACAACAACCAGATGAAGGAAGCCAGAAACTGTGTGAAAACTGTGTTCGTAAATGTCCGCCAAAAGGAGCCGTTTTTCAAAGTAAAAGTCCTTCCTTCAATATGCACAGCGGTCTGAAGCTGTTTTTACAGTCTGACTCTGAAGGCATTTGCATTGGGAAACTGGGTGATGTAAATAACATTTTAATAATACACTGTAAAAATAATTTGATATCTAATGAAAAAGTTTTGATAAAATATTACGGATAATACTTTTGAGTACTTGTTACGCTACTACTCAATTAAATTATGACAGCAGATCACAAGCAAGTAGTTAAATAACTAAATTTCTTTCAATTATTTTTAACATATTTATTATTATATATTAACTAATTTGATGAGCAAGAAGAGCGGCCTCAGCACTGAGTGAATCAACACTACAACACATCACGATTTTCATTGTGCCTCCCACAGTCTAAGCTCAAGCACCACTTTTAACAAAGTTAACCACAAAACTAACAAGTAAAAAGTTTCTCCTTTTACTGAAAAACACATAATTTAACACTTAATTTCAAAATTTACCCAGTTGAATGCAAAGCATGCAGAGATCTACAAGTTGTTAATAATGTCAGCCAAAATCATTCATGTAGTCCCAACACAAAAAATATTCTTCTTACAAATTTAAATGGATTAACCACTCAGTAATGAGTTAATTAAGAATGCACCTACTTAAATAAAATATTATAATCTCAACAACAATAATTTGTATATCATTTCAAAAGTTTTACATTACTTGAACTCTAACTTTGCTTAAATAACAAGAACACAATTTTATTCAATTTAGTTTACTCATTTCATTTAATTAAATATAAAAGCACATGCTATGAGAAACAATTTCCAGACACATTTACTTACAATTAATGCCAGAATTCCTCACACTTATTTAAGACTGTATAAATTTGTCTATAATGATAGACTTTAGTTATTTGTTTAAAATGTAAAAAAAGTATTTAAACATTGTCTAAATGGAAATAAATTCAGTTGACAAATGCCTGTTTTCTTTAAGTTTATATTGGTGCTGCACATTGCTGTTATCATGACCACTCAAAAAAATTATTCAAGCCCTTCTTCTTAGAAATTATACATTAAAATTGTGTTCAATTAATTTTAAATACCTCATTAAGAGCAATAAGTATATATATTAAATTAGTCTAACACAAAATTAATATTTACTATAATTTATTGATTTCTGTTTAATTGCGTTAACACAATTAGTTTGAGTTTGGGTTCTGGAAAAAGGAATACCGGTTTTTAACTCAACTTAATTTTATCATGTTCAGTCCACTTAATCATTTTATGTTGGGACAACATGAATGATTTTGTTGCTATTACTAACTTGGCTGTGGATCTGTATTTCCCAGCATGCTTTGAATGCAACTGCTTTTGGAGAGTAATTTTTTTAAATTAAGTGTTATTTTATGCATTTTTAGGTAAAGAGAAAGACTTAATAGTGTTTAATGTTTGTTTATCTTATTGATTTAGAAGCGTTTGTGTTATATTTTTTCAAATTGTTTGGTTACCATCGTGCAGAAGAGTGGCGCTTGTGGTTAATATTTACTATAATTTATTGATTTCTGTTTAATTGCGTTAACACAATTAGTTTGAGTTTGGGTTCTGAAAAAAGGAATAACGGTTTTTAACTTAACTTAATTTTATCATGTTCAGTCCACTTAATCATTTTATGTTTGGACAACATGAATGATTTTTGTTGCTATTACTAACTTGGTGTCAGGAACTGTGGTCGAATGAACCCAAACGCAAACGATGTCGGGGAGAACAAAAACACTTTATTAACTGACAAGAAACAAAAAACCCACAAGGGGGTACACAACATGAAACACTTAACAGATACACTAAACTTGACAAGATATTTGAATTACTTCCACACAAAACACGGGAACAGCACA
This sequence comes from Misgurnus anguillicaudatus, assembly GCF_027580225.2. Taxonomy (NCBI): domain Eukaryota; kingdom Metazoa; phylum Chordata; class Actinopteri; order Cypriniformes; family Cobitidae; genus Misgurnus; species Misgurnus anguillicaudatus. The sequence continues at coordinate 11,212,548 of NC_073340.2, forward strand.
AAATGAACCAGCCCAGGACCAAGAATACAAAGGGATTAAATAGCAGATACTAAACAAGATAACAAGGGGAGAACAGGTGATTGGAATAAACTAATGATTAACCGTAAACAGGGAGAACAAGAGGGCGGGGTAATGAGACGAGACACCGAAGGCACAAGATCATGAGCCTTCACATTAGACATGGGACTGTCAGAATCCAGCCATCATGACAAGACATAATATTAAACATGATACCATGGCCGGACCCCGACAGTACCCCTCTCTTAAGGGACGCCACCTGGCGTCCCCAAGGGAACACACAAGACCAAAAACATGACAGATAAATGACAGGACTAAACAATGAACACATCAAATTGTAAAATAACCAAGTCAAGTGCTAGAAAAACAATGAAAAATCAAACTCTGACAAACAAGAGTCCACTGGATAAACACGACAAAACAGTCCAAGGGGGTTTGGGGCGAGGACGCAGCTGGGACTGCGCGGGATTCGCGGGCTCCGGCTCTGGCTGCGCGGACTGCGCGGGCTCCGGCTCTGGCTGCGCGGACTGCGCGGGCTCCGGCTCTGGCTGCGCGGACTGCGCGGGCTCCGGCTCTGGCTGCGCGGACTGCGCGGGCTCCGGCTCTGGCTGCGCGGACTGCGCGGGCTCCGGCTCTGGCTGCGCGGACTGCGCGGGCTCCGGCTCTGGCTGCGCGGACTGCGCGGGCTCCGGCTCTGGCTGCGCGGACTGCGCGGGCTCCGGCTCTGGCTGCGCGGACTGCGCGGGCTCCGGCTCTGGCTGCGCGGACTGCGCGGGCTCCGGCTCTGGCTGCGCGGACTCTGTCGGCCCAAAAGAAACCCAAACAGCGGCCAAGCCGAGAATTGGGCCGAAAGAGACCGCCAACTCCTCAAGGTCCGGATCCGAATCACAGGCGGCTCTCCATAACTCGGAGTAGACTCGCTCACGGCTCCTCCTGGTCACCCAGTCTGGTACTGGGCGGACTACGACGGGCAGTAGAAGCCCCACTGGAGGTAAAACAGTTGACCCCGACACCGTTGCTGGGTTCAGTTCTGGCTGGTTCATTCTGTCAGGAACTGTGGTCGAATGAACCCAAACGCAAACGATGTCGGGGAGAACAAAAACACTTTATTAACTGACAAGAAACAAAAAACCCACGAGGGGGTACACAACATGAAACACTTAACAGATACACTAAACTTGACAAGATATTTGAATTACTTCCACACAAAACACGGGAACAGCACAAAATGAACCAGCCCAGGACCAAGAATACAAAGGGATTAAATAGCAGATACTAAACAAGATAACAAGGGGAGAACAGGTGATTGGAATAAACTAATGATTAACCGTAAACAGGGAGAACAAGAGGGCGGGGTAATGAGACGAGACACCGAAGGCACAAGATCATGAGCCTTCACATTAGACATGGGACTGTCAGAATCCAGCCATCATGACAAGACATAATATTAAACATGATACCATGGCCGGACCCCGACACTTGGCTGTGGATCTGTATTTCCCAGCATGCTTTGAATGCAACTGCTTTTGGAGAGTAATTTTTTTAATTAAGTGTTATTTTATGCATTTTTAGGTAAAGAGAAAGACTTAATAGTGTTTAATGTTTGTTTATCTTTTTGATTTAGAAGCGTTTGTGTTATATTTTTTCAAATTGTTTGGTTACCATCGTGCAGAAGACTGGTGCTTGTGGTTAAGTTGTGGATATTTCTCTCAATGAGCTCTAAATGTGGTAATGCCTGTTTGGAGATCAGTCTCTTCTCACATGCTCATCCAAAGTATCATATGTTATCATTATTAGCATGCTAACATGTGCTCATGCTAATAAGTATGATATAAAAACGTTTTATATAAAATAACTGAATTGAGTTATTCAGACTACACTACATTGAGTTATTCAAACTACACTAAACTGAGTTATTTAGACTATACTAAATTGAGTTGAGGCAACAACTCTTAATTGAGTACTGCCATCTACTTTAAATTGAGTTGGACAAACTCAATATATTTAAATTGTCTAATGCAGTTTTGTTAGGGGTACACATTTATATTGGATGGAGATCTTGCCCACAATTTATTGAGTTAATCCAATGAATAATTTTTTTTGAGTGCATAAGCTATAGATGGAAATGTGTACATTGTACGAGTCAAAGGCATTGCACATTAAGTTGTTAAACACAGACATGTCAAAACAGCCAGGTGAAAGAAGTCTGTGCAGATGTTGTTTGATGTCCTGACAACAAATTACTTTATTAAAGATGGAAAATGAAGTATGAACATGAAATGAAACAATCTAGAAATCCCACAGTCAATGTTCAGTTTGTACCTCAAATTCCAGCACAATTACCTCAGAGCCTCAGATGTGAGCTCCTTCAGTGACACTATTGATTTTTGAGATAGTAAATTTGAGTTTGCTCTGAATAGATTCTCAGGGTGATTATTTGTTGACATAGATGAGAAGGACGTTACCTTTATTGAATATAGTTAATATTTTTTTGTTTTTCTGTTCTTTGGCATCAGCTCTACTCATTTCTCACCACGCATTCTGACGTGTTTACAGAAAGTCAATGCTTCAGACCAAAGGATTACTCACGCACAAACAGCAATGATGATAAACACTGAATGAATCGACACTGGAGGTGTAAAAAAGACCCATTTTACCAATCGAAAGCAAATCTCCTGTGACAATCTAAAATGAAAGATTTGATTGAAGGTTTCATTCATGTATCACAGGTCAATGGCAACTTATTTGTCTTATTTAATGACAGTTCTGCATCAATGTTTGTCTATTTATTTTTTTATTCATTTATTTTGTTTGTCACTGCAGTCAATTGTCCTCATCTCATTTTAATCTTCTACATCTTTTCTACTGCTGTGATTCCCATCCTGAAACTTTAGGAAAAAACAAACAGCATCTTGTTCCCTAAACCACACACTATCCAATTAAAACACTGAAAGTGTTGAAATAACACGGTACTGTATTTATTTTCACTACTTGTTTTAATGCAAACACAACACCTTTTTGTGTAAATTTATTAGATTGATTCTTATTCACAAAAACAGTTTATCTGGCACGGTGATTGGCTTAACAAAGTTTGCAACAAAGACTGCAAGCTTACAACTGTTAAAGATAATTTAAATGTTAGAAACCATGGTAATTTGAATATTAAGGCAATTTAAAAAAGATATCAAGAGAGGAAGGTATTATTCTGGTGGCTACGCATGCTGTGGGATTCTGGGTGGATGCTGGAGCTTTGTGCCTACAGTTGTTAAGGAATTGCAAATGGGTTGCTTGGTTTGTCATGTGCTCACCTCCATTAATTTTTCAGATGTCTGAAGCCGTAACTTAGTTTTTTCTTAAAAATTATACAGCTTCACTAAATCAATAATACACTTTGCATATTTGTCAATGCCAAAACAAGCTCATAAAAATTTTAATTAAAATATATTTTGAAAACAGATGTAATGCATATTTTTGAGTTAGAAACAATGTGTTTAACATTTTTACTTATTGAACAACATTTCAGTATATTTTAAATATTTTTTATTTATTTATTAGTATTTTTCAAAAAATGTCAGGTGGTACAACCAATCAGTCTATTTGCCAGATAAGTGGCATTTTAAATTATATTCCTGAAAATAGTTTGAAAGTAAAACAACTTTACAATAAAACTAAAGTTTGAGAATTATAAATAATTAATAACAATATATTTAAAAAAAGTATAATAACAATTATAGACAGCATCCGCTTGCTTTAATTTAAAACGAAAATGATTAGCTAAATTATTACTGAAATTATTTTAAATGATTTTTTTTCTTAGGGGTATTCATAGCAGTTGCACCCTTTGACTTTCTAGTTGCACTACCTGACCTCTCCAATGAATTTACATTTAACATACTTCTGCTTGGATGCTGGTGTCAGCTTTTGTCTGCATGTGATATCAAATTCATAAATATGTATTCATAAATATATCCATGTCATGTTATTAGGAATGATCCTCTTTTGGTCACATCTAATTTCAGATAATTCTGCTAATTGTGTTTTCTAATAAAGGCTACTGTAGAGTTTGATGAGAGAACTTATTTATTTTATATTTACATTAGGTGATAACATGATAGGATTTGTGTGATGATCACACAAAGACAAAAACAATACACATAGTCATAGACATGGGCAGAGATTAAGCAACATAAAGTCCAAAACTACAAGATGCACATGTTTCAGATCAGACACACTGACACAAACTTTGTGTGAATGATACACTGATATTCCTATACTGTATGTGTATACTGTAGAAGGAAAGACATATGAAAAGAAACAGCGGAACATCATGCACTAATATCATAGCAAGTAAAGTAACTCGGAGCTTGTAATTTTGAATGATCAAAATTAAATGAAAAATTTTACACTGGAAACAAATAGAAGAAACACTATTTGTCAAGGAAAACACTTCCTGTTTTACTAAGTACCAGACACAATGAATGAGGAATTTTCTTTGAAAAATAATTACATAGAATTCAACATAAATAATAAAAACACTGAACTTATTGAGAAGGCTTCGGTGCATATAAAGACACCATGAATACCCCATACATGTGATATAGCTATAGGAAAAATAATAAAGAATGTTTAATATATTTATTCAGTTTGCATTCAGTTTGCATTACACAAGACAGTGAACCTCAAATGGGACAAATTTCTTTCTCAAAAAACTCTTGATTGATTCTGAAATACAAAGAAACATCTGACCATGAAAAATAGTTCAGTAAAATTCATCACATCTCTTATTAATACAGTACTGATATTTGTACTTGTAATAAAGGCTGAGGCAATGTAAGATCTCATCAGCTTCCCCAACAGTAAAAGGAGATTCATTCCAGGGTCATAATCCAAAAATACAGAAGAGACCCTCGAGGACGGATTAAGAGATCTTTGAGAGGCTGTTTTAATCCTTAGCAAAAAATGTAAATTAGGGGAGGTAGGTGGTGTTGCAATATTCAAAAAGTATCTAAAGTGGTCCTCGAGGGAGTGGTTACCTTGACATATTAGGGTGACTGCTGGATGAAGTGTGCTGCTGGATTAGCTGAGGTGGATAAAAAAACGCTAGTTCAGTGTATGGCGAAGTATTTTGTCATGACGGCTGAGGCAAGGTAAGATCCAAATGCAGTTTATTGACAGAATATAACGATCAGGCACAGGTCGAATATCCAGGCAAACACAGCATCAAAGGTGATCCAAAAATCCAACATGATCTCACAAAGTTCCGTGGGATAGTCACGGAATTTTGTGCTCATTTTTCCGTGGCATTCTCACAGATCTCCGCATTTTTCCGTGGCCCTGCTACGGACAGTCTTTTTCGGTGGCATTCTCACGGATTGGTTACTCAACTGCTTTTTCCTATTTTCAAACCATTTTCGCTTCGGTTTAGGGTTAGATTTGGTGTTTGCGTTAGTATGTCACTTTAATTATTGATTTATACTATTTTTTCTGATTTATTCTTTTATATTTTCTAAACTTTAAACAATTGTCGCCTGGGGTTGGGGTTAGAGTTGAGTTTGGGTAGGGATGTCATTTTATGTAAATCTAACCCTAAACCGAAGCGAAAATTGTAAGAAAACAGGACAAAACAGTTGAGCAACCAATCCGTGAGAACGCCACAGAAAAAGACAGTCCGCAGCAGGGCCACGGAAAAACGCAGAGATCCGTGAGAATGCCACAGAAAAATGAGCAAAAAATTCTGTGACTATGCCACAGAAATTTGTGAGATCAGGTAAAAATCAAGATTCCAGGCTAAGATCAGGACAGGCAACAAACAGAATGTTTAAACAGGAACTTGAGACAGAAAACACGGAAACGCTTGGCAAAGTAGCATGGGCTTATTTAGTGCCTGGAGACCAGGGCAGAGTCAGCAGGGCAGGGACCCGGGCGGTAGATAGATTACCTTTAATGCTATGTTTGCGTAGATATTCAACATGTCCTTTACTATGTTATATTCTGTTAATAAACCACATTTGGATCTTACCTTGCCTCAGCCGTCATGACAGAATACTTCGCCATACACTGATCAAGTATTTTTTTGGGATTATCCACCCTCGCAAAGGAACCAGGGCAAAGCAAGCGACCAGGGAGGAGCTGGCGGAGCAAGGGATCAGGGTGAAGTCAGCGGAGATCAGGGAGGAGCTGCCCTGGCCACGGAAATCAGGGCAGAGCTGGAGACCAGGGTGGTGGTGACAGGAACCAGGACAAAGCTGGAGACCACGGTGGAGCTTGTGGTGACAGGAGCCAGGGCAGAGCTCTAATCCAGGGGGGTGCTGGTGGCGACGGAAACCAAAGAGATGTCAAGGACTATAGAACAGCAATCTTGGCCAGGACAGAGAATCCAGGAAGCTCTGGATTGGCCATCTTGGCTGAGTCGAAGAGTACAGGAAACTGGAGAATGGCCATCATGGCTAGGGCAGAGAGTCCAGGAGGCTCTGGAGCAGCCATCTTGGCTGGTTTTAGGAGAACAGGAAACCTGGAAATGGTCCAGGAGCATGAGTAACTTAGGTTAAGCCATCTTGGGCATGACAGGAAGTTCTCGTGGACCTTAGATTCAGCCATCTTGGCCGTGATACGAGACACAGAGGACTTCAGAAGAACTAAAGACAGATAGAGCTCAGGGACCACCGGACTTGGGACCACCAGACTTGGGACCACCGGACTTGGGGCCACTGGACTTGGGAGCACAGGACTTGGGAGCACAGGACTTGGGACCACCGGACTCAGGACCACCGGACTTGGGGTCACTGGACTTGGGGCCACTGGACTTGTGACTGCATTCACGGAAATCAGTGGAGCATCCACCAGACTGGAAGTCAGACGTAGGCAGGCAGCAAACAATCAACAAAACGAATCCAGGCTAAAGTCAAAACAGGGAAACAGGGAAACACAGAATAGCATGGGTTAACAATACTTTGCAGTAAAAGTGTGAGTGAGCAAGGTTTAAATAGTCCAGGTAATAGAAATATAAAACAGGTGGGGCAGTAATTAGTCTTAGTACAAGGAATTGTGGGGAATGAAGTTCTGAGTAAAGGTTTTTAATGGTTCCACTTAGATCCGAAAACCTGAGGTCCGACTCGAGACCCGAGCGGGTCTAAAAGTTTCATGTGTGCCTTGGAGACTGGTTGGGTATAATATTAGTGGCCTCAGGAAGTTTAAAATTAATGCATTTTTGCCAAACAGACCAGAGAAGACCTGAACTATCTCACCTGTGTGCATCAAGACCTTTTCTATCCCCTCCTCTGCTTGCCAAGAGGGCTTGCGACATCGTGTGGCTGGCAATATGTTATTGTAGTAATGTATATTGTAGTAATATAGTACACTCTAAAAACAAACGGTGCTATATAGCACCAAAAGTGGTTCTTTGCTCGTAATCATAGAAGAACCGTTTTTAGTGCCATATAGCACCGGTGAAGCACCAGTGAAGCACCTGTGTAGAACCATATAGTGCTATGTAGAACCATATTTGGTGCTATAGTGGTTCTATATGGCCCCTATATGGTTCTACACAGGTGCTTCACTGGTGCTTCACCGGTGCTATATATATATGGCACTAAAAACGGTTCTTCTATGATTATGATCCAAAGCAACAGTTTTGGTTCTATATAGCACCGTTTGTTTTTTTAGAGTGTATAATGGCCACTGGCAATTTTATTTAAAGGAAAATGAAAAACATACGAAGATGAAAAGTTAATTTAAAGACAGAAAATACGGTTAAATAATCAACAATTAAACAATATTTTAAGAAAGAGTGAATAAATTAATAAATAAATAAATAAAACTAATATTCCCAATATTAGTTCCCCAAATATTTTATCCAGTCAATTATTATTACTAAGGGATGAAACTGCAGTGACTGGTGTATTTACATGATAATAGCAATGTGTCTTGATAACCATGTACCATCAATTCTTAATAATATTTATCATTAATATATAAGTATTATTGTTCAATTATTTAGCAACATTGAAACTTTGCATATCAGTGTATTCAATCAGACATTTCACTAATAGGTAGATTCTTATTTTCATTCAATGAATCATCATCACACAAATTTCCTCGGGGTGGGGGGCTTTTATTTAAGATGGTTGCTTAGACGAAATAGCACACAGAAGAGACATGAGCACTTCCAGCATTTACAGCACATTTGGATCCCTTTTCCCCAACAACTTTTCTCTGCGTGAAAACCTCCATAACAACTGGACCTTTAATGACCTGACGCCTTTCTCCATCGACTTTCTTTTTGCTGGACATGAACCGGACACCATAGTTTTAATTGTAATGTACATGATCTCTTTCCTAACCGGACTGGTGGGAAATATTCTGGCTCTGTTGGTGCTGACGCGCAGGAGAAATCGCTTATCGGGAGCTTCAGCCACCAGGAGACTGCTGATCAATCTGGCGTTGTGTGACATGATGGTGGTGTGTGTCTGTATGCCAGTGAATTTAGGACATCAGGTGTATAACGCTTGGGTGTTTGGAGACTTTCTGTGCCGGGCCGTGCCGTTCGTTCAGGCTGCGTCCGTCTCCGCCAGTGTATTGAGTCTGGCTGTGATCAGTCTGAACAGATATTACAGTGTCCACAGTCCACTGCACGCCAGGTCTTTCTTTACAGGCAGGAAAATGACATGCATGATATCTATGGTGTGGATTGTGTCCTCCGCACTGTGTTTGCCGTTGGTTTTCATGAACGTAACCAAAACGCTTTCCATACTGGAAGGCATGCACGCGGTGACCGTGTGCGTGGAGAACTGGTCCAAAGTCAAACTGCGCCAAGGTTATAACTTTTTACTATTTTGCTCGTTGTACGCATTGCCTGTGGTTTTTAACCTTGTCATCTGTTTCCTGACCGGTTGGAAATTAAGCAGAAGTGACACAACATCAGCACCAGCACAGTCCAACGCGCTCGCGCTCACGCGTTCGGTATCGCGCACGAAGACGCGCAGGAGAATCACCAAGATGGTTTGTGCGCTTGTTCTCCTTTTTACGTTTTCCTGGCTGCCACTTTATGTTGTAGACATCTGGATCGACTCCAGCATATCCAGTTTTCCCGCTGAAAACGACGATGCTGGTCATCGTTGGATTCTTCGGGGCAGACCGTTTGCGCAATGGCTTGGTCTCACCAACTCATCCATCAATCCTCTCTGTTACTGCTTTGTCGGAAACTTGTACAGATCCGCCAAAAAGATCAGAAGGAGCTACAGAGAGAAGATTTCGTCTATTTTAAGCCTCACAGATAGGTCTTCATCTTCAGTTAGCACATCTGTCTCTAAAGTACAGCAACACAACTCTTCATCGACTCGTGTTCAGACATCAGAAGATGTACACTGCAAAAAATGACTTTCTTACTTAGTATTTTTGTCTTGTTTTCAGTACAAATATCAAAATTTTCCTAAATCAAAATGTATTTTCTTGATGAGCAAAATAAACTAAGAAAACAAGTCTAGTCTTTAGACAAAAATGTGTGCCTAAAACAAGATAAGAAATCTTCCAATGGGACAAGAAGTTTTTCTTGAAAGTAAATTTATTTCAAGATTTTTTTTTACACCATTGGCAGATTTTTTGCTTGTTTCAAAAACACTAATTCACTTACATTTTATGTTTATTTATTTATTTTTGTTCATTTTGCTCATCAAGAAAATGCATCTTGAGTTAAGAATATTTAGATATTTGTACTGAAAACAAGACCAAAATACTAAGTAAGAAAGTTATTTTTTTGCAGTGTAGCCTATAGGAGCTACAAAATACTGCCCAGAAATTAAAGTTTGTCTACAATCTCTGAAAATTTCTGAATGAGAGGGTGTATTTAAAATGTAGGCTTCTTTACAAAAACTTTAATTAAAAGCATGACATGGCAATTCGTATGTATTTTACGAGGTAAATTCGTATTGATTTGCATGAGTCATGACCACAGATCTGACTGGAAGAGACCATATGCCTTTGAATATAAACTGTTTATAGGGCACTCAAAGTTTCATGACATTGCTAAGTAGCCGGTTAGTATTTAAATGTCAATTGGGCTCCCAAATCAGGATTACTTTTTTATTTAATAAATTAATTAGTGAATTACGCAAGTATTTGCTCGATTTCCTCAGATGTCAAATTGCATGAACTCCAAAAGTTTAAATCACAGCATGTTTTAAGATTTTTATTATTTTCAATATAGTCTCTGTCATTTTAACTTAATAGCCTATTATAATATGTAATATACTCTATAATATAATAAATATTTATTTTACTCTGTGTCTTTTAATATGCTTGTAATTTGAACACATTTATAAAAAATAAATAATTATTTACTTTCTCTTTCTAAATGAAAAGCATTGCATTATAATAAAGTGTTTTCTTATTTCTGATGTACCTAACAATTAAAATACCCATGCATGAGCAGCTGAAAAGTTTGAGAAATCATCTTTGCTGTTTGCAGAGATTTTATTAAGGGCTATTGAGTGTTGTTAATAGACATCATTCTTCTCCGCACCTTTGTGTTGGTATTTCTGATGATGTTCTTTGTGCAATTTATCGATTAATCGAATAAACATGACCTGTGTTATCCTTAAATAAACCCGAAGAGTGTCTCGTATACGATTACATTAAAACACAAATAAGATTTATACAGCTATTTGAAACAAAAATGTCATTTAGCTATGAATGATGAAAGAAGTTTAGAGACGAAGGCATCCAGAATGCAGCCTTGATTAAATGAACACATTTTGTGACTTGAAATGAATCAGCCCTGCAGAATTCAAGGTCTTTAAATGAATGCATTCTGAATATGAAAGCTGAGAGAACAGCATGCCTTTGAATATTCACACAACAAACTGGTATGGTTACAGCATATAAATGAGCAATTGTAGAGCATCCGATTAAAGTTTTAATTATGTCTTTAAAAATGTAATAAAAAAAATTGACTATTAATATTTGTCAGGTTATCAGTGTAGACACAGGGTGCATACCTCCAGTATTCAGAAACATGATGATTCAGTGGGAGTGAAAGATTATCTCGCCTTCAGCTTTGGATTTTGAATTGCGTTTTGGATGAAAAACTTGTGAATGTAGAAAATTAATTCTTTGATTTCTCATCACACTCAAGCTGCCGATTAAAGACTTGGGGTTTGGGGGTTGAGAACCACTGTGTTAAAGGGAAAAATGCTAATTTTCTTGCTCCCCTAGAGTTAAATTTTAAATGTACATTTTAAAACCTATTTTAAACGTGACTCTTCTGTAGTTACATCGTGTACTAAGACTGACGGAAAATTTAAAGTTGCGATTCTAGGCAGATTTGGCTAGGAACTATACTCTCTGGCGTAATAATCAAGGACTTTGCGCTCGTTCAATGCGTGCAGGAGGCACAATGATATTATGCAGCAGCCGAAAATAGTCCCCTTGGTAACTTTCAATAGCAGAGGACTATTTTCAGGCACTACATAATATCAATGCGCCTCCTGCAGCCATGTTACAGCAGCAAAGTCATTGATTATTACGCCAGAATGAGAGTATAGTTCCTAGACATATCGGCCTAGAAAATCACAACTTTTAATTTTTTGTCAGTCTTAGTACACAATGTAACTACACAAGAGTCAAGTTTTAAATAGGAAAAATATCCAAACTCTTTGGTTATTTTTGTGCGTGATGCTAATGGTCTAATCTGATTCAATGGATTATGCTAAGCTATGCTAAAAGTGGTACCCCAAGAGCCAGAGATTGGCCGCTGAAGGGATTCCAAAATGGTAAAATTTAAATGTTTAACTCTAGGGGAGCTGGAAAATAAGCATATTTTCAAAAAAAGTGGAGTTTCCCTTTAAGGTATTTGATAGAGCGACTGGACTCGGAAGCAGTGGCCCTGACGTCAGACTTAAGCGGATGGCCAGGCTTCCATCTTCCAAAGGATGAAATCAAGTCTTGGCACACATTTTTCTTTTCCAAAAGCAGTTTTCCAAGAGTACATGTTAGGACGGAGAAGAAAACACAATTACAACTTGAATTTCATGTTGATGTCAATATTGTGAGTCTGGTTTGCATGCATATGTCTCCCCCTGCAGTTCAGAGGATTGTGAAGTCACAGAAACATAGCTGCTGCTTTGCTTAAAGGGATAGTTCACCTAAAAAGGTTCTCTACATTTTGTCATCATTTATTTACTCTCAAGTTGTTACAAACTTGTATAAATTACTTTGTTCTGATGAACACGAAGTAGGATATTTTAAAGAACTTAACCAAACCGATTAGAGGCCTTATTGACTCCCATATTCTTTTTTCCTTCTATGCAAGTCAGTGTGGCCTCTGATCGGTTGAAAGTTAGTAAATTATGACAGAATTTTCACTACTTGTGTGTATGTGGTGTGAAACAAGTGCTGGAACAAAAATACTTAAAGCTGTAGTGACAGCATCTTCAAAGCAATGCCAAAGCCCACACAATGTATTAAGTTTTATATGCACTGTGTTCTTGGAAAGGATAATTTCCATCTGCTGTAGTATAATACAGACATCAGCAGGATGATAAAAGTATAACCGCTAATAATGTCTTTCATTTTTAAAAGACAACTTGTATTTCATAGCTTTTCAGACAGGCTCATATCTGATTGGAATAGTTAGTAAAATAAGATTGTAAATTCTTCATTTTAATGAATCAGACAAGAAGCAAACCGTTGTAAAGTAGACAAAGTAGATGAGATTATCTGAAATATCAGGCAGTTTTAATGTAGAAAATAAAATTCAAGCTTTCTGGATATTTAAAACAGAAATATTTTTAATGTATCATTTAATAGCAGAAGTGGATTTACAGTGCATCAATCTAAAATGATCTATGAACATCTAATACAACATGTCTGCTATATTTTATTTTATTTTATAATTTTTATAGCTAACACTTTAAAAAAACAAACATTTTATAGCTAACATTTGTATTTGTAGCATGTTATGTACAGGTCTAACCAGTAATGTTTCATACATAAATATTTTTTATTCATCTTTCTGTTTATGGGGAGGCAAATGATTTTCTTGCTCACATTAAGTAAACAGATTCTGAGAAATATAGTTATCCTGATTAGTCCGTTGTGTCTATTATTTATCAAGGAAAGTAGTTATTTGTCTAAATTTGTAACATTTTCTGTGTAGAGCTTGCAAGCACTAACAAATTGTGAATCACAGTCCTGATTTGCAGTCTAAAACAATCTGTTTAACAAAAGTGCTTTATTTAAATAGGCAAAACAGCTTTGTTTATGGTTATTTAAGTGAAGAACAGACTGAAAATATTGCAGAAATACACAGCCCATGTAAATGATCTGCCATCTAGTGGTTTCCATAAGCAAGTGAAATAAAAGATTAATCGAGATATCAATGAAAGTAAACATTACATGACGCACATTTATTAAGTCTTTGTTACAGTGTGTGTCACTTCTCAAATGTAATAAAAAAAACTTCTAAAATGTGGTTTACTAGGTTAAAATAATATATTTTCCTTAAGTTTGCTGAATGAACAGGCTTGTCCCAATATTGTCTAGTTCTTCCTTATTTACATAAGTACAAATGCTGTGGTTTTTATGTTTCACTCTTTAAGACATTTAGTTATCAATTCTAGAATAAGTAGGATCTATAATGTGTGAGTAAATACACTGGAAATGTAAGGCTACTTCATAATGTTAAATATATCAGCTATCCCCTGACATAAGTGTGTTTCCAGTAATGTTATGAGTCAGCTTCATGTCTCATATACGGGATGTTGTGCGCTTTCTACACTGAGCGGAAATCTTTCTAACTAAAGAACTGTTGTTATATCTGTATGCACATATAGAGGGCGCTGTGAGGCTCAGATATCCGGATCCTCGACTGAGATTCACCCGTTCGTGTTTAACTATAGACACTAAAACTATAATCGCTTTTATATAGCCTAGTAATTCCAGGGCTTTGTATGTAAAATACCCCACTTGTAATTACAAATTTCTGTGATTGATTGGTCAAACCAGAAAAACGATGAAAAAAGTAACACGTACCACGTGACAATGCTTTTTCTCCTAGCTTTTTTGACAATAATTTTTACTTAACAATGTTGCAGAGAAAATATAATAAGTATTAAATGAATAATAGACGTTAATAAGATAAATGTGAAGAATTATTATTTAGATCAAAATAATAATAATAATAATAATAATAATAGCTAGCCCCGCCCATTTCTACACTCGCAGTCTCGTGCACTCGCTATTCTAGCGGTTTGTTCTACTCGTGTGTTTCGTCTAGTCCAGTGTCCACTTGGGCGGAACTCAAGTTTTACATTTGGCATGTTACCTATCAAGTAGTGCACAGTTATAATGCGTTGTTCTGCCTTCACTGCTGTTTGCTTTCTTTGTCTTTGTGGTATGTAGATATTTTATTATTTTCATTTTTTACTTCTTAACAAAGCACATTTGCGCTTAAATGTCCAGTCGCTTTAATATAACGTCAATTGGATATAAACAATGTATTTAACGATATGAACAATGAATACCTTTTCGGAATGTTTAATTGTAGAAATGCTTGCTGTTTGTGCATTACAAGAGTTAGATCATTTCTGTAAAAGAGTATTATAAAAATATAAAATATTGGAAATTATACTTTTACGTATACTTTAATGTATTATGTATGCTTATTGTTAGGAAATAGTTGTCTACTAAATGAATACATTTTTAGAAATATAGAAACAAACGTGTGTGTTAATAAAGTTGTATTTGTAAACATTTTAAAGCATTAGCTATCATGAAGTAACAAACAATATAGTTTATCAGCAATTATTAATCTTGGTTAATGTATTAGTGAAGTTGTTTATGTTAGTTCATTGTGAATTAACTAATGTTAACTGTTACAACTATTAAAATTAGAAGCTTATTAAGCATATAAGAAAATTACCACAAATGAACTAACAGTAATAAATGCTGTAGAAGTAATGTTCATTGTTAGTTCATGTAAACTAATGCATTAACTAATATTTACGAATACAACCTATTATTTTAAGGTGTTACCAATATAGGCCTAAATAAACTTTATTTCTATACATTTTTATTAATTTGGTATTAATGTCTCACAGATAAACTTATCTGAAATTGATCATTTCAGAATTGTCATATTGAAACATCTTTTTTTTTTCATTATTCTTCATTAGGTTTTCGATCAGAGGTTGTTTGTACTTTACCTCATGTAGAAGAGTTTACTGTGGTGAGACCTCAAAGACTGAGTGTCTCTATCAGGAGCCTCTTCAAACAGGTTTGTATGAGACCTTGTGTTGATTTTAAGTTTAACATTAGAGTTGTTTTTGTGTAAATTAACACACAATTAACATGCAGGTCCAGTCTAATAAAAGATCCCAAAGCCACGAGTTGTTTCCTGATCAACTCGCGTATCATTTATTCTTTGAAGGGAGAAATCACAGCATTCGATTGGAGAAGAACAGGTAAGTGTTGTTTGCAGATTCTCTAGACTTTATTTCAATGCGCTTTTATTATAAAGTACACTGTAAAAAATTTCTGTAGAAATTACAGTATTACTGAGTATTACTGGCAACTAGCTGCCAGTAACTTACTGTAGATTTTACATTGATGTTATTTACTGGCAATATTTTGTTCAAAGTTAAATGAACATAAAACATTTTTAGACTTTATCTTCTACAGTAAGTTACTGGCAACCAGCTGCAAAATTACAGCAAATTTTTTACAGTGTAGGTTTGTGCAAATATTTATTTCATTTTTTTTACATGCAGTCAACTCATTGCGCAAAACTATACTGAAATCTACTATCAAGAGGATGGATCTATTGTAAGCAGCAAGCCAAATTTAAAGGTAACTCTTAATCAAATGATTTCAATAATCCAAAAAAGCAGCCATGTTGAAGATTATGTTTAAAGAAAGAGCTCACATCTGTTTTCTCATCTTGAAAAAGAAAACCTTAAGGGTGTTTTCACACTTTTCAGGGCTCTGAACGCAGTTCACTGGGTCTTTGGCCCTATGTGAACACGCCAAATGGTCTTAGACCCCTTTAAAGTGAACCAAATCCAAAACGGTTCACTTAAAAACGTGCAGTATAAACACAAAGCGCTTAGGGCTCACTTGTTTTTTTCCCCGTCTGTCTCTCCCAGTAAGTTCAGTATGTGTGAAGAGTAATATATATTTGAAGAGTTTCGTTGCAAAACGAGATAACCACCGTTTTTTTTAATTGTTCAGATATCTCGTTTTTTGGTTGTGCATTCCAATTAATTTTAATTCAACTGCAGTTGGTTTGTTTTGATTTAAACCTTCATAACTTAAAAAATACAGCTAAGTAGCACCATAAAACAAAATAATAACATGATAACATAATATTAAACATGTTTGACAAAAATGTAAAAAAATGGATTTATCTCGTTTTGCAACGAAACTCTTCATTTGAACTTGGACCACTGTGTAAAGTGCTATTCGACACAATGACGCCATATATACATCGTCAATGAGATTTGAAATCATTTCTCAATCATTTCTTTGAAATCAGATTTCATCAATGTCTATGCAACATCTTTGTATCACCAGTTTATGTTATTTTAACTTATTCGTCATCCTCGTCTTCCATGTTTGGAATAAAGCATGACATCACGGAATTGAAGTGCCTCCCTATGATAAATCGCTTTATTGTTTTCCTTATTTTTTTGTAAGTCCTTTTAGATAAAAGTGTCTGCTAAATGTAAAAAGTTATATGGTTGTTACTTTATGTTGTGTGCAGACTAAAGCCTTACAAACATAATATTTTAGTCTAAATTATTGACTTTGGTTTAAAGGCGAACAGAGTATGGTAAAATAAAAGCTCAACAAAATTAACTATACAAGTGTTTAATTCATGTAATTCAGGACAATTGTTATTATCATGGCCACATTGATGACGTGGTGGACTCCTCAGTCAGTGTGGAAATCTGTTCTGGGATCAGGTATGATGCAATGGCATGTGCAAATTATATTCACATGATGTCATTTTTATGACACAGCTTCACCTTTCCTATTTGAAATTAATATTTGTGATTTGAGCATATTCTCTCTTCTGTCTATAGAGGTTTTATTAGGGTCAAACAGCAAATGTACCTGATTGAGCCTCTGACCAATCACAGTGATGGAGATCATGCCATCTATAAGCAGGAACATCTAAAGATGAGAAGAAAGAAGAGAAGCACTTCTGCTAAATCAGACGTCACCTTTTACGACCACGAACCTCCAGTATTTGCCTCTTTAAAGTACAACAGAGTAATAACATTTTCCAGTCAAACTATAGCAAATTTAAAATGCATACGAAACTCATTTTTAAACAGTTGATATATGTTCTCAGAAAGGTTTTCACACCCCAAGATTTGTGGAATTGTTTCTGGTGGTGGATAACACTGAGGTAAGAAGTTTTATTCAATATTTATGCAGGATGAATTTGAACTCCTCCTAATGGTTTTGGTCCAAATGTTTTCACTTTCATAGTATACAAACTATGGGTCAAATATGGACAGTATCAGAAGAAGAATGCTTGAAGTTGGAAATCACATTGACAAGGTATATTTTAGTTAATTAAGTAAACAAGTAATAAAATAATTACATATGAAAAGCTCAGATGCAAAACCCTCTAAGTGTGTCTGACATGTTTACAAGAGACTCTTATTCTGCCAACAAAGCGGCATTTTAAGTGGAAATAATTGATAAATGCATGTATTGGCAGGAAATGCAGATAAAAACCCAGGCGCAGACAGTTCAACAGGCACTATTAATGGCAAAAGGACAAAATTGGCAAACAAAACACTAAACAGACTGGGTGATTCTCACGAAACCATTGAAACACCACGGCACTAATGATTTTAGCTTTAAAATGTGTAATATAGTAACATTAAAAAGCATCAGAATTAACCCAATACTGTGTTCTACCTTGCACAATGTGTGATTTCAACATAAGAATTTATAATTGTAAATTTTATCTCATTTTCTGCTGAAATTCTCATTACCGCAATGTGTCCGGCTGTGTTTGAACATGCGTTATGTTGTAATTTAATCAAATTAACACAAAAATATTAGGAAAAAAAATAAATGGATGTTTTGCTAGACTACTTTAGATGACAGAATAAATATTTACTGAATATTCATGTATAATAATAATGAAGAAAAATTAGGAAAATGATGTGTCCATGCCTGATGTTCTCATCCTCCGCAACACTTTTTGAGAACAGTTTAAGCACACATACAGAATTTTAATAAAGTTTGATTTTGAGTGACCAAGCACATGGACCAGTTACTTCAAGATGGCTACCATGTAAGATCATTTTTTTTACAGTTAATTTGAAATATTGTCTTGTCAGAATGCTTACACGACATTTTGATTATCATGACCGCAACAGATGCTTATTAAATGTTAATTTAATTAATAGAAGCATAATACTTTGATTTTAAATGCATGTGCATAATCTCCAAATTATGTTTTTTCAGGTTTGTCATGTCATTTTGAAAATATGTCAGTGTTGATGTTTTCTGACTGTTGCGGTAATGAGATTTTTTAGGACACATTTTTTTAATTATGTTACAAAAAGTGTTAAATGATAAGTAAAAGTTTTAAAATAATTTTCCCATTTACTCCAGACTTTGTTTTTCAATGTCTGGTGGGAAAAAAGTAAATTTAAGCAATTTTTACATTTTCATGCTTGACATTTTTAAAACCAAGTTTTCGTGAGAATCACCCGACTGGACTTAACTATAAACTTGACAATAGATTTACTTGACTAGACTAGATTTGGTTTAACTACACACAAAAAGTAAAAAATGAATAAGCACAGACAGCAAACACAAGGGCTTTAAATAAGGGAGCAAATCAAAAGGGCATCATGTGAAAATTATGAAACAATAACAAGGTAAGTAATGAGGAAATGAAGGGTGGGGTCAGGAGACGAGACAAGGAAGCACACATCGCAACAAAAGCCATGTGCTACCACACAAAACACGTGCCACTGTCATGATCCTGCCACAAGGAGCAACAACTATTACATGTATACCAAGAGCGTTTGGTTAATATCATTCAAATTTTTGACGAAGGTGGTGTTTAGAGGCTTTTGCATCTGAGCTACTCGTATGTACAAGATATAAATGGCACAACAGAAATGTATTATATACAATTCATGCCTTTATTTGCTCTTTCAGTTGTATCGACCTTTAAATATCCGGGTTCTGCTGGTGGGTTTAGAGGTTTGGAACACACGCGATCAGATTGCGGTCAGTGTGAGTTCAGACGAAACTCTCAATCGGTTTATCGAGTGGAGAAAGAAAAGTTTGTTTACACGAGTCAAATATGACAACACTCAGTTTGTGACGTAAGTATCACAGCACGCACTTACAGAAACTAACTTACTTAAATGTGACTTACCTTCATGACAGCCCTAGATGGCCAAAAGAGTGCCAAAGTGACATAAATACCCTAAAGGTGCAGTGTGTAACTTTTAGAAAGATCTCATGACAGAAATGCAATATAATATACACAATGGTGTATAACATATTATCAGTGGTGTAAAAAGACCTTACATAATGACCTGTATTGTTTTTATTACTTTAAAATGTGCCGTTTTTATCGACATACACTGCAGGTCCCCTTACATGAAAGTGGCCATTTCGTGCCACCATGTTTCTACAGTAGCCCTAAACGGACTAATTGCTTTATAGACGGTTTCAACATAAACAAGCGGCTGTCGTGGTCTGCACGTAACTTCTGGTAAACTCCGCTAAGAATAAATAACAACAAAGTTCTTTAAAAGTAGTTTATTTATATAACAAGCAAAAAAAAAAAAACACATAGATTACATAGGAATCCAAAACATTTGTTTTTTTCGACGAGGCATTTGTTCAAGAGATCAGTTTAGCAAATAGTCAGACCATTAAAAAAACGAAACCGGAAGTAAAGTTCGGATCCAAACGTGTATCGCGTCAGCACACATGCGTCCGATGAAACCGTCTATAGAGCGTGTTTGTCACTACATTGTCTCAGACGATGAAGTGTTTGTCCTGTTGTGGCTACTGTAGCTTCTCTATGTGTTTCGAAAGGAAGGGGTGCGATGTAGACTGAGCCGCAAAAAATTATTTTTTTACTTAGTATTTTTGTCTTGTTTTCAGTAAAAATATCTAAAAATTCTTAAATTAAGATGTATTTTCTTGATGAGCAAAATGACCTAGGAAAAAAAGGCTAGTTTTTAGACAAGAAATATAAAATATAAGCAAATTTGTGCTTAAAACAAGCAAAAAAAAAAAAACAATGGAATAAGAAACATTTTCTTGTATTAAGTATTTATGAAAAAGTAAACTTATTTTGTCTCATTTTTTGTCTAAAAACTAGACTTATTTTCCTAGGCCATTTTGCTCATTAAGAAAATACACTGCAAAAATTATTTTCAAGAAAAAAATTCTTAGTATTTTTGTCTTGTTTTCAGTAAAAATATCTAAAAATTCTTAAATTAAGATGCTTTTTCTTGATGAGCAAAATGACCCAAGAAAATAAGTCTAGTTTTTAGACCAAAAATATCAAATATAAGTGATTTTGTGCATAAAACAAGTAAAAAATCTGCCAATGGGGTAAGCAAAAAAATTTGAACATTTTTCTTAAACACTAAATTCAAGAAAAAATATAGCTGCAAGCAGCAATTACCGGGGTCAAGCCAAAAAGGGCACAGAATGAAGTAAAGTTGAGTTTGGATAAGCAGACTAAAGAACCTATGTAAACCTAATGATTTCAGATGAAAAAACGCAAAAGTATTCAACAAAAATAATCTATGTTCTTGTCTACTGCAATCGTCCTTCTGTTATTGACAATCATGGAACATTAGATCACTGAAAAACATGTGAGTGGTGTTTGCAGTGACAAAACGTGTCACAACATGTTACAACAACTTAAATGAGTGAAAAGAGACCATCGCCATGTCTCTCTGATGTTCTGATGCAGAGAAAAAGCTTTTGCAAAAATGGTTAATAAGGTATTCTCATTGGTTGCTAGAGAGTAAATGGACATTCACCAGTGATTATAGTTCAATCCTTGAAAGGAATAATCCATGAAGACTCATGGTTTTAGATGTGTTGTTGCAGTAGTTTTAGGCAAAAATACCATATTCTATGTCAAAACCAGTAGGTGGCGCAATGAAAAAATTGTGCATGCAACATCAGGTCATGATTGTGTTACATCTAGCTAGTTTTATGACAATACACTTTAGTTTAGTTAAGAAACAGTTGTATGACCATAAGGCTGGCTTGTTATCAAAGGTTTTGTTCAATTATAAGGCCATCTAGTTGTGCAAGCACACAATTTTTTTTTGTGTAGCCTCAGAATGGGCTCATGCATCAGCGTATCAAATCTGGTGAAAAAATATGTTTTCGTTACGAAGTTACAACCATTTATGTCTAAAAAACACAAAATTTGAAGGTAATTTTTCGTTTTTTGCAATTTTCGGCCATTTCTGATGAAAATTTTAATATAACGCCAATAGAACTTTTTGTTCAGAAGGTAAGGTTAGTTTCTTCCTATGGTATTTTCGAGTCGATCGGAAAAACGCTCGCGGAGATATTCACGCGTGTTTTTTAAGCGCTATTTTGCTGCGCAGGGTTAACCGTAAGGCGAATTCTGGCATGTTTGGTATCGTTGGACTCGGCAACTATTCAGAACTCCAAAGAAACAAGTCCCGTGAAAATACGTCAATCGGAGCCAAAGTTATAGGCATGTAAAGCATATGTCTGACCACTAGGTGGCGCTGTGACGAAACTCTGCATGCACCCTTAGTTCCTGACTGGCATCACAAGTACCAAGTGTCATGTCAATAGGCCTAAGTTTCACGAAAATACAGCCTAAAATCTGTTTTTTTGCGCTCTACGTAAAATTCGTTAAGGCGGTATACAAGAACGGATTGATGTATCGAAATTCTTTTGATAACTTTTTGCCATGAGTGTCTCTAGATGATACATACCAATTTTTGTGACAATCGGACAAAAGCCCTAGGACGAGTTCGAAAAAGTAGAGTTTACGAATAATTCAAAATGGCGGAAAATTTTCATGACGGAAAATGACGCCATAGGGTCCAATCAAATCGTCTTGAGCCAATGAATAAGCGAAAGCAAGAATTTTGTTTCTAGGACTTACGGATCAGAAGTTATAAGCAAAAACATAAGTGCAACTTTGGACTGTTGGTGGCGCTAGCGGGTTAGAGATAGAGACTCCAAATTTGCTGTGGGGACACATTGGACTGTCCTTTATCAGTGTGCCCAATTTCATAACTTTCCTACGTACGGTTCTATGGGCTGCCATAGACCGCAATGGCGGAAGAAGAATAACTAATAATAAATATAGCTGCAAGCAGCAATGCCGGGGTCAAGCCGAAAAGGGCACAAAAGGATGTAAAATTGAGATTGGATAAGCAGATTGAAGAACCTAGGTAAATCTAATAATTTTAGATGAAAAAACAAAAAAGTTATCAACAAAATTAATCTAAGTTCTTGTCTACTGCAATCGTCCTTCTGTTATTGACAATCATGGAACATTAGAACACTGAAGGACATGTGAGTGGTGTTTGCAGTGGTCACATCATGTTACAACAAGTTTAATTAGTCAAAAGAGACCATCCCCATGTCTCTACGATGTTCTGATGCAGAGATATAGCTTTTGCAAAAACGGTTGATAAGGTATTCTCAATGGTTGCTAGGGAGTAAATTGGCAACCACCAGTGATTATAGTCAAAGCCATGAAAGGAATAATCCATGATGACTCATGGTTTTAGATGTGTTGTTGCAGTAGTTTTAGGCAAAAATACCATATTCCATCTCAAAACCAGTAGGTGGCGCAATGAAAAAATTGTGCATGCAACATCAGGTCATGATTGTGTTACATCTAGCTAGTTTTATGACTATACACTTTAGTTTAGTTAAGAAACAGTTGTATGACCATAGGGCTGGCTTGTTATCAAAGGTTTTGTTCAATTATAAGGCCATCTAGTGGTGCAAGCATACAATTTTTTTTGTGTGGCCTCAGAATGTGCTCATGCATCATCGTATCAAATCTGGTGAAAAAATCTCTTTTCGTTACAAAGTTACAACCATTTATGTGTAAAAAACACAAAATTTGAAGGTAATTTTTCGTTTTTTGCAATTTTCGGCCATTTCTGATGAAAATTTTAATATAACGCCAATAGAACTTTTTGTTCAGAAGGTAAGGTTAGTTTCTTCCTATGGTGTTTTCGAGTCGATCGGAAAAACGTTCGCGGAGATATTTACGCGTGTTTCTTAAGTGCTATTTTGCTGCGCAGGGTTAACCGTAAGGCGAATTCGGGTATGTTTGGTATCGTTGGACTCGGCAACTATTTAGAACTCAAAGGAAACAAGTCCTGTGAAAATATGTCAATCGGAGCCAAAGTTATAGGCATGTAAAACATAAGTCTGACCACTAGGTGGCGCTGTGACGAAACTCTGCATGCACCCTTAGTTCCTGACTGGCATCACAAATACAAAGTATCGTGTCAATAGGCTTAAGTTTGGCGAAGATACAGCCTCAAATCCGTTTTTTTGAGCTCTACGTAAAATTTGTTGACGCGCTATACGACAACGGATTGGTTTATCAAAATTCTTTTAATAACTTTTTGCCTTGAGTGTCTCTAGATGGTGCATACCGATTTTCAAGGCAATCCGGCAAAAGCTCTAGGACGAGTTCGCAAAAGTAGGTTTTATGAATATTTAAAAATGGCGGGAAAATTTTCATGACGGAAAATGACGTCATAGGGTCCAAACGAATCGTCTTGAGCCAAGGAATCAGAGGAAACAAGAATTTAATTTCTAGGACATACGGGTCAGAAGTTATAGGCAAAAACATAAGTGCATTTTTGGACTGTTGGTGGCGCTAGTGGGTTAGATATAGAGACTCCAAATTTGCTGTGGGGACACATTGGACTGTCGTTTATCAGTGTGCCAAATTTCATAACTTTCCTACGTACGGTTCTATGGGCTGCCATAGACCGCAATGGCGGAAGAAGAATAACTAATAATAAATATAGCTGCAAGCAGCGATACCGGGGTCAAGCCAAACATGGCAAAAAATGATTCATACATGATGACTGTCATGATTTAAGATCTAAGTTTGCATTAGTTTTATGAAAAAATAGCAATTTTTCGTATCTTGAGACCACTAGGTGGCGCTGTGCCGAAACAATAGATGGTGCCTCAGGTCATGACTGTGATGACACATACCAAATTTAGTGTAAATACGATAAAGCGATAAGGAGATATAGCCTTAAATGACTTGACCACTAGGGGGCACTGACCAAACAATAAATTGTGACTCAGGTCTTGATTGTGATGACTCCCACCAAATTTGGTGTAAATACGTTAAAGAGATGCAGAGATATAGCTTCAAATCTCTTGACCACTAGGGGGCTCCGAAAAGTTTACAAGTCCTCCCAGAACATGTTGTTGATTAACCATACCAAGTTTCATAACAATACGCAATTGCGTTTATGAAATACTTGAACTTAAAGAAAAAAAATTAAAATGGCCGACACACAAAATGGCCGACCAAAAACCATTTGGTATCGTTTGACTCGGCATGCCTCACGAAATCTAACAAGACCAGTCTCATAATTTTACATTCAAGTTTGCAGTAGTTATAAGCGAAAATGTACATTTTTTATATCTCGTGACCAATAGGGGGCAGTGTGATGAAATGGTGCTTGCACCCTCAGGTCATCACTGTTATGACATATACCAAGTCTCATATCAATACGCAAAAGTTTTACGAAGATACAGGCTCAAACACATTTTGGCGTGCTCGCCCTCGCATTCTTTGATGCGTTATACGACAACGGATAGGTCTACCGAAAAGCTTTTGATAACTTTTTGTCTGGAGTGTCTCTAGAGGATGCGTACCAAAAATCAAGCCAGTCAAACAAGCGCTCTAGGAGGAGTTCGAAAAAGTAAGTGTTCAATATAATTCAAAATGGCCGACAGGAAGTAGGTTTGACTCTAACATATTTGGTACAGTCGGACTCGGCACGAGCCAAGAAATCATTAGAGTGAAGTCTCATGTCAGTGTGGCAAATAAATCAAATGATATAAAGATTTTCAACAATTTCTTTACATATCCTGACCACTAGGTGGCGCCGTCCTAAAGATTTATAGGTGCGCTCAGAACATGTCACTGATGAACCATGGCAAATTTCGTAGCGATATGCCGTTCTGTTTGTGAAATACTGAACTTAATGAGAAAATTCAAAATGGCCGATACCCAAAATGGCCGACCGAAAACCGTTTGGTATCGTTTGACTCGACATGCCTCAAGGAATCTAACAAGACCACCTTTATGATTTTATACTCAAGTTTGAAGTAGTTATAAGCGAAAATAAGCATTTTTCGAATCTCGTGACCACTAGGTGGCGCTGTGACGAAACGTTGCAGGCACCCTCAGTTCAAGACTGTAATGACATATACCAAGTTTCGTGTTGATACACCAAAGTGTTGCGAAGATACGGCCTCACGTCCGTTTTGGCGTGCTCGCCGCCGTATATGTTGTCACGGTATACGAGAACGCATTGGTCTATCAAAAAGCTTTTGATAACTTTTTGTCAGGGGTGTCTCTAGATGCTAGATACCAAAGGACATGCAAATCGGACAAACGCTCTAGGAGGAGTTCGAAAAAGTAGGTTTTACGGAAAATTCAAAATGGCGGAAAGATGTGCATGACACAAATGACATCAATGTGTGCATTTGAATCATCATGAACCAAGGATTCAGATGAAACAAGAATTTAGTTTCTAGGACTCACAGGTCAGAAGTTATGAGCATGAACATAAGTGGATTTTTGGACTGTTGGTGGCGCTAGAGGGTTTGAGTCAGACACACCAAAGTTGCTATAATAACTTCTGAGACTGTCCTCTACATGTGTGCCAAATTACATAACTTTCCTACGTACGGTTCTATGGGCTGCCATTGACTTCAATGGCGGAAGAACTAGGATGAATAATAATAAGAAAACTAACAGAAACAATAGGTGTCTACGCCACTTCGTGGCTTGACCCCTAATAATAAATATAGCTGCAAGCAGCGATACCGGGGTCAAGCCAAACATGGCAAAAAATGATTCATACGTGATAATTGTCATGATTTAAGATCTAACTTTGCATTAGTTTTAGGGAAAAAATAGCTATTTTTTTGTATCTTGAGACCACTAGGTGGCGCTGTGCCGAAACAGTAGATGGTGCCTCAGGTCATGACTGTGATGACACGTACCAAATTTAGTGTAAATACGATAAAGCGATACGAAGATATAGCCTTTAATGACTTGACCACTAGGGGGCACTGACCAAACAATAAATGGTGACTCAGGTCTTGATTGTGATGACACCCACCAAATTTGGTGTAAATACGATAAAGAGATGCAGAGATATAGCTTCAAATCTCTTGACCACTAGGGGGCGCCAAAAAGTTTACAAGTGCTCTCAGAACATGTTGCTGATGAACCATACCAAGTTTCATAACAATACGCAATTGCGTTTCTGAAATACTTGAACTTAAAGAAAAAATTCAAAATGGCCGACACACAAAATGGCCGACCAAAAACCATTTGGTAATAATTTGACTCGGCATGCCTCACCAAATCTAACAAGACCAGTCTCATAATTTTACATTCAAGTTTGCAGTAGTTCTAAGCAAAAATATACATTTTTTATATCTCGTGACCAGTAGGGGGCAGTGTGACGAAATGGTGCATGCACCCTCAGGTCATCACTGTTATGACATATACCAAGTCTCATATCAATACGCAAAAGTTTTGCGAAGATACAGGCTCAAACACATTTTGGCGTGCTCGCCCTCGCATTCTTTGATGCGTTATACGACAACGGATAGGTCTACCGAAAAGCTTTTGATAACTTTTTGTCTAGAGTGTCTCTAGATGATGCATACCAAAAATTAAGCCAATCACATGAGCGCTCTAGGAGGAGTTCGAAAAAGTAGGTGTTCAATATAATTCAAAATGGCCGACAGGAAGTAGGTTTGACTCAGACATATTTGGTACCGTCGGACTCAGCATGAGCCAAGGAATCAATAGAGTGAAGTCTTATGTCATAGTGGCAATTTAATCAAATGATATAAAGATTTTAAACAATTTATTTACATATCCTGACCACTAGGTGGCGCTGTCCTAAATATTTATAGGTGCGCTCAGAACATGTCACTGATGAACCATGCCAAATTTTGTAGCGATACGCCAATCTGTTTGTGAAATACTGAACTTTATGAGAAAATTCAAAATGGCCAACACCCAAAATGGCCGACCGAAAGCCGTTTGGTATCGTTTGACTCGGCATGCCTCAAGGAATCTAACAAGACCAACTTCATGATTTTAGACTCAAGTTTGAAGTAGTTATAAGCGAAAATATGCATTTTTCGAATCTCGTGACCACTAGGTGGCGCTGTGACGAAACGTTGCAGGCACCCTCAGGTCATGACTGTAATGACATATACCAAGTTCCGTGTCGATACAATAAAGTTTTGCGAAGATATGGCCTCACGTCCGTTTTGGCGTGCTCGCCGCCATATATGTTGTCAATTTATACGAGAACGCATTGGTCTATCAAAAAGCTTTTGATAACTTTTTGTCTGGGGTGTCTCTAGATGCTATATATCAAAGGACATGCAAATCGGACGGACGCTCTAGGAGGAGTTCGAAAAAGTAGGTTTTACGGAAAATTCACAATGGCGGAAAGATTTGCATGACACAAATGACATCAACGTATGCAATTGAATCATCATGAGCCAAGGATTCAGAAGAAACAGGAATTTTGTTTCTAGGACTCACGGGTCAGAAGTTATGAGCATGAACATAAGTGGATTTTCGGACTGTTGGTGGCGCTAGAGGGTTTGAGTCAGACACACCAATGTTGCTATAGTAACTTCTAAGACCGTCCTCTACATGTGTGCCAAATTTCATAACTTTCCAATGTACGGTTCTATGGGCTGCCATTGACTTCAATGGCGGAAGAACTAGGATGAATAATAATAAGAAAACTAACAATAACAATAGGGTTCTACGCCCCTTCGGGGCTTGACCCCTAAATATAGCTGCAAGCAGCAATGCCGGGGTCAAGCCGAAAAGGGCACAAAAGGATGTAAAATTGAGATTGGATAAGCAGATTGAAGAACCTAGGTAAATCTAATAATTTTAGATGAAAAAACAAAAAAGTTATCAACAAAATTAATCTAAGTTCTTGTCTACTGCAATCGTCCTTCTGTTATTGACAATCATGGAACATTAGAACACTGAAGGACATGTGAGTGGTGTTTGCAGTGGTCACATCATGTTACAACAAGTTTAATTAGTCAAAAGAGACCATCCCCATGTCTCTACGATGTTCTGATGCAGAGATATAGCTTTTGCAAAAACGGTTGATAAGGTATTCTCAATGGTTGCTAGGGAGTAAATTGGCAACCACCAGTGATTATAGTCAAAGCCATGAAAGGAATAATCCATGATGACTCATGGTTTTAGATGTGTTGTTGCAGTAGTTTTAGGCAAAAATACCATATTCCATCTCAAAACCAGTAGGTGGCGCAATGAAAAAATTGTGCATGCAACATCAGGTCATGATTGTGTTACATCTAGCTAGTTTTATGACTATACACTTTAGTTTAGTTAAGAAACAGTTGTATGACCATAGGGCTGGCTTGTTATCAAAGGTTTTGTTCAATTATAAGGCCATCTAGTGGTGCAAGCATACAATTTTTTTTGTGTGGCCTCAGAATGTGCTCATGCATCATCGTATCAAATCTGGTGAAAAAATCTCTTTTCGTTACAAAGTTACAACCATTTATGTGTAAAAAACACAAAATTTGAAGGTAATTTTTCGTTTTTTGCAATTTTCGGCCATTTCTGATGAAAATTTTAATATAACGCCAATAGAACTTTTTGTTCAGAAGGTAAGGTTAGTTTCTTCCTATGGTGTTTTCGAGTCGATCGGAAAAACGTTCGCGGAGATATTTACGCGTGTTTCTTAAGTGCTATTTTGCTGCGCAGGGTTAACCGTAAGGCGAATTCGGGTATGTTTGGTATCGTTGGACTCGGCAACTATTTAGAACTCAAAGGAAACAAGTCCTGTGAAAATATGTCAATCGGAGCCAAAGTTATAGGCATGTAAAACATAAGTCTGACCACTAGGTGGCGCTGTGACGAAACTCTGCATGCACCCTTAGTTCCTGACTGGCATCACAAATACAAAGTATCGTGTCAATAGGCTTAAGTTTGGCGAAGATACAGCCTCAAATCCGTTTTTTTGAGCTCTACGTAAAATTTGTTGACGCGCTATACGACAACGGATTGGTTTATCAAAATTCTTTTAATAACTTTTTGCCTTGAGTGTCTCTAGATGGTGCATACCGATTTTCAAGGCAATCCGGCAAAAGCTCTAGGACGAGTTCGCAAAAGTAGGTTTTATGAATATTTAAAAATGGCGGGAAAATTTTCATGACGGAAAATGACGTCATAGGGTCCAATCGAATCGTCTTGAGCCAAGGAATCAGAGGAAACAAGAATTTAATTTCTAGGACGTACGGGTCAGAAGTTATAGGCAAAAACATAAGTGCAATTTTGGACTGTTGGTGGCGCTAGTGGGTTAGATATAGAGACTCCAAATTTGCTGTGGGGACACATTGGACTGTCGTTTATCAGTGTGCCAAATTTCATAACTTTCCTACGTACGGTTCTATGGGCTGCCATAGACCGCAATGGCGGAAGAAGAATAACTAATAATAAATATAGCTGCAAGCAGCAATGCCGGGGTCAAGCCGAAAAGGGCACAGAAGGATGTAAAATTGAGATCGGATAAGCAGATTGAAGAACCTAGGTAAACCTAATAATTTTGGATGAAAAAACAAAAAAGTTATCCACAAAAATGATCTAAGTTCTTGTCTACTGCAATCGTCCTTCTGTTATTGACAATAATGGAACATTAAGCACTGAAGGACATGTGAGTGGTGTTTGCAGTGGCAAAACATGGGTCACAACATGTTACAGCAAGTTAAATGAGTCAAAAGAGACCACCCCCGTGTCTCTACGATGTTCTGATGCAGAGATATAGCTCTTGCAAAAAACGGTTGATAAGGTATTCTCATTGGTTGCTAGACAGTAAATTGACATCCACCAGTGATTATAATCCAAGCCATGAAATGAATAATCCATGATGATTTATGGTTTTAGATGTGTTTGTTGCAGTAGTTTTAGGCAAAAATTACCATTTTCTATCTCAAAACCACTAGGTGGCGCTGTGACAAAATTGTGCATGCAACTTCAGGTCATGATTACGTTACATTGAGCTAGTTTTATGTCTATACACTTTAGTTCAGTGAAGAAACAGTTGTATGACCATAGGGCTGGCTTGATATCACAGGTTTTGTTCAATTATAACGCCAACTAGTGGTGCAAGCAAGCAATTTTTTTGTGTAGCCTCAGACTGTGGTCGTACATCAGCGTATCAAATCTGGTGAAAAAATCTCTTTTCATTGCGAAGTTATAACCATTTATGTGTAAGAAATACAAAATTTAAAGGTAATTTTTCGTTTTTTGCATTTTTCGGCCATTTCTGATGAAAATTTTAATATAACGCCAATAGAACTTTTTGTTCAGAAGGTAAGGTTAGTTTCTTCCTATGGTGTTTTTGAGTCGATCAGAATTACGCTCGCGGAGATATTCGCGCGTGTTTTTTAAGCGCTATTTTGCTGCGCAGGGTTAACCGTAAGGCGAATTCTGGCAAGTTTGGTATCGTTGGACTCGGCAACTATTCAAAACTCCAAGGAAACAAGTCCCGTGACAATACATTGACCGCAGCCAAAGTTATAGGCGTGTAATACATTAATCTGACCACTAGGTGGCGCTGTGACGAAACTGTGCATGCACCCTCAGTTCCTGACTGGCATCACAAGTACCAAGTGTCATGTCAATAGGCCTAAGTTTGACAAAGATACAGCCTAAAATCAGTTTTTTTGCACTCTACGTAAAATTTGTTAAGACGGTATACGACAACGGATTGATGTATTGAAATTCTTTTGATAACTTTTTGCCATGAGTGTCTCTAGATACTACGTGCCGATTTTCGTGGCAATCGGACAAAAGCTCTAGGACAAGTTCGAAAAAGTAGGTTTTACGAATAATTCAAAATAGTGGAAAAATTTACATGACGGAAAATGACGTCATAGGGTCCTTTCGAATCGCCTTGAGCCAAGGAATCAGAGGAAATGAAAATTGTGTTTCTAGGACATACGGACCAGAAGTTATAAGCAAAAACATAAGTGCAACTTTGGACTGTTGGTGGCGCTAGCGGGTTAGACATAGAGACTCCAAATTTGCTGTGGGGACACACTGGAGTGTCCTTTATCAGTGTGCCAAATTTCATAACTTTCCTACGTACGGTTCTATGGGCTGCCATAGACCGCAATGGCGGAAGAAGAATAACTAATAATAATTGTAAAAAGAAAACTAACAAATACAATAGGGGTCTTCGCCCCTTCGGGGCTTGACCCCTAATAATAAAATTAAGAAAACTAACAAATACAATAGGGTTCTACGCCCCTTCGGGGCTTGACCCCTAATAATTATTATAAAAAGAAAACTAACAAATACAATAGGGTTCTACGCCCCTTCGGGGCTTGACCCCTAATTAAGAAAAATTTGCTTACCCCATTGGCAGATTTTTTTGCTTGTTAAATTACACATCCAATTACACATTAAATTAAGTACAATGTTGATGTTAAAAACTGCTAAGTTAGCGCTATATGCTAGTTAATGCTATATGCTAGGGTTTTGGGGTGAAGTTTTACTATTGACGTTACAGTTACAAAAAACAAAAAAATAACACAAACTTTTCACTCAGAAACGTCCATTAACAATCTCCAAACAATTCATTATTCCTCAAATTCTGGATCTTTGACTGATACAGGTGTAAACATAAGGTCTGCTTGCACACACAGAGCTACTGACATGAGCAGCTCTGAGAAACAGCCAATCAGAGCCGAGCTCAACATTATTATTTATGACCCTTTCAAATAACGTAATAATAGACTACAATTGAAAAAAAATTCCGTAGAAATTGCAGCTGGGTTGACGGTAATTTACCGTATATTTACATTTATGTTATTTACTGGCAAGAGTTTGTTCAAAGTTAAATGAACATTAAACATTTACAAGTGTTTGTCTTTACAGAGTAAAAATAAAAAACAGCATCAAGCAAAACATTCTGGAAAACAAAATCTGAAGCAAAAACAGAAAAAGGTTGATGATGATTTCTGGTTCCCAGAATGCTTTGCATGAGGCTGTTATTGTATAGTTTTATTCTGTAAAGATAAAGACTTGTTAATATTTAAAATGTATTTAACTTTGAACAAACTCTTGCTAGTAAATAACATAAACGTAAATCTACGGTAAATTTCCGGCAACCCAGCTGCAATAACATTGAAATATCTACAGAATTTTTTACAGTGTATTTAATTCTAATGGCAAATCCTAGGGTTGTAAATGGTCAAGTAAAACCATCTCTGAACAATTTAACAGATTATTTTAATACATTCTTTGGCGCCTTTAAAGTAATTCATATGTGAAATAGTTCAAATTTTTTGAACCATTTGAAATAATGCTTCATGTAACAACGCCAAAGCAGATGTGACCACACAGCAATGTGACAAGCAAATGTGGTTCAGCTTAGGGCAAGATTACATATTTTAAATGTAATGTGTTTATTTGCCTTATTGTATTTCTACACTTTTGTTGTATATTTTTTCTTGTAGTGGAATTGATTTTTTGGGTGACACAGTTGGTTTAGCGAAGAGATTTGCGATGTGCACTGAAAACTCAGCGGGTGTCAACCAGGTATGATCTGATTTATTTAAATAAACAAGATAAAATAGTTTGATCAAAAACGTTAAAAATAAAGAAACTGTTCTGTTGTGTTATTTCTTTCAGGATCATAACCAAAACCCACTGGGATTAGCATCCACTATCGCACATGAGATGGGCCACAACATGGGCTTGTCCCATGATACAGATAACTGCAAATGTGATTCTGCCAACTCCATCTGTATCATGACAAAGCGTGTTGGGTAAGACTGCATACTGCATACATTACATAAAACACCATCCATCCATTCTTTCATATCTTAACGTAAAAACAGGCCACAAAACACAGCTTTGGTCAAGGTCAAGTTTATTTATATAGCCCTTTAAAACAGCATAAATACTGACCAAAGTGCTGCACAACATACCAAACAAAACATTGACATACAATAAAATTTCAACACACCAATAATAAAATATCAAAAGAAAATTAGAACAAAAGTAGTAAAATTAAGACAGAAAGACATTATACAATTTAAAACAATATTTAAGACCAAACATTTTTTAATGAATATCAAAATCACCCATAAGCCTGAGAAAAAAAAAATGTTTTAAGAGAAGATTTAAATGTAAAAAGAGTAGGAGAAAGTCTAATAGATAGCTTAGTTTTATAACAACATTGCTGAGCTGTTGGGAAATGACCTTTACCTGATCTTATTATATGTATAGCAACCTGTTTCCAGACCGGTTTAGTGACTGCAGTCTGGAGCAGCTGAGTATGTTTCTGGATAATGCCAACCCCAGTTGCCTGCTGGACATTCCCAGCTCAGACAAACTTTATAGCGGGCCAGTGTGCGGCAATGCTTTCCTGGACCCTGGAGAGGAGTGTGACTGTGGGAACGTGGAGGTACTGCGCACACCCTGTCTCATAGAGGATATTTACATAATAATGATTTCCGTAAACGGGAAAGTTTTTATGCAATTGGGCTATTTGTTCACACAACACACTGAAAAAAATGACTTTCTTACTTAGAATTTACTTTTTTCATAAACACTTAATTCAAGAAATGTTTTCTTAATCCATTTTTTGGCAGATTTTTTGCTTGTTTTAAGTACAAATTCACTTAAATTTTATATTTTTTTGTCTAAAAACTAGACTTATTTTCCTAGGTCATTTTGCTCATTAAAAAACAAAACAAATCAAAAATACTAAGTAAGAAAGGCAATTTTTGCAGTCCGACGTTTTGGGGTCTTTTTTAATGCAAACTTTGGGTTGCAAAGTTTTTAAAAATGGTGTCTTGTCACCTCTGTGTAAACTATGTAAATGCGAAACTGTGCTAACGGAAAACCCGCACTGTAAAATGTGCTCATTTTCCAGCTCCCCTGGAGTTAAGCATTTGATTTTTACCGTTTTGGAGTCCATTCGGCTGATCTCCAGGTCTGGCTGTACCAATTGAAAATAGACCTTTTGCGAGTCACGCGCGCAATGTGTTGGCAGAAAAACTATGGAAATGAATGAGACACGAGTGAAACAAACAATATAACTCACTAGAAAATGTTTTGTTGTGCTGTTGAGTGTCAGAATAGGAATGCCAAAATAGATAACCTACATTTTCATAGTATACCGTCGTTGAAGAAACCATTTGATGATAAACGTAGGTGTTTATGGTTGCAATAAGCCCTCAACCGGACAGACTGGAGTGATGAAATCATCTGAAAATCTTTAATAATTTGAATAGAAAATAATTAGAGAAGATATCCGGTGTTTTGTCGAAGTCTGTTCCCTCTATGTGTTTCTTATAGCGTTTTCATCAAGTTACGTTTATAATTTATTTAGAAAGATTAAAGATTAGTTCATAATATCAATAATATTACCATTTATTAAAGTTTTCATATTTTTTTCGTTTTCTATTACTATTTTTTACCTTATATCTTAGCCTATGTCTTCTTCCTGTTTGTTCTAAATTATGATGTTTACTAATAAATATATAAACACAGCACACACACACACACACGATGTAAAGTG
The DNA here is from genome assembly GCF_027580225.2 of Misgurnus anguillicaudatus. NCBI lineage: Eukaryota > Metazoa > Chordata > Actinopteri > Cypriniformes > Cobitidae > Misgurnus > Misgurnus anguillicaudatus. The sequence goes on from NC_073340.2 coordinate 11,247,464, forward strand.
TTAATAATATATAAACAGGCCTATACAAATTAATTTGTATGTAAACATAATAGTTTTATATCAAACACGTAGGCTAAAAATATAAGAAAGAAATTGAAAACAGGAAATTATGAAATATTTAATAAATGATATTATACAGAATACATGATAGTATTGCTCTTATAAGTACTTTAGTGATTCATACTGTAAAAATAATTGATTTACCAATAAAAAACAATACATATACATTACATACATGCACACATATCAGTAGCCAAGCCATTTAAACTTTTAATTTATTTAAAAAATAAACGTAACTTGGTGAAAACGTTATAAGAAACATTACACTTAAGAGAAATATAGGGGAAACAGACTTCTACAGAACACCGGATCCTTAAAAATCACAGTTTAACGCTAAAACACTTCATACCGCTATTGAGAAGCATTCACTTTCTGCCACCAGTTGGGCTCCGCCCACAAAAAACATCATCTCTGTTTGCAAACACGCAAAAGGTCTATAGTCCCCTGCTATTGAAAGTTACCAAGGGGACTTTTTTCGATCAGTGGGTAATATCATTGGCCTGCTGCAGCCATGTTACAGCAGCATCGTCCTTGATTATTACGCCAGCTTGAGAGTATATCTGCCTAGAAAATCACAACTTTTAATTTTCCGTCGGTCTTACGACGTAACTACAGAAGAGGCAAGTTTTAAATAGAAAAAATATCGAAACGCTTTGGTTATTTTTGAGCGCAATGCTAATGGATTGTGCTAAGCTATGCTACATGTAAAAGTGGTAACGCCAGACCTGAAGATCGGCTGAATGTATCCCAGTATGGTGGGGATCAGGTGTTTAGCTCTAGGGGAGCTGGAAAATTAGCATATTTTCAAAAAAGTGGAGTGTCCCTTTAAAGCTTATCTTTGACTGACACCTGACTTGTCCTATTGATGACTAATGGGATTTACTTTTTTATTTAAGGAATGTGAAAATCTGTGCTGTAATGCCACGACCTGCAAGCTCACTGATGGCTCACAGTGCGCTCAAGGAGACTGCTGTGAGAATTGCAAGGTAATGTTCAGATACTACATGTTCTGCATTTTCCCCTAAAGACACAAACACGCAGGAGAGAGTGAGCGAGTGGAGTCCGGTTCTTCAAAGCAACTGTAAACTTCCCTCACCACAATGTAAGGCCCGCCTCTCCCCTCATTCGATTTGACAATGGAAAGACGCGAATGACGTCGGGCGCTTTTCTGCTCTCAGCACTCCTTCAAAAGCGCGTGCTGCGGCCGGCGGCAAAAACCGCAAGGCGCTCGGCGCGCATAAACAGCGCGCAAACGCTCCCTGCCCATAGAGTATCATTCAAAAAAGGCGCCTGCAACTGCCATAAACGTTTTTGGTGTGATCAGCCCCTTATCCGTGTCTGTACCAGTGCTTTAAGTGGGCCGTTACCACCACCTCTCCGTGGGCGCCCAGAACGTGCTTTTAGCGTACCGGAACGCTCATTTGCACATCTGTTTAAATTAGAGGTTTAATTTTATCCTTTGGCTGCGCTGCCGCTTTTTAGATCGCCATTCACAATGCACGCTTCATAATTTGTCCCACAGAGAGCAGAGACTACATTACCCATACACCCTTGAGTTTTACAAGTTAAAAGTCAGTGCTAATGGTCTAATTAGATTCAATGGATTATGCTAAGCTATGCTAAAAGTGCCAGACCCGGAGATCAGCTGAATGGATTCCAAAACTGTAAGAATCAAACTCTAGGGAAGCTGGAAAATGAGCATATTTTCAAAAAACGTGGAATGTCCCTTTAACCAATAGTTAAAGTTACATTCTATCCCAAACTCCAAATCTAACCCCAATAGAAAAAACAATTGAGTAACATATACGTGAAACTGACACAGAAAAAAAAATCCATGGTACAGACACGGAAAATGGGGGAGATCCGTGACAATGACCTGGATAAATGAGCAAACTATTCCGTGACTGTACCACAGAACTTTGTGAGATCATGTTGGTCTGATATAGTCTGGCTATGAGTAACCCACTTTCAGACAAATTAAACTTGAATTTGGTTGAATGTCGATTTTACCAAAATAACTTGTGAGATGCGAAGTCTACAGTGTTTGCAAAATGTTTGATTTTATTTCTTTATTTCATTTTTTTTTGGGCTATGGTTAGACGTCTATTACATTTCCAATATTTGCCTTATTTTAGCTTAGATGTCTAAGCTGTGTTTGGACGGCTATCAGGCATCTTTTAAGTGCACAATTGTTTGCAGGCTGTAGAGCTGAGGTCAGTGAGAAGGAATGCTTGGATATCTGCTTAGTGCACTTGAGTGTTAAACGGCTAAAGGTGACGCCTAAAAAGCATTCAGTGTCTCCTTAAACATACAGTCAGTATCTGGAAGGGAATCCAGCTTCAAGAGTCCAGCCTTCATTTCCTGAGTCCGTTTTGGGCGTGTGTCTGCTTCCCAGTTTAATTTGTTTGTTTGGTTTAAAGTCTGGGAATGTGTGTAGTCTTTTACATAATGCGAGCATGGGTTTAGAAATGAAACGGTATGGTTTAGATTTTGTGTTGTTTAAGGGAAAGTTTAACTTCACCCAGTGCTTTAAGTGGGCCGGTACATGCCAATAATCAGGACCGCCACGTCCAGATATAGCTCTTGAGCGTACCACCACCTCTCCGTGCGCCCAGAGGTTTAATTTAATCCTTTGGCTGCGTTGCCGCTTTTCAGAGCGCCCTTCACAATTAAATGCACGCTTCCTAATTCGTCCCACCGAGAGCAGAGATTACATTACCCATACATCCTTGAGTTTTACAAGTTAAAAGCGCATGCGTCACTTTTGCTGCTGTCAGTCAGTGTCAACGTGGTCTGGAGAGGTGTGTGTTTGTGTGTGAAATGCGCAACCATAGCTGCTCGGTTAAAAATTAACACTTTCTATGCCCTCTTGGCTTTAGACTCTGAGTAGTAAAAGAACAAAGTCAAAATCAGAGGACTCGCTGGCTGACATCCCACCAAGCTAGAATGATAGCTGCAGGTCAGACGCAAGCCTTTTTTAATACCCTTTTGTAGGTAAGTGACAATCTCCGCTGTTGGGGCTGTCAGTTTGGTTCCACTCGACGCAACTTCGGATTTCCTCAGCCGATGTGCAGAGTAAAAACATTATTGAAATTGTAATATACATTTAGGTTAATTGCTAAAATACAAGTGAACAAAATTTCAATTAATTTCAACGACGCGCACGGGAGTTTTCCCAGCAAAATGGAAAACAATGGGACAAAATAAAGTGATGACCTTCGAGTTTCAAATGGCCAGTATTTTGTTATTCTTAAACCCATAGACATGGTCTTGGTGACATTTAAAAAAAAAATTCAAGCTCTTTCTATCTGAACAACTAGTTTTAGCAATTAATCATGTTGAAAATTTTTACTTGCATATCTTTTACACATTTTATTTATGTTCAATAGCTCTTTCTACAGTAGGTCTTTCGAACGGTATTTTGCAAATTTTATTTATATCAGTAGCTATTTCTAGCTCAAGCAACTTATAAAAGGATTTATTATTTTTTACAAGGTCGTCTGTAGAATGCTGTATATAAAACCCCTTCAATATAGGAGTCGTCGAGTCAGCAAAAAATAAAAAAAATAAAAAATAGTACCGGCACCTCTTTTGGGCCACTTAAAACACTGACTTCACCCAAAATAAAACTTCTGTCATCATTGTCTCAGGGCTCAGGTCCGACTTGTCTGGGACAAGTGAATGTTTTGGATGGGGAAGTGAGAGAGAATTTTACTTACCTTACCGGACAAGTAACTTGAAAACGCCCGTCACAAATCTAAACTGACCGCCATAAATAGATTTCTGCACTTCACATTTTTCACTACTTCTCTCTCGCGTGACAGGTTCTGTACACGCACCCAGTCACTCCGCAGCGACTCTGATCCCTCATTTAAGCCTCATTATACTTTTCGGATACGAAGCCATGCGCAAAGTAATAAAATGCTGCACACCACGGGCACCAAGCACGCACGTCCGCCACTCTCGTGCAGAAATGTGCACTTAATGCGCGTGGCAGCGTGCACAACATTTTTGTAGCTTGCGCTTGTCTCCGCATTCTACCTGACCGCATATTAGTTACCCGTTATTCACATATCCCCCATCAGATGTGCCACAAATAAACTGTATCTGTGGGAAAAACTGAAATGTCCATCCGTATTTATTTTCCAATCTATTTTATTAAGATACAAATAGAAAATACAGGAAATATGTACAAAAAACCATTCAGGACTAAATGTCTTCTTTAGGCATCGTCTGTGTTTAGTGTGACCTCTCTTGTTTTTGAGCAGAATGAAGTAAAAAAGATTAATTTCTTTAAAATTAGAAATTAGGATTTAATTTTATTTAGGTTTAAGAGATCCTGCAGTTTCCTGCTATTCCTCAAGGGGAAGGGGAGTTTACCCTAAATACTTGACACATTAGTTTACATTTTTATACTGTTTTTAATACTATATACACATTTCCTGTATTTTCTGGATGTGGAGAGACTGAGAAACAATTATATATGATCACTATAACATTGCAAAAACAACAAATCTAATTGTGACATGGTGGCCTAAGACTTTTGCACAGTATTGTACCTCTATTAGTAATTCTTGGTAATGTGTTAGTCATTTCAAATGTTGTCTGCTGTAAGACTCAGCCGGGAATATTCGTCCCATTCTGCTTTCTGTATTACCCTTTTTTGGTAGACTGTGGTTGACAGTGATTTGCTATTTACTGTGTTTTTTACTCTCTTGTCAGATAAAAGATTCTGGGAGTTTGTGTCGTGAGTCTGCAAACCAATGTGATCTTGAAGAGTACTGCACAGGACTGTCAGAGAATTGCCCGGAGAATGAGTTTCACATGAACGGCATTCCCTGCAATCAGGGTTACTGTTACAATGGCCAATGTCCCACTCACCTCCAGCATTGCCAAAGTCTTTGGGGAGCAGGTACGTTTCTAGAGTCTAAAACAGTCAATTACGACTTAAAGGTGCCGTAGACTGTAAAACTGTATTTAGCTACGAATAGATAAATAATAAGAGTTGTGTACATGGTATTGACATATTATGAGCCTCAAACACAATGGTTTCCTCCTTATGTAAACCTCGTGAAAACAGGCCAATCTCAACATAACACCAACTGTGACGCTGAGATATACGCCCCAACATTAAATTACACATTAAATGAATTACAATGCTAAAAGTTAGCGTTATTTGCTAGTTAATGTTATATGTGCTAGTGTTCAGGCTAAAGTTCTACTATTGACGTTACAGAACTTACCACTCCATTAAAGGACAAGTTCGGTATTTTACACTTAAAGCCCTGTTTTCAGATTGTTTATGATGAAATAGAATGGTTTTGACTGAAATTTGGACATATGATGCTGGCCCGAGAATTTTCGGGTGTTTAATGTATCACCTCCCACCTCTATAATGGGTGCACTGGAACAATCCTTCCTAAAATCCATTAAACTTTTGTTTACAAAGACGTGAAACTCACCGAGTGGTCGGGGGTGTTCACTGGTGTGCTCTAGCGGGAATCGCTGCAAAGGATGCTTTCCAACAGCTGTTTTATCGTAGTTTTGTATTAGATGTGCTATGAGGTACGGTATTACTCCGCGCCGGGAACTTTGTTTCTATTCTTCAAATTGGCAAAGACGGATTATCGCCACCAACTGGGCTGGAGTGTCTATTATTCAAACTCTCAACGGAAGAATATACGGGTGTGAGGCGTTTGGAAAAATAGGTCCACAAGTCTACAACGAATGCTAGAGCAGTTGTTGGAGGGCATCTTTTGCAGCGATTTTTGTGTGAGCATATCAGTGAACACCCCTGACCACTCGCTGAGTTTCACATCTTTGTAAACGAAAGTTTAATGCATTTTAGGAAGGATTGTTCCTGTGCACCTATACAGCCATTGTAGAGGTGGGAGGTGATACAACAAACACCCGAAAATTCTTGGGCCAGCATCATATGTCGAAATTTCAGTCAAAACCGTTCTATTTCACCATAAACAATCTGAAAACAGGGCTTTGGGTGTAAAGTACTGAACTTGTCCTTTAACAATCTTCAAACAATTGATTATTCCTCAAATTCCGTATCATTGTATCTGATACAGGCTCAAACGGTCTGTTTATACACACACAGAGCTACTGAACTGAGCTGCTCTGTGAAACAGCCAATCATAGCAGAGCTCATCATTATTATTCATAACCCTTTAAAATAAGGTTATAATAGACCATTTCATCCTGGGGACAAATCTTAGGGTTGTAAATGGACATGTAAAACATTTCTGGGTAATTTTTGCATTTAATAAAGTCTTCTATGTAAAGAATAATGTCTTCTTTGACACCTTTAAAGTTTTTTTTTCTTTTAAAAGACACTTTAACAGTTATTGAAACACCTGTCCAAGGGTCAAGTTCATTCCACCCCACCCCGATTTAGTCAGAGCTTAGCAAAGATAAAGTTTTCTCAGGCTTTGTTAATGTTTTCCACCTGCATATCTGTTTATATTTTTAGGTGCCGTAACGGCATCTAATGAATGTTTTTTCCGAAACACATTCGGCAAAAATGATTCTCACTGCGGAAAGACCAATAATGGTTACAGAGCCTGTACCAAAGAGTAAGTTCAAGTTTTTTCCTTTCCTGTTGAGTTGTAATTTAACCTGTGCTGGGTTGTTTTAACCCATTGTTGGGTCAAATATAAAAAAAAATCTGGGTTAATTTAACCCAAAGGCTGGTGTAGATTTTTGAATATTTTTGGTGTAATGTGATACTTTACTAGGCAATGCTTTCGGTCTGTGCTTTTAAACCTTCCTCCCTTTTCTTCATACAGAAACATGTTTTGTGGAAAGATATTTTGCAACGGAGGAAACGAATACCCTGTTACAGGTCAGAAAGCTATCATCAAAACCTTTACAGGTGTAACATGTAACATAGCTGGAGACTGGACAGAAGAGGACACCCTCAGCATGGTGCCTACTGGAACAAAATGTGGAGACAACAAGGTAAGCATGCAACGATTATTACAGCAGGTGTTCATTTAGTAAAAGAGCCAAAAATACAATGTCTTTCTGTTTTACATTCCAACAAGGTTTGCTATGATTTTATGTGCCAAGACCTGAATGTTTACGACAGTGACAAAAACTGTTCGCTGAAATGCAATGGAAGAGGGGCAAGTTCAAATGTTTTATTGCACATATTTATAATTCATAACACGAAAAGCTGTATGAGTGGTATTATTTATCATTTTTGCAGATTTGTAATCACAAGAAGCAATGCCATTGTACCGCCGGTTGGGCGCCACCATACTGCGATGTGAAATATTCTGAATTGGCACACAGTAAGAAGATTGCTCATCTTTTCTAAAAATTCCTAAATGTGTTTAATAACCTGTAGTAATCTAATAATTTAACTCACTCAACGGTTTAGAGCGGGTAAGGGTGGTTGGCATCTGTGTTGCTGCGGCAGTCATTTTTCTCATGCTGGTATTTGGAGTTTTTGGAGTGTATTATTATAAAAAAAGAAAAGCCATCAGTCACAAGACGTGAGTAGTTTCAATGAACATCAGCTATGAATATATCTTACTGGTTGACTGCATTTTCAAATGTTTTTTTTAATTATTTGATATAGTCAGCTCATTGTGTCTGTCAGTATTCTCACACTTGTCTGCTTGTATACAGCAAAGAGTTATCATCAGGACAGCTGACTCATCTTCATAAAAACAGCTCTGTTAGGAGGAACCCCTCCGAAATCAGCCAACCCATATTCATGGAAAGCTCTGTGACTCGACCCTGCACCCCAATAACTGCTAGAACGACTCCGACCCGTCCTGCCCCTCCTGTTAGAAAACCTTCATAATACTACTTCTTATTTACTGTAATGCATACTGTATAAAGATTTAAGGCATGTAGTAATCATAAACTAATGTAGAGTCATCAGGACTTATGACTAAGTCATTGTTAATTAATACAGTAACCAACAACTAAAAAACATGTAATGTTGTACTTAAAGGCTCTCCAAGCGAATAATGTGCTACGTCACTTCCTGTTGATGTTTGAACTGTTTTCAAACAAACGGAGCGTAGCTAACCCCTCACCCTCCCTCACCCGTCCGTGCTTTCATGAACGCGCCCACCCCCAAATCCTTCTTGTCGTTTATTGGCTGGAAAACTTTGGTATGTTTTGTTGTGCTAGGTTTGGCCACTATGTTGATATTGCCGTTTGTCGAGCCTGAGCTGTCTACAGAGATCGCGTTTTTTTACAGTTTGATGAGCGGACAGGCAGCAAGCAGATAGTGAGAAGATGTTTGCTGTATGTAACAAAAAATGTTTTATGGTCTAAAACGCGTCAATTCGCTTAGAGCACCTTTAATGATGACTTTTCATTAGTTTATGATTAAGTAAAAATACTTTGGTGTCATAGTTTCCTATTATTCATGAAGCCTTATTATAAAGTGTTATCAATATATTTTTGGTCAGAAAAAAACATTAAATGTTTTTTTCTTATATTCTGTCTGCAGCCTCCTAAAAAGCCTGTAACCCAACCACGGCAGACCGCAGTAACCCAGGTGAGATAAACTATTGATAGCATGGCACATCTTTTGAATTTATTAAGAAATTAATTCATCTGTTTGTTTGTTTATCTGTTAAAAACTAATACAATTAATGATATTTTATGGTATTCAGTTCGGTCATCATTTATTTTACAAAATCTTATCCTAAACCCCTTCAAGCTTTGCCTTTCATGGAAACCAAAAAGAGGAATTTAGTAGAATGTAACTTACGTTCCACATTGTACTTAAAAAGGTTGCAACATTATTTGGTGTTGTTACACCATTTCAACTGTAACAGGAATTCAGTGCAAATAGTACTGAAAAGTATTGCATTATCAGCTAAGCAATATGCTCATTTACTCCGGTTAAACTTGACTAAAAATCAATTGTAAGCCAAATTTCTTAATGTGAGGATCACTTTATCTATGGCACGGTTTGTCATACAAAAGAAAGCAGCTTACTAAGTTATAGAACGGAGCTGATGTTATGTTCATGTATTTGTAGGGCATCAAGTCAACCCCTCCACCTGTTCCTCCACTGAAACCATCTCTGGCAAAAGGATCCTTCAAGACAGATCAAGTTAGTTACTTTTCTCTTGAAGTGAATTAGTTTGCTTTGATAACACATACAATTTCTAAAACTTATTCATTCAAAGTTTGAAGGAATATTAGCTGTGCACTCTTAGTTGACTTTACTAGAAAATTGCGCGGAAACCCGTTGCACTAAATCATTTGAGTTTTTACAGGGTGAAACTAAACAGGTTAAGTTGTATTAACATAGAACCTTTATTGGGTGTAGCAAACAAATCAAGTTGGCATTAGTAGTCTTTACTAAAAAGCATTAGTTCACATTATGATGTGGATATGTTTTATAAAATAACTATTAAGTTAAACAAAAGTAAGCATAATTCAGCAAACTTAATAAAAAAAAAACAACATAAATAATGTAAGAGCTTAAACCTTTATGACATTTTATTATCAAATATTTAAAGTTCTTATCAGTTATTATTCTGTGATAAAGCATAAATAATCAAAATATTCAGGCGCAAAGGTAAATAGGTATTCCTGTATTAATAATTTGACTTCTATGTTTTAGGTTAATGAATTGTGTATGCTTAAAAGTTTAATGAACTAAAATTTTTAAGCATAGGTCCAAAACCCAAATTATAACACGTCCCTGTCACGGTTAATCCGTGTCATGTCTTGTCTCTGTTCCGATTGTTATCACCTGGACATTCATTGATTAATTACCTGCCTCATCACACCTGTTTGTCATTTAGTCTGTGTGTTATAGTGTATACCTCTGTCTTCTGTTTGCTCACTGCTGGATCATTGTCATTTCTTCCCTGTCTGTTCCTGTGTTGGATGTTCCTGTTTTACTCGATGTTGTATGTTACTCGTGTTTTGTTTCCTGATTTATATTAAATGTTATTTATTTCATGTGAACTCTGCACTTGCGTCCTTACTCCCGTTCCCCGTTCGTGAATCGTGACAGTCCCATTCTGGTTCTTCATTCTGATTGGTTGAAACACACTCTAAGCCATGATAAAATACCCCGGTAACCCCACGGTTCAGACCGCATTACATAAGTAACACTGCGCCACTGTTGCTGCGTACTGATTTATGAAAATAAACACCACAGTCATATTTTTAATGATATTTAAGTTTTCTACAATTGCACAATTAATGGTGATATCCAGATAAATGTCAATAAATATTGAGTCACTAAAGAGAAAACGTTCCCTGAGGAGTTCTTTAACCTCAAATTCATATTTCCCCTAATATCCACTAGATGGCTATCTTACCCAAATTAAACACTGATGCATTCACTCAACACTAAAAACACCATGTAAGTTTTGATCATGGCTCTGAATCTGATCTCTTACAAAAGTTCTTCAAAAATTTGGAATTATCTCTAGCCTGGGTGCCAGCCGATCTTAGCCCCGCCCACAACATTTTGAGAACGGGAAGATCGAATTCTGACTAGAATTGAGTATAACAACGTCAGGCTAAATTATCTCAGCTTTTAGCTGAAATTTTGAGAGGTGATGAGAGAACAAATTAAGGTAGGATGAATCGAGTTTTTTTTTAACGCAGACGTCTGTTCTTTCATTTGATATATTATGTTTATTTTACAACTTAAAAAAAACCCCGCTGACGGTGAAATTAAGCATGCTTCCAAAGATATTTGATCATCACTTTACAATTTGCACGATATAAATGTTAATGTATAAATTAGATGAATGTTGATTTATGAAAATAAACACCAAAGTCTTTAATTATATTTTCATTGTGCCTTTGCTGCATCTGTGTTGCTTGGGAACTACACTTTGTTGCAGCCACACTTGATTTTGAGGAACTACTTTGTTTGGCGGAAGAGTAATTTTTGTACTAATATAATTACAACTTATTTGTGTTTTATTTTATTATTTTATTATTATTTATTTTATTAAATCCTGCTACGCATATGAAGTAACTGTTTTATAAAAGCAATAAGCCCCGCGAAGCAGTGGTCTTACAGTGCATTTTAAAAAATGCACTGGTAACCCACTGCTTCTTGGGGCTTATTGCTTTAATATTAAGTATTGTTTACTTTATTGTTTAAGTAAAGACAATATCTGGGTTAAAAGTGTGGGTATACATACAAGTGGTGTGTTTTACAATATAACCTAACCACCAAGGCACTTAAACAAAAAACTTTCTTTTGTGGAAAATTAGATAATAGTTACCACTCTACCACAAAGACAGATTACAACAAAAAATGTTTCAGGGTTACATTTGTCAAAAATGAATAAGAAGTTTAGAGGACTTTGTTTTGAATGATACAAGATCTGTGCATCTTTCTTAAATGCATGTTTTTTAATATATGACCTATAACAAAACGTAACAAAAGCAACATAAGTTATAAAATATATAATAATAATATATATAATAGGTAAAAGTGAAAAATATATAAAAGGTAAAAATGGGGTAAAAGTTTGGCCCACATATTATTATTTTTTCTAAACTGGCCCTCGGAGACGAGTAAGCACATCTGTGATCATCTGGTGTTAACTTTGTACACTTTTCCCACAGTATCTTTTCCACAGTTCAAACGCTCTAGTACAACCCCAAAACAGAAAAAGTTGGGACACAGTAGAAATTGTGCGTAAAAAAGAATGGAATAATTTACAAATCTCATAGGCTTGTATTTTATTCACAGTAGAATATAGATAACAAATCAAATGTTGAAAGTGATACATTTTGAAATGTCATGCCAAATATTGGCTCATTTTGGATTTCATGAGAGCTACACATTCCAAAAAAAGTTGGGACAGGTAGCAAAAAGGGGCCAGAAAAGTTAAATGTACATATAAGGAACAGCTGGAGGAGGACCAATGTTTAGGAATAAGAATGTTGTCGCATTCTTGTCTAAAACAGGCTTCTAGTTGCTCAACTGTTTTAGGTCTTCTTTGTCACATCTTCCTCTTTATGATCCGCCGAATGTTTTCTATGGGTGAAAGATCTGGACTGCAGGCTGGCCATTTCAGTACTAGATCCTTCTTCTACGCAGTCTTGACATTGTAATTGATGCAGTATGTGGTCTGGGATTGTCATGTTGGAAAATGCAAGGTCTTCCCTGAAAGAGACGACGTCTGAATGGGATCATATGTATCTAGAACTTGGATAAACCTTTCAGCATTGATGGTGCCTTTCCAGATGTGTAAGCTGCCCATGACACACGCATTCATGCAACCCCAAACCATCAGAGATGCAGGTTTCTGAAATGAGCGCTAATAACAACTTGGGTTGTCATTGTCCTCTTTAGTCCGTATAAAATGGCATCCCAGTTTTTCAAAAAGAACTTCAAATTTTAATTCATTGGACCACATAACAGTTTTCCACTTTGCCAAAGTCCATTTTAAATGAGCCTTGCCCAGGGAAACGCCTGTGCTTCTGGATCATGTTTAGATATGGCTTCTTTTTTGACCTACAGAGTTTTAGCTGGCAACAGCGAATGACACGGTGGATTGAGCCCATGTTGTGATTTCCATTACAGTAGCATGCCTGTATGTGATGCAGTGCTGTCTTAGGGCCCGAAGATCACGGGCAAATGGTTTTCCTTGACCCTTACGAATAGAGATTGTTCCAGATTCTCTGAATCTTTGAATTGTATGATGCACTGTAGATGATGATAACTTCAATCTCATTGCAATTTATCTCTGAGAAACTCAGAAAAGTATTTTTCGCTGCAGCATTGGGGGAATTGGTGATTCTCAGCCCATCTTGACCTCTGAGAGACATTGCCACTCTGAGAGGCTCTTTTTATACCCAATCATGTTGCCAATTGACCTAATAAGTTGCAAATTGGTCTTTCAACTGTTCCTTATATGTACATTTAAATTTTCTGGCCTCTTATTGCTACCTGTCCCAACTTTTTTTGGAATGTGTAGCTCTCATGAAATCCAAAATGAGCCAATATTTGGCATGACATTTCAAAATATCTTACTTTCAACATTTGATATGGTATCTATATTCTACTGTGAATAAAATATAAGTTTATGAGATTTGTAAATTATTCCATTCTTTTTTACTCACAATTTCTACAGTGTCCCAACTTTTTCTGTTTTGGGGTTGTAGAATATTGGTATACCCACAGTTAATATCCTTCAAATGTTTAATGATGAAGAAAGATTTCAGAAAAAACAAGACGTTTTTATTAACTGTTATTTAACTTTGATCTCCACTGTACAGTATGTTCAGTATGTGATTCTGTATGTATAAACATCTTCGGTTGTACTTCCATTAGTGAACTGTTTTTACTTCTCAGATGGACACAGGAGACGCAGTGAAGGTAGCGTTACGACCTCCCACCATCCCAAGAAGATGAGCCGGAGTGAAATCATCGCGTGACTCATTTGAACAGATTACAGTCCTGCAGTGTTAAAGTCTGTGGGCAGCTGAATCACAAAGTGTGTTTTAAACCCAGACCTATAAAACACACACTGTTTGTTTGAGCTTGGACTGTGAGCTGCCGTTGACAATGCTTTAAAAATGCTTGAATTCATGTCTGATGCCTGAAAATATATTTATAGTATTTTTTATTTTATTTATTATAATGTTTTATTATTAAAGTAATTAGGAATAGGAATATATTCAAAAGACCAAACTCCTTTATGAGTTATAGAGTATATTTAGATGTGTACATATTTAAATATTAATAAAGGTGATTTTTTTATTCCTTACATGACTAAGTTTTAAATAACAAATCTTGCTCTCCCAAAATAAATGTACAAAAGTTGTCAATGAACACTTCAAGATTTTATTATTAAATATATTTCTAAAGGTGCTATTGACATTAATTTTTTACCATGTTGGCAATCCACACATTCAAAGAAATCAGTTATTTTCAATTATTAGACCCTTGAAGAAAAGGAGGTGCAAAAAGGCAGTCAGAAAGCAATCCTGCCCCTGTCAGTGCAAATAATAACAGTTGTTTTAGTCCCAACTGATGGCTTATGAAATAGTATCTCATTATGCAAGAAACATCTCATGATGGATAACCCTGACCCAAACACACAGCCAGGGAAACTCTCAATTTGTTTCAACAAAAGAAAATAAAGCTCCTAGAATTGCAAAGCCAATATCTTGACTTGAAAGAACTAAAGGTACTTAAAGGTATTACAAAATCTGAAAACTTTTTATGGTCAAAAAAGCAATACAAGCTGAGCAATGCATGCAACTAGTTTCTCCATGCATGAGTCATGTTGAAGCTTTCATACCAACAATGGCTTTTATACAAAATAATAAATACATTACAATACGCGTGTTCAATACTTTTCCCTATGTTGTTTTGAATTATTACACATACATATTACACACATTAAACTTCATTTATGGACATCTATGGTTTGATTTCTTTGGATTGCATTGGGCTGTTCCCTTTAAAAATATGTGAACTGAGAAAATGGTGACATGTTCAATACTACTTATACCCACTGCATGTACCATTTTGATACAGATCTGTACCTTTAAAGTTTCCCCTAAATTAGTCTTTAAAGTTGCTGTGATTGCTGACATCAGGGTAATAGTTGGATTTTATACCTAAAATAATAATTGTTAATATCACAATGGACAACAATCAGACTACTTTGAAGATTCACTGACTCATGTCGTGTACAGTAAAACCTTGATGACTCCTTCTGATTCATGCTTTAATTCACCTGTGGGTGAGTTAATCTGGATTCCTGTGGGAGGATGATCTGATAAAATGAGTTTCCATGCTTGTCTTAATTTTGTGATTCAATAGCTGGCAGCTGAATAATAGATGGGTGACATGAAAATACTCGATAATACTGGATTTTTTTGGATTTTCAAAGCCAAATATGGGAACAATGGGCTACCATTTCTATCTCTACAAATACAAAACCATAGACAGCACAATTTATGTCTGACCCTCACATAATGACACTCTTAGATCCTAAGATGTTTGCAAAAAAAATCTGTCAAATCAGTGTATTTGGTTGCAAACATACAGTAAGACATAAAGTCAGGAGTCACTTTTCTCTTTTTATAAGCCTGACGTTACTAATACAAGCAAGTGTGAACATGTAACAGAGTGTTGATCTCTCACTTTCAAAGTTTTTTCTTGTAAGTCATGTCACAACCTCGTCCTGTTTGTGTTATGTGAGGAAATGATTTGAGTTTACACAGAACAGTGTGTGATAATACGTGTGAAGTCAAGTTCAAAATGATTCTTGTGTAATCGAGTCATCTGTTTAACAAACACAGCATAAAATGATCTGATGAAGGTTTGTGCAATATTCTTAACAAACGGAAAAAAGCAAAGGCTGACTTTTTTCTAAGAAGAATTGAAGAAGCAAGAGGTGATTCGAAAACATTCTGATCAGTTCAACTACTTAAAAGGAGACAAAATGAAAGATAGGTCATTAGTTGAACTGATGATAAATGGGAAGCTGACTAATCGAGCTAAAGTAGCTGAAGCATTTAAGTAGTCAAAATTGCACAATGTTTCTTTCCTTAGTATACAGAAGTTCATCCAGTTAATACAATGAAACAAGTCCTTTAAGGAAGTCTCCGAATCATACGCAAGAAGAACCATTGTATCTCTTAAACAATCTAAAGCAAAGGTTGGCATGGATGTGGGAATGCTTAAAGAGCTTAATTTTGTCCTATCACAAAAATGTACCTGGAAGTAAATCATAGAATTGTTAAATCTCAAAATTTTGGGGTTTTAACTTTTCTGTACATACTTTAAGATGGATTGAATCTTATTTATCAGGTCACAAACAGCCCCTCTAAGTATATTTACTGGTGTTCCACAAGGATCTATTTTGGGCCCTTTACTTTTAACGTTGTACATTAAAGGGACATTCCCATTAAAGGGACACTTTTGGAATCCATTCAGTCAATCTCCGGGTCTGGAGCTACCACTTTTAGCATAGCTTAGCACACTCCATTGAATCTGATTAGACCATTTAGCATCACTCTCGGAAATAACCAAAGAGTTTTGATATTTTTCCTATTTAAAACTTGACTCTTCTGTAATTACATCATGTACTAAGGCTGACAGAAAATTAAAAGTTGTGATTTTCTAGGCAGATATGGCTAGGAACTATACTCTCATTCTGGCGTAATAATCAAGGACTTATCAAGGCTGCCGTAACATGGCTGCAGCAGGCGCAATGATATTACGCAGTGCCGTAAAATAGTACCCTGCTATTGAAAGTTACTAAGTCACAAAAGTTTAATTTAAATTGAAATTAAAAGGTTTCAATTGTTCACACAAAAAATCTCACAAAATAATTAAACGGATTTTGCCATGCATCACCAAATGTCCATATGTCCAATATCAATTTTAGACTGCACTTTAATATTCGAATCTGCACTGTAAAAATTTGCAGCATTTTTTGTCAAATCAACACATATTTTTATGTTACTTTAACTTATAAAAACATCAAAAACTATTTCAAAGTTACGTCAACTTTTTTAAGCCAAAACTTAAAATAGTAGGTTGAATTGACTTGCAAAACCAAGTTGTTTAACTTGGTGCTGCATTTTTTTACAATGAGGTTATAAAATACAGATGCCACGGGAAAATGTTTAACAAGACAGCACTTTCAACTGTTTTGTTGGATTCAAAGTACTGGAGATCACAAGGTTTGTTATTTCCTTTGCCTGCAGTTTTTTGCTGAGCACAATGTTTGTGTATGTCCTGCATTAACAGACTTCACACAGATAAACAGAGAAAGATGTCTCTCTACAGTGGCAGCACTCTGAGGACTCCCAAATTTCAAGATGAAGACAACAGAGAAGATAAGGTGTATGGCAATGTTTTTGCAGAACTGGAATCTGTAGACCTGCCCTTAGAAACGTCTTTAAGGTAGATGGATTATTATTTGTAAAGGTTATTTTATTATTATGTGCTTGTTTCACACACAAGTAAGCTTTAATATTATTATTATTGCTATATAATACTTTATCATGTTATATAATTCATTTGCCATATAGGCTTAACACTTGAATCATTCATGTACAAATACATTGACTACTTTATTATTTAGCACTTTTATGTTACTAAATATACATTATGTAATGTTAATATTTTAACTTAAGTTAAAACAATGAGCAGTCAGAATTTCAAGATTAAAAACATATTTGGGAGCACTTTAATTTACAGTCCTGTTCTCCATGTACTTACTGTTTAAAGGGATAGTTCACCCAAAAATTAAAAAAAAATCTGTCATCATTTACTCACTCTCATGTTGTTACAAACCTGAATTTCCTTGTTTTGATGAACACACCCTGCTAAAAAAAACAGCATACCAGCAAGACCAACATATGTTGTGTTTTGGTGCTGGTATGCTAGTGAACACCAGCTAAACCAGCATCAGCACCAGCATTAGCACCAGCTAAACCAGCATTAGCACCAGCCAGGGGTGCTGTAAAGGGGGGGTAAACAATGATGATTATCGGGGCCCACGAGTAAGAGGGGGCCCAGAGAAGCCCCCAAAATTGTGGTGCTAAAAAATATTTAATAGTAAAAATTATTAACTTTAAATTATTCTATTTGCTGTTTCCTGGTATCAAAAAATGTATTTGTTTAGGAAACACAAACGTCTGTGGGCCCCGTCCCCCCCTCTCAATTGTCATAAAATGGTTCAGTCCGCCCAAATTGTATAATCCAGGCAAGACAGCTTGACTTCACTTATAGTGCCGGCAGAATATCAACTTGACTGACAAGGAAGTGAAAATGCCTAAAAAATCTGGAAGTCAAAAACGGAAAGAGAAAAAAGTAAGAAGTGAAAGAGGCAAAGGGTCGACATTATGTTACCCAATTTTTCACAAGAAAAGGTAGGTTTGTAATTAGGCCTAAATTGTTAGTGGACCGCCGGTCCGTGACAATGATCGTAGCCCACGACACTTTTCTGTGCTAACGCGCACGCTTTGTACACAAGGCCCCAGGTCAGTTTTCGACAAGTAAGCACGTTTATTTATGCATGTGATTTATTTAGACAAAGTTATTGACTATGCAAGTTTTAGTGTTAAAGATAATTACCACACTGCAAAAAATGATTTTCAAGAACAAATTTTTTGTATTTTTGTCTTGTTTTCAGTAAAAATATCTCACATTTCTTAAATAAAGATGCTTTTTCATGATGAGCAAAACGACCCAAGAAAATAAGTCTAGTTTTAGACCAAAAATATTACATTTAAGGGATTTTGTGCATAAAACAAGCAAAAAAATCTGCCAATGGAATAAGCAAAAAAATCTTGAACATTTTTCTTAAACACTAAATTCAAGAAAAATTTGCTTACCCCATTGGCAGACTTTTTTGCTTGTTTTATGCACAAAATCCCTTAAATGTAAAATTTTTGGTCTAAAAACTAGACTTATTTTCTTGGGTCGTTTTGCTCATCAAGAAAAAGCATCTTTAATTTAAGAATTTTTAGATATTTTTACTGAAAACAAGAAAAAAATAAGAATTTTTTTCTTGAAAATCATTTTTTGCAATGCATAAGTTTAAATGTTGCGGTTAAAATGACTACTGGTGGCCGCTCTAGTGTTAAAAGTGCATGATAAGGGAAGTCAATTTTCTCCCCATGTTAGGTCAAGAAAACGCTGGAAAAAATAACAATACACAGTTTTAGTTATACATTCAACACTGCAAAAAATGACTTTCTTACTTAGTATTTTTGTCTTGTTTTCAGTAGAAATATCTAAAAATTCTTAAATTAAGATGCTTTTTCTCGATGAGCAAAATGACCTAAGTAAATGAGTCTAGTCTTAAGACAAATTAATATACAATTTAAGCAAAATGATCTGCCAATGGGGTGAGAAACAAATTGTGAAATAAGATTTCTTTTTTCTTAAACACTTAATTCAAGTAAAATTTTCCCACCCCATTGGTAGTCAAAATACCATAAAAGCGCATGATTGGTTCATGAGCCGCATTCACTTCCATAGTATTTTTCCTCAATGGGGCTTTATCGTTTTGGTTACTCATGATCGGTTTGGTTACAAACATTCCTCAAAATACATTTATATAGGTTTGTAAAAACATAAGAGAAAATGACCAGATTTTCCTTTTCTATCTATCACTTAAAGTGCACTTACAGAAATGAACCACAGTTTACTACAAATAATGTCTAAATACAGTTATACCACAAATTAACCATGGTGTTTTTGTTACAGGGACCATAATCCCTTACGAAAATTAACCATGGTTTTACTACAGTTAAAAAACAAACAAACATGGTACCACAAAATAACCATGATTTTAACAACCATGGTTTTGAAAACCATAATTAAACCTTGGTTAGTGAAGTAAAACCATTTGCTAATAATAATCAATACACAAAAAACATGACAATTACACTTTTACCACAAAAACATGGTTACTGCAGTAAAACCATGGTAACCACAAAATAACCATGGTTTTGACAACCATGGTTTTCAAAACCCAAAGTTAAACCATGGTAGTAAAACCATGGCTTTGCTAATAGTAATCAATACACCAAAAAATATGGCTACGCATAGGCAAAAATATAATTTAAAATGTATTTTTATTGTATGATTTATTGTATATTTTGAAAATATATTTCATAAGTAAATTTTTTTTAAAGCATTAACAAAATATAATATTTAGCCCTCCATATATTTTAATTCAAGGAAATATATTCATGTCGCATTGGAAGAAAAACTTTGTTTATGTTACGAACCTGTAAACATAAAAAAAAAACGTTTTAAAAGATTAAAATTAAATATATTTTCAACTTCAAAAATATACTTTATATTACTTTTATATATTTAAAATATATTAAGGCATATGGGATGTAAAATTAGAAATGTATTTGCTTACCCTTGAAATACATTTTGATATATATTGATAAATATATATTGATATATGAAAGTTAAAACTAAATATATTTCCAAATTCAAAAATATATTTAATTGAGCATAACATTATATAAAAAGTATTTAGCATATTTAAAATATATTTTTGTCCAGAGAAGTGCATTTTTTTGCCATATGGGCTACACTGTTATGTAAGGGATTTAACCATGGTTTTAAAATAGTAATCAATATGCAGAAAAACAGGACTCGAGTTCTAAATTTTGTATCCAAAACTAAAATGTATTTGGTAGATCCATAGTATTACTTAAGTATATGTTATTTAGTGCTTTTTAAAGAATACAGGCTTGATGTAGAGGGCATCTATCAAGCGCTAATATCTGGGGCTTCAATATGCTGATACGCAGCGCCCTCTGTCGACGAGTCGCGTTACTGAGCCGCACGACAGTGCCCTCTATCGGCGGAGTCGCGTTACTGCATCTCTATTGGCATTGTCACAGATGAACAGTGTGTGACGATAGCGCCAACATGGCGGAGGGTGAGAGCCTAGAGACCGTCACCGAACATGAGCGAATATTGCAGGAGATCGAAAGCACGGACACGGCCTGCGTGGGCCCGACGTTACGGTGAGAGATGTGCACGAGCTCGTTCTGTTGAACGTTTTGTCGGTGACATGACGTTTCCTCTGGTTTGATGGATGTGAAACGGGCCTTTGTTTGCTAAAGATGCAGTTCATAGGACTGCTTGTCATTACTGACACCTTTATGAAATCATCTGCTGATCGGTTCGTCTCCGGTCTAACGTGTATTGTATTGTGATTTTTTTAAATATACATTTTTTACGCGAGCCGTTTATCTTCTGTCATGACTCTAACGTACATGGGCAGTGAATGACAAGCTAATAAGTTATCTGCTTGATCTGTTTTCATGTCATTCATTACCTGAGATATCACGTGATCTGCATATAACATTTACATTTTTGTCAATAATTCATCCTTCATTTGTCTGACTACAGTTCAGATTTAGTAGTTTAATATGTAAACATCTAAGTTAAAGCGTCAGAGGCCGCGTGATGTTTCAGTACTGTGATGCTGCAGGTGGAAAGATGGACAAAACAGCGTTTGCTTGGCTGACAGAAAACCCTTTAAACAATCCTGTGTTCAGTCCATTTCCTTGTGCAAATACATTTCAGGTGTGGAAAGATGAATGCTGACGAAAAACATGTGGGTGTGGCGTTAGCAAATGAGCTAGTTTGGGTTGAGTTGCTAGTTAATGTTCTGCTGAGATTGATGAGTTCACTAGATGAAAGCATCACGCTCTCTGTTATTGTTGTCGTCATGAGATCATTGGCTTTATATTTTTATACAATCCATAGTTTAGATAAGGATTCTTTGTCTTTTACTTCCTATTATTTGATTGTAAAAATTGATAAAATACAATTATAAACAATGAGTTAAGCACATCATATTATGTTAATGCTTAAAAAATGTCACGTGGCATCTAGAATCTAGATGTAGTAAAAAGATTATAAAGATGAGACAGATAAGAAAATAAGGAAATTAATAAAGTTCTTTAAAGGATTACTCCACTTTCATAAAATATAAAAATCCCGATAATTTACTCACCCCTATGTCATCCAAGATGTTTTTGTCTTTCTTTGACCTTTTGACGTGATTGCGTAATACGTAAGATCGCACTGACGCATCACACGGCTAGTGCAAGATGAGAAGTTGTGGTTTAGAAGTACATATTTTTTACTTTTCTTGGCGAAAACGACAATCGTTTCGCTAGATAAGACCCTTACTGTGGGTTCACACCAGATGCGAGTTCAACGATTTGCGCAAGTAGATCACATACAAAGTCAATGCAAAAACGCGATCAGACGCGTCCTCGCGTGGGGCGATGCGAATGACACGATACGGGCGGCGTGTTTGCTATTCGCCTCAAACGCGCCTTCGCCCGAGTTGAAAATATTCAACTTGAGGAAAAATTCGCATGACACAAAGTTAAATCCCGCAAATAATCTAGAGCGAGTAACGCGATGCTCCGCGTTTGGTGTGTACGTAGCATTATGCCTCAGTTGGGATTGTTTACAGCCATTTGAAGCTGCATTGAAACTGTAAACTGTTGAGGTCCACTAAAGTCTATTAAATTGATAAAAATCCTTAAATGTTTTCCTCAAAAAAGTTAATTTCTTCTCGACTGAACAGTTAAAGACATAAACAACTTGGATGACATGGGGGGTGAATAAATTATCAGGATTTTTAAATAAAAGTGGAGTATTTCTTTAAGATGTAACCAACAGCTAATAAGCATGAGTAAATAAACCTTTGTGAATGGGTTTGTAAGTGATATGTTTAAATGATACGAGTCTCGTGTTGCTGCATTTCTAGTTATTCAAATAATTCTTCTGGCCTGGTTAGCGCTATTATCATGCTTTCATTGCATTTAAACCATGTAACTTAACCTTAATATTTTAAAATGAAAGATTCATTGAAGATGTACAAACCCAGCAGGGTGTACATAAAACCCTGTGGAGAGCTTCCTACAAAGTCCCCGAAACATGCAAACCTCTCCTCATACATCATGACCTGAGGCTACAAATACTGTTTTGACACATATCACTGCTTTGCTTCTCATTCCAGACATATCAGTCTTGTTATCAAGCATGTTCACTGTGTAGTTTACCTTACTGTAATAATTGTAAGTCTCAGCAAAATGAGCTTTATCTTACGCAGTCCCTGTGTAAATTGAAAGCAGATTTTCCAGCTGAATCACACTTTAAATTAGATTTAAATGTAACCTTCATCTGACAACAGTTCAGTGACACTGATGTCTAAGAAATTTTTTTTAAAATATGAAGAGCTCAGATGCAAAACCCTCCAAAGCTAGAAGTGATGACGCTATTCTGACAACTATTTTGATGATGCAAAATTCGTCATCAGAATAATACGCACACACTAGGGTTGTGCTGATAAACAATATTATGTCACACTGATTTTTGCGCATTTTAAAGTATTGCATAAGAAACGAGTGATGGGAGCGCCAAATTCCAATTAAAAATCCTTTAATTAGCAAAACGTTTTTGCGTTCGTGGTTTTTGACGAAAAATGGGAGATTGAAACGCATTTGTTGAATTTCTGACGTAGCGAACATTAAACCTACGTGACTGATCATCTAGCTGTGTCAGCTGACGTTGTTATTTAAGCAATACCGCTCGAGTAGGAGTGTGATTTAGCTCTATATCATCACGGCTGTGATTAGGCCAGAGGCACGAGGCCGTAGGCCTTCCGATTGTGATTCACACACTGATTCACGAGCTAGTGAACTTTAGGGGCTGTTTACACTTGGTATTAAGATGTGTTTTCATCGATCGGATCACAAGTGGATGAGAGAGACACATTACGTTTACACCTAGTATTTAAATCCGTCTCTTTTGTCCACTTTTGACCGCTTCTGTGCTGAATACTATGAGGGGGTGGTCTGTGAGACGGTGGGCGAGTCTTTCTGCTGTCATTCAAACCCGAGCGGGAGTAATTATGAGTTTATATGGACGCAAACTAATATTATGTCGGAGTGCACTGCTTGTTTAGCAAGTAACCATGCTGCACAGTGTTTTGTACATGAGTATGTAAGAGCTTTCTTTGAATTTTCAGCGCAATTGATGAAATAGGATCGCGCAACTTTCACACGCTTTCAAAACGAAACTACGGAGATCAGCCGCTTAGTTTTATCAATGAAAGGCTAAAAATAGCGCTGTTCACCGAATGTTCACGCCAGAAGTCAGAAAAGACGTAAAACTTGTGTTTAATACCTCAGATTAGATAAATGGGCGGAGAGAAGGCGGTCGCGTGTGGCTGTTCGAACGCATTCAACCACATGTGCGTTCCGCAACTCCAAAGCGATCCGATCGAAAGTCGTTTTGACCACCTCTGGATAGGGATGGGCAATATAAACGATATGCAATATAAACGATAGAAAATTGGCATACGATAGAGATTTTAAATCTATTGCACTATCGCGATAATGCGTGTTGATGACACAATCTACCCGCGAACTTTAGAGCCACGAGCTGCAGCCGAATAAACATGGATGAAAGCGTCAGCGAAACAGAGGAACTCGTGAAAAAGACAGATGCAACATCTATTTTTGGGATTTAAGCCATAAGTTAACTGCTGCTCCACGCGGGAAATTGGCATTATGGTCTAATAATTGTGAAACATGCAGTATATATATATGCAGTATAGTCCCCACAAGCATTTAAAGTGTTTAGTGTTATAAAAATAATTAACTGTGTTTTTTAGCAGATAGATCTTGTCGGCTTTATCATTTTAAAAGTAGGTCACCACACAAAAAAGTCTGGACACCCCTGCTGTAGAGTGTGTCAGGCAAAAGTTCCAGCTAAGAGAGGTAACAAGACTAATCTGGCCATAACGGTTTACTTTTACTTACTTTTTTAGCAGTTTGGCTTTTGTAAGGGTCTATATAACCTGTTCTGAAACGAGTCTATTTAAATTATTATATCACAATACATATCGCTATTGCAAGAGGCTGCAATGTATAACGCAATATGGATTTTAGGCCATATCGCCCATCCCTACCTCTGGATGTGGTTGAAAGTGGTCGAAAGTGGACGAGCTCAAAACGTTTTGAACACCGTTTACACCTGGCATTAACGTCGTCCACTTGTGATCCGATGGACGAAAACACATGTTAATGCCAAGTGTAAACAGCCTCAATGAGACACACGGAGAGTGTTTAAAACAGCGCGTGCCGTCTGTGTGTGTGTGTGCGTGCGTGCAGTTTTTCCAGTCAGAGATGAGCCACTAATACTAAAATGACCAGCAGGTGGCGGAATGATACGAAATGGTGAAGCGGTTACTGTGCCATTATCAGTAGAATATTGCACGCCAATCAGATTCGAGAAACAGAAAGAACTGTTGTATAATCCCATATAACATGGGGCTTGATGTCATTATAATGCTCTTGTAAAGGCACCTAATTTGCATTTGTTTGTTTTTCTTTTTTTCAATAAAAAAAGAAACCCAGCTAGTTATATGGCTGATAGGCTAGCCTTCATGATGATAGTTGGGATGTTTGCCAATAGGGCTGGGTGGTATGACCATATATTCTGCTATCGTGAAATAAAATGTCAGACATAGCAAATTTTTTTATTTGCAGCAATCTTCTCCTAGACCCCGCCCACCAGCATACCATATGACCGGAAGTAAAGAGAGATCTTTTGCGGAGGGGAGGAGATTTGTGGCCTGGGTTTCCCCATGCTGCCTTGAGTGCAAATTTATTCACACTGCAAGTCTAGCATGGAAACCATGGACCAATTTTTCTCCTGAAATAGGGAACCAATCACAGAACGGGGAGCAAGACGATGATGACGTCTATGCGACACACCAAAGCAGTTTTGTTTATCCAACACAGCAGCAGATGCGAAGTTATTTTTCGATGCAGCCTTAGATAGTGTTCAAAGTAGTTTTGAACGCAAGTTTATTTAAAAAAAAGAGCAACTTTTGGGGTTAAACAATTTCATATCCAAGAAGGATGTTTGTATATGGCAAGACATGATAGCTACAGAGTTTTATAGGACCAACCTGCTAGGCATCGTCGTCGACGAAGTACAATTAACTTATAAATGGTAAGTGGTATTATTAATATCATAATAATAATAATTGTCACAGTGCCACTAAATTGTGTTGCTTTTCAACATCAATATACAGCTACCGGTTTAGTTGCATAGCTTTCACCTGTGTGCACACGTACCCGATAAAAGTTGTTGACGCTTGAATTTATGTCGCTCATCTGGTATAATTGAAACGACCGGCTATAAGCTACGTACAGACCATTTGATAGACATTCGTAGCGCCCAATAAACAGCTCTGGGCATTAGTAAACCACGCCTAAAATACGAGAAAATGAGCATGTAGTTCCCAGCAGTGATGCGCGGGTTGACCCGAAATGAGCGGGTGCCTGCGGTCACCTGTGGTTACGAGTCATCCAAAAATATTTTTAATGATATTCGGGTCGCGGTCGGTCGGGTCGTTTGAAATAGATGAGATTTGCGTTTTTTATTAAAGATTATGAGGGCACATGAGGCTTTGCATCGTGCCTAACAACGCCCCTTAGCTGTTATAAAATGCACTGGTAACCCACTGCTTCTTGGGGCTTATTGCTTTAATACACAGTATGCATTTTTCTGTCCATTTGTCGGGATATAATCTCTACCTTTATCATCAGCTGTTTTTAAACAATTGGCCGATGTCTGGTAGTGGGATAAAATGCTTTTTTCTGCCGATACTGATTAAGCCAGTCTTTTTCTGCAGTTTTTTAGTAAGAGTTATTAATCTTCATTACAATCCAATGAAATACCATTTTAATAACATAACATTTTACTTTTACGTCCCAATTGAATTGAATTGTCTGTATGAATGACATTGTTGCTTTATTTATACTCGCTCACATTTGGCACATACTTTATTATAACACACTATTCAAGGTACATTTTATCAGTGTGTGTTATCCCTGTTTTGCTGCTAACACAATGCTCTACCAGAGTTGATACACAAATGAAGAAAGAAATGCACCGGATTGTTCAGTTCAGGCCACATACACTGAACTACACTGAACTTCCCTGTATTAACATTATCATATATTTGCATATGGTGCGAAGAGTTGATAAGTAGATTTTATTTGTTTAGACATATTTTGAATATTGCAAATCATACTGCAAGCTGATCAATTAGGATCCATCAGGTGATCAAGACCTACATTTTTTTTTAGGTTAATAGGTGTGGACACACACATACACGACATCATTCAAGCACTTGTTAAAATAGGATGTAGTTTTGTTTCGGCAATCAACAAAAGATGATGTAAAATGATCTGTGTGTTTTGTGTCGTAAGATGAGATACTTGACTTTTTCTCGTGTGTGTTGCCGTTTCCTTCTGTATCTCCTGGCGTTTGGCCGGAACTCACAGCTCTTCAGTGGGCTGAATTGAATAACAGGAAGGAGGAAACCTGTCGTGAACATGCTCGTTCTTTGTGTGTGTGTGTGTGTGTGTGTGTAGCACAAAGGAGGATATTCCATTATTGGCTGTAATATGACCTTGTGAAAGGTAGAGGAAGTGGACACACACGGAAGTGTTGTGTGTTTTTAGTAGAAATTCACCCTCAGCAGTTTCCATCAGGGTAGCAGGAAAGAGATACCAGTGGTCTTATAAAAAACTATAAAGGTTTAAGTTAGTTTAAACTGAATCATTGAATCATTTTAACATTTGATTTTATTTTTTGTTGTTCTTCTAGGTTCTGATGGATTTTAAGTCTTATCTTCTAGCTCACTGTTGTAGGGCTGCATAACGATTAATCGCGACTAATCGTTTGCAGAATAAATTTTTTGTTTACATTAGGGGTGGGCGATAAACCGGCAGACATAATTAACCGGTAGAGATTTTGGATTATCGTTTCTATCGAGGTTACGTGCCCACATCACGCTCCTATGCGCGTGGTCGCGAAAACGTAACGTTTGTACACGTATTTAAGCACTGCAGATTTAAAACAAGTTATTTTAAGCCATTGAAACACAGACAACAGATCTGTATGCGTGCGTTCGTTCTGTGTGTCAGGAGCGGACAAGTCGCGCGACCGCTGCTCTTTCTGTCTGTGAGGAGCGCGCAAGTCGCGCGACCGCTGCTCATTAAGTAAACAGCTAAAAGAGAAAGTGCATGTGTAAAAGTGTATTGAATCCGGGCTTTGGTCTTAAAGGGGAAGTTACCTAATTTTGCTCCTGTCTGTCACTCGTGTTAATCAAACAGCATTGAGAGAAAATCTATCACTGCTCCTGATTAAATCACTTTTCTACCTTAAATAAAAATATATATAGGCCTATACATACATACATGCATAATTATTTATTATCATTCTTATATCATTGACTGTTTATCTTCAGAGAGCTTGAGTTTTGTTTGTTTTTATCTTCTTTCTATGCTTGTATATGTTTTTTGTGAGAATTATGAACATTTCTATG
This sequence comes from Misgurnus anguillicaudatus, assembly GCF_027580225.2. Lineage (NCBI taxonomy): Eukaryota > Metazoa > Chordata > Actinopteri > Cypriniformes > Cobitidae > Misgurnus > Misgurnus anguillicaudatus. Next base: position 11,275,429 of record NC_073340.2, read on the forward strand.
GTATTAAAGATTTTAACCTTATTAAAACATAAAAAACTCTACCGTGATACATATCGTTATCATGATATAAAATGAATCCTATCGTGATAGAAGATTTTGGTCATATCGCCAACCCCTAATTTACATTATATAAGTGTGTGTGTACTGTGTATAATAATTATGTATATATAAATACACACACATGCATGTATATATTTAAGAAATATTTACATGTGTATATACATTTTTATATTTATATTTAATTAATATTATATATAAATATAAATACCTTACAAATAAATATATATTTTTCTTAAAGTTATACATAAATGTGTGTATTTATATATAGTACACACAGTTATATAATGTAAACAAAAACTTTCATTCTGCAAATGATTAGTCGCGATTAATCGTTATGCAGCCCTACACTGTTGTGCTGTTTATTAAAAAGTGTGCTGTTATTTGCATACTGTATTTTATTGGCATAACAATTTCATACACACTGAAGGGATAAAGAAATGTGCAGGAACACTTCTGCAGACAGACCATTTATTAGTGACCATTTCTCAACTGCATACAACTCCTTAAAAATCTAGTGCGCGGTGTACGTCTGTCATTTTAAAGGTTGTCATTCACAGTCTAGACGTTGAGGTGGTGTTGCTATTGGCGACCCGTATTTAATTTAAACCTTCTTTTTGGCATTGGGGGTGTTTGCAATTTACTAGCAATAGTTCAATAGGTTTGCAATGAGAGTATATTGATTTAGTTTATACACATCAAAAAGAATTAGACTTAAACATCGACAAGAGGTGAAACTATCGGAGATAATTGAGCAAACGCTGACCGAAAGTTGTGGGTGCTAGAGCAAGCGCTTTAAAGGGATAGTTCACCATCATTTACTCACCCTCATGCTTTTACAAACCTGTATTCATTTCTTTGTTCTGTTGAACGATAGTTTGAGCAATGTTTTAACCAAACCGTTTGTGAGCAGTATTTTTCTGCTATGATAAGTCAATGGTGCTTCTGTTTCTTGCTTGATTACAAATATCTTGCTTTTGTGTTCAGCAAAACAAAGAAAATCATACAGGTTTGTAACAACATGAGTGTGAGTAAACGATGACAACATTTTCATTTTTGGATGAACTATACCTTTAATGGGATTTTGTTGGTGTCTTATTCACTGTTGTCCACAAGAGGGCGAGCTTGGAGAAGTAAAGATGGATCATTCACAACAGTGTTGTAATTTTAGCCTCATGTGTCTGGTTTAGAAAGAAAAAATGTGTACTTTGTAGACATTGCTTGTTTATTGCATGTTCACTCAAAAAAAGGGACAATCCCATCCTTTGGGTTAAATTAACCCAGAAAATGTTTATATTTGAGGAAGCAATGGGTTAAAACCAGGGGGCAACCTTCAGGTCTCTGTCGTGAATCCAACACGTGACTTAAACTGACATTTTTTGATTGGCTGCTACTAGACACTGGCTCCAAAAGGGAATCAGTTCCCATAGGCCCCATGTTAAAATGCTAACAACAAAATAAATATGTTTAGAGCCTGATATAAATAGTGTTTTTGGTCTATATAGTTAATTTTGCCCTTCATGACAACTTTGAGGGGGTGAATTTTATGTAACTCATTTAAAATATATTAAGGCTAAAGTTCTACATAATTATGACCGCTTAAGTGACAGGTAAAGGCTCCGCCTACTTTGGGCTCCTCACAATCCTACTGGTGACATCACAGACACTACGTCCACAAAAAAAGTATGGTTAAAACAACCCAGATTTTGGGTTGAGGAAACAACCCATGTTAAATTACAATCCAAGGGACTGGGCTCATCTCTTTTTGACCCAAGGTTGAAAATAACAACAAAAAAGTTTTAGTGTACTGAGGTATATATGTTTCCATAGTATTACCTAAACATATTTGGTTGACATACTCAAATGTAGTCTACAAATTTTTAGGTGACTTTTCTACGCGATATTTTAAAATTGAAGACGTTTAAATCTCAGCCTTTAACACTCTCCGTGAATCATCTCAGCTTCTTCTCAGCAGTCTTCAGGACTGACCATCTGGAGTTAAAGTACAGATCCATCTGTTGGTCAACCAAGGCAGCTCTCACTCTTATAATCAGACAGTTAGGTCAGTGGTAGATAACAGAGCTGCTGATAAATGTGCTGTTAGATTGATAAGTCAGCGTGAGGAGAACCGGCCTACCGTTATCTGACACAGGAGATGTGGAAAGCATTAACAAGTGCCTTTATTCATCATGATTAAACAGAAGTAACATTACGAAAAAAGTATGTTTGTACATAATTTTCTGAGAGACATGTTGTGGATTGTGTTAGTTATGCAGAAGTCTCCTCCATGATAGGGCTGTACTACTATTGCTAAAATGTGAATCACAATTTTTCTCCATGGGGAATGAAATCACAATTCTCTCACACGTTTCTTTTTTTTTTAACAAAAACATTTATTGCACTCAAGTAAAAAATGTGCTACACAGGACTTACTTATTTTAGACCCCTTAAGATGAGTTACATAGTGATTATTCGGTCTACTTCTAACTTGTAATATAAATACGTTATCACGTTAATGCAGCATCTGAATATGGGAAATACTAGGGATGTCCCGATCAGGTTTTTTTGCCCTCGAGTCTGAGTCCGAGTCATTTGATTTTGAGTATCTGCCGATACCGAGTCCCGATCCGATACTTCTATAATACATAAAAGAAGAATAAATAAGAGCGAAAAAAACAGAACCAGGATGTTCCTTATGTCATGCCGCACGCGTTGCTGTTTCTGTGTGGAGTCAAAAGAGTCTAACTCTGTGCCAGCGCATAACTACAGATGTTTAAAAAAATAATGAGAATATATATAGTATATGTACAGGGGTTAAATTGGGATTTGTTTTGTGGGGATGCTCTGTTGGGAGGGAGGGTTCGAGGGGTATAATGTTAAATCCTGATGACGGCAAAGCCACTGGTGTGTTTCAATGACATTTTGGACCTCTGATAGGATTTTATAAGTTTCAGTTTTAAAGCTGTGCCACATGTTGACCCAAACTTTAAAACTTGAACTTTAAATTATGCAAATCTATGAGTCTGACACCCTATATGCATTTGTTGCACATGTCATTATGCACAATTGATCAAACTTTGAAGGAAGTTATAAGAATCAACCTCCTTGACTAATTCTAGGCATAAGATAGACTACCCAAAAAGACTCAATTAACAAGAAAAACAACATACTGATTCAGCAATATATCTTATAAATTAGCCATAGAGATTCCCTAAGCTGGTCAGCAGTTAGTTATAAAATACCTATAGTTAGGTCGTAATTAATCTGTATAATCAAATACATTATTTTATTAAACTATACAATCTGTTGTATCCAGTTATCTAGTTAACATATTGTAATGAGATGAGTGACATGGCTAGACATACTTTAATACTTTGTTTCTAGATTTCTATTAAGTTTTCTCGACGTGGGCACCATTCTTACCTCTCTCTCTATCTCTCATCTCTACAGTATCCTGCGCGAATGCGCGTTCTTGAGGTTCTGAGTGAGACGCGGAGCTGCGTCTGAGCACATGGTGACAAAAACGATCAACACGTCGTTTAAATGAGCGGTAAAAACCCGGTTTTGTCGTGGGTTCCTTGCACGCACGAGTGTGAAGCCTATGAATGAATTTGAAAGCACGTCAATAGGCTTGTTCGACTTCATGCGGCGCCGCAACAATTGACAGCCGGGTGACGTCAAACTACCGCGAGACTGATCCGCGAAATCATACAGAGGAGTTTGCTTTTAAATCGCTCTCGCGGAACTTAGACGTCATCCGGCTGCCGGTTGTTGTGGCGCTGCATGAAGTCGAACAAGCCTATTCTCTTCTCATCAGTTCACACGCACCAGCGCAGCGCGTACACTGGCGCGGAGCGAGACCTTAATGGATTTTAAACCCTGCATATGCATATGTATCCGAGTCCTGATCGGGAGGTAACGTCCGATTCCGATCGAGTCTGAAACCACGTGATCGGGGCCGATTTCCGATCACGTGATCGGATCGGGACATCCCTAGGAAATACTGTACATGCCAGTGAATCACCATCATTTAGAAAGATTGCATTTTTATATATATATCGAGATTGTGATTCTTTTTACTGTCCGCTTGGTGAGTCATATGTTAACAGAAAGTGGAACTCATGTTATAGATGCGCTTCGTAACCCTAAACCTAGAAGTATAGTTCCGTTTTCAAGCATACGTCAGGGTCTGTGTAAAGTTCGCGTGACACAGATTTCATCACCAGATTAGTACGCAGTGCACTGTACATGCGCCACCGGATTTTTGTAACCATGCATACTTTATACGCGTAGGTTGAACCTTTAAATGCAATGAGCTACAGCTCCTAACTCACTTACCAAAAGAAACAGTGAGCGTTATCAGTTAAAATAGATCTGATTTCTGTGAATACACCTTGACACAATGCTGTATTACTATTGAGATATGGCGGACAGCGTACAACTTGCTGAGGGCAAAAACTATGGTAATGCAGGACTGTCAGTCAGTCAGAATGTGTTTTTGCCAAACAGACCCGAGAAGACTCGAATTATATGCATGTGTGCATCGAGTCCTTTTCCAACCCTCCCTTTGTTTGCCAAGAGTGCTTGTGACTTCGTGTGGCTGGTGGAAGGTTCATTTTCATTGTGCCAGACCTGTTAATCAATTTTAAATGCACATTTTAGTGGTTACCTTGGTGTTGTCATCAGACAACACACGTCGGTGCCGTTTACATTCGGGTCCAATAACTACAATAACTACATTTACGTGCAACCAAATAATCTGTTTGCAATCGTATTGATGGCTCAATCGTATTGAAAAGCCTTAATGTAAACACCTTAATCAATACGATTGAGGTTGATTGGATGCAAATTAAAGATGTATGCAGGTTAAAGATGAAAGGATTTCGTTGGTATTTGGGCTGTGAATAGTCATTGGTAGGGCTCCACGATAAATTGCATGCAATTGTCATGCGCATCCTGTCAATAAAGCCAGTTTACTGCTTTCAGATGGAGCAGCATTTACTACACAAAGCCATTAGGTGTGTTCGACTTCACGCTGCTCAGACCCATCGGCGGCAGACCCATGGAAGCAGTGCATGCCGGTTAGTAATTTTGTCTGAATTGAGCTGGCGCTGCAGGCACGTGACAGTGTCATATGGTTTTTAAGTACTGCAAGAGCGTTTCGAGAGTAGCCGACTGGCTCAGCCTGTGCAGCCTCTCCAGAGCAGCTGCACTGAGTTCTGATGACGATACAGCTCTTCGTGATTGGTCGCCTCACTGATGACAACGATCACGTGCGTTTCAAGTTTAATCCAACCTTCAGTTCCACTAATAAACATCATAAATTCATGTTTTTCTTACAAGTAAAACACGTTAATATGCATACATATGTTATATTGTGTCGTTTAATAAAATAAAAATGAAAATAACAAACTATTGGTATTTTAATATTATAGGCTTTGTTTCCCGTTATTTTCGGGCATACAGTATAAACAGCAATTAAAATTTCCGATATACAATGTTTCTGGTTGCAACTTTTTATTAAAGGGGACATTCCATGAAAATCAGACTTTTTCCATGTTTAAGTACTATAATTGGGTCCCCAGTGTTTCTACCAACCCAGAAAACATGAAAAATAGCAACCCTGTAATTTTGTTTTGGTAAGGATTTTGCTCCCCCCATGATGTATTAAGGGGATCTTAGATGCGCATGACAATTGCATGCAATTTATTGTGCACCCCTAGTCATTGGGATGTTTTTGGGCTAGTTTTGAATATCCATTGGGATGGTTTTGATACGTGAATCTGGCAACCCTAACTGTGTGCTTGTGCAGACATTTGGTTGGGATTTTATAGAATGTAGATATAAATGAACATTTTAATCAGATTGCAACGTTTAGAATGCATGTAAACTGTATTGTCGTAACCTTCAATTGGATTAAATTCACCTACGTGTTGTATGGTCTGAGGATGAGTATTGAGGATGAATGGCAAATTTTCATCATTCAGTGAATTGTCACATGAGGATTAAATAACTTAAAGGCAATTCAGAAATACAGATGGAGAAATCTGGGACACTTCTGTGTATCACATGTATTTCACAAAGCATTAAATAAAGGATTTCTGCAGACTGGTGTTTATTTGAAATAGTATCTATTCATTAATTTTTTGTTTTTCTTCTGTTTTGTAGATCTGTGTACGATGATCAGCCCAACGCACACCGAAGGTTTATGGAGAAACTCGATGCCAGAATACGTAACCATGACAGAGAGATCGAGAAAATGTGTAACTTTCATCATCAGGGCTTTGTTGATGCCATCACAGAACTGCTGAAAGTACGAGCAGATGCAAAGAAGCTTATGGTGAGTAGAAATGAGAAAAAAATGCGATGTCATTACTATGTCGCCAAGGGCTACTAAATGCTTACCGTATTCTGTTTGTTAATATTACTTAACTACAATGGTTAACATGGATGAGCAATGTAGTTCTTCAGCATTTAAAAAAACATTTATTTAATTATTCAGTAATTCATTTTTTAAATCAAAAGTTGTTTCTGTTAACCTGAGTAAAATACACACTACTAAACAATAATGCACTACTTTATTTCAACCATATGCATATTCTTCATATGTATTTGTACAGTTCATCCAGTAAAGTTGGAAGTGTAGTTCATGTTTTACAAACAGTTGAACACAGAGCCTCATGCTGCGTTCACACCAGCCGCGGTAGGGATGTCAAGCGCAAGTGATTTCAATGTTAAAGGAACACGCCCAGATTTTGGGAATTTAGCTTATTCACCGTATCCCCCAGAGTTAGATAAGTCCATACATACCTTTCTCATCTCTGTGCGTGCTGTGACTCTGTCTGACGCAGCCCCCCGCTGGCTTGGCTTGGCACAGGGACTGGAGGTGGGTGGCTCCAGCTAGCAAACTGCTCTCAATGGGTGACGGAGTGATGCAGACATTTTCCTATTTGTGTGTTGTGATTTGTGTGGTCGCACCGTGTACAAATAACAAGGTGATATGAGACACAGCGATCTTTAAACAGTATACATACTGGGAACTATATTCTCAGAAGGCGAAGCACTGCTACATGGGTGGAGTGATTTGCACAACTCTGACCGAACTCTCTGCTCCTCACCAGGGGGCTTCTCGGGTGCTGCAAGCAAATCACTCCGCCCATGTAGCAGTGCTTCGTCTTCTGAGAATATAGTTCCCAGTATGTAAACTGTTAAAAGATCGCTGTGATCGCTTTGTCACTTATTGGGAGCAGTTTGCTAGCTGGAGCCATTCACTTCCAGACTTTGTGCTAAGCTAAGCTAGCAGGGGCTGCGTCAGACAGAGTTACAGCACGCACAGAGATGAGAAAGATATGTATAGACTTATCTAACTCTGGGGGATATGGTGAATAAGCTAAATTCCCAAAATCTGGGTGTGGTCCTTTAAGTCAATGTGAATGACTTGTGTTGATGTGCGTCTGGAGGTCTCGTGGCACGAATGAGGCGTTTAGCGCAGCGCGAATGATGCAAATTGAGCGTTGCCGCGGCAAACGTGCAAGTTGAAAAAATTGAACTTTGGCGGAAAAATGCGCAGCGTTAACCAATCAGGAGCTTGCAATTTAGTAGTGACGTGATTACAGGAAGCGATCAGAGTCTCAGAAGCCTATGGAAGGCCCTCCCATGACGCGAATTTCCACGTGAATGTCTCGATGACTAGAATTTCACTCGCGGCTTACACGCACAAATTCAAACTCAACACGGTAGACGCGTTTTTGATGCCTCATACACGGCTGGTGTGAACCCACGGTCAAAACTTTATTTGACTCAAACACATACATGCAGTACTGCTCCTGGCCTACAGGGGTCCGTAAGGAGCAGTTAGGTAAATCTAAAGGGTCTAAACTCATGTAAACATCTTTGTACTCTTTCATAGTACAGTTGCATAAATGAGGGTACATACTTTCTCATATATTGATGTAGCTTGCACGCATTTCTGCCCATTTTGTTTATGCAGTTGCTCATCAACTACCTTGTGAATCGACGCCCCCCGGGCATGTTTGCCACCTTGTGGATAAAGTAATTACTGCAAGAAAACAATATTCGCATGTGCGACCTGCGTGTACAAAGTGTACTATTATTATTATGATGAAATTTGCGTTACGCGCATTGTGTACGCTGACTATTTTCAGGCATCTATGTTTCTGTGACTCTATTTTATACTTATTGTATCACTCTTATAATTGTAATGATAATCTTAAATGGTGTTTAGGGAGTTGAAGGGAACAGATTTTTGGTTTGCTATGGATTTACTGAAGACGTTCGAGAATACAGCAGTTTATGTAATGCTGTTTTCCAGAAAGCAGAAGTTTGTTTAGCTCTGTATCTATTAGGAACTAGTTTGTATCCTCTGAGAAGAAGGTTTGGACCAGATCTCATTTGTGATGATTTTGTTATTCGACCGTAGGGTTCAGTAACACTCCCCTGACCTTGAACCTGAATGACACGCCAGTTCTCTTTAGCTCTCTTTCCACTTCCCAGAGTGAAATATGGTCACCAAATGGCACAGGAGAAGGTCACCAAAACCTGTAATTGCCACCAGATTATATGAAGCTTATTTGGATAACAAGAGAGCACATACGGCATCATTGAGAGGTCGCTGGGCTTCTTTGTTTAGGAATCAATGCGATTTTTAATAAACCCAAGATGGGCTTCCTTATTATGATGACCTAATGAGACGTAATATGTGGGAAAGTTTGAGGCCGTGCGTCCCCGCACCTGCGGCTCTGTGCCAGCGCAGCGGTGACGGGGTCTTCGCATTTGATGTAAATAAGCCACCCAGCGTTCGCATTCAGCTTGGAAAAAGAAAAACGAACGTTTAATTACCAGAAAACGCTCCCCGCATTTCCCTCATACAATGACTGGCACATAGAGCTCATTGAAGTTATCCACAAGGGACCACTGGTCAATTGGGTCATTGATTTGAATTGTTTGACAGGGCCAGAGGAACAACCAAAGTTCAAAAATCCCAAGTAAATTTGAGAAGTTTGTCACAGAATCTGTTAGAAAGGGCTGTCAGAAGCGATTACCGCCCATAAAAGCTCTCGGCAGAGCAAAAGTTCAAGTTCCCTCTGCGTATTTAATCTGAATTTGCGCCTCTTTGTTTTTGACTCCTCATGGAGTCTGATCTGATTACAGGGGTGAGCAGTTACAACAGGGAACTGTGGGCTTATTTGTCTAACAAAAGTGATATTATGTTTTAAGGGCCAAGTGAGCGACACCAATCGAAGACTTCAAGACGCCGGACGAGAGGTATGACACAGTCTGGCTTTGTTCGCATGTCTGCCCAGTAGTGACGATTATTGGGCAATAGTGCAGAATACAGTCTCATTAATTAGGAGGGCTTTACACTCTTTGACCTTCTCTTATGTAAGGTGACGGCCCAAACCGAAGAGGTCATCCGTTGTCGAGTCCAGCAGAGGAACATGGCCACCACGGTGGAGAAGTTACAGCTCTGCATCCCAGGTGAGACGCCGTGTTAAAAAGCTTGGTGGAATTAAGATCTTTGCCGCTATCTGTTACTTATTTTTATTTCTTTTATAAAGTCTAATGTGGCGTAAGCGTTCCATATTTCCCAGAACTTCTGATTAAAAATGAATCGTTCCCAGGTTTCTTATAACAGTAATGAATGCAGTTCTTTATTTAACAAAGCAGTTTGATTATATTTTACTTTATCTTGGACTCATTTTTAAGTCGTTTAATAGAATGCCGCTGGTTTGATAGGATTAACAGAAAAATTGTAAATTCAATGGTGGTTTTCAAAAAGCAATGTGTTGGTCGATTCTGTAGATAAAAACATTTAGCTTGTAGTTTGTTTTGTCTATTTATTTTGTCTATTATGAATTTCAGACTTGAACAAAGTGGTTTCATATCATTGAATGAGCAATAAGCAATACAAATTAAGTTTATTTCCTTTCTGTGAATTTTGAATTCTTCCTCTTTTATTTATGTTTCTGCAGTCCTGGAAATGTACAGCAAACTAAAGGAGCAACTCGAATCAAAACGGTAACGTGCTGTTCACAGACTTTTACAGTTTTTATATTTATTAAGTCAGCCGGGGTTTAGCATCATTGAGAGCAGTTTGTACATAAGAGTTGGGGATTATGGTTTGACTCCAAAACGCAATTTTTGCAAGCCTGTTATCAAAATGTGATATACACTCACCTAAAGGATTATTAGGAACACCTGTTCAATTTCTCATTAATGCAATTATCTAATCAACCAATCACATGGCAGTTGCTTCAATGCATTTAGGGATGTGGTCCTGGTCAAGACAATCTCCTGAACTCCAAACTGAATGTCAGAATGGGAAAGAAAGGTGATTAAAGCAATTTTGAGCGTGGCATGATTGTTACTGGGATTTTCAAGTACAACCATTTCTATATGGTGTGAAAAGGGAAAAACGTAGAGTATGCGGCAGTCCTGTGGACGAAAATGCCTTGTTGATGCTAGAGGTCAGAGGAGAATGGTCCGACTGATTCAAGCTGATAGAAGAGCAACTTTAACTGAAATAACCACTCGTTACAACCGAGGTATGCAGCAAAGCATTTGTGAAGCCACAACACGCACAACCTTGAGGCGGATGGGCTACAACAGCAGAAGACCCCACCCGGTACCACTCATCTCTACTACAAATAGGAAAAAGAGGCTACAATTTGCACAAGCTCACCAAAATTGGACAGTTGAAGACTGGAAAAATGTTGTCTGGTCTAATGAGTCTTGATTTCTGTTGAGACATTCAGATGGTAGAGTCAGAATTTGGCTTAAACAGAATAAGAACATGGATCCATCATGCCTTGTTACCACTGTGCAGGCTGGTGGTGGTGGTGTAATGGTGTGGCTCTGATGGCTACTTTCAGCAGGATAATGCACCATGTCACAACAGCATCACACGCTTCTTATGATCTTGTCATAAACTAAATAAAATGCACGTGCATGGATTCTCGAGAGAGAAATCACGGAAATTTTAGCAAACGTCAGACGTTGTGTAAAAAATACGTCACTTGTCTTTAAGGGACCTTTATGGTATATGTGAAAATGCATGCACAGATTCTAAAAATCCAGGTATCACCCCAAGCCTGCGTTACTGCTTCAGAATAATGCAGTGGGCCACCAGGTTGTACTGCATTGGTGGAAAGTGCCCGTTTTTTTCCTGAATGAATGAATTCAGCTGCTGTAATTCAACGGTCAACGATTTCCTGTGATGCAGGAACGGATGTAAGGCCACTCTGAACTTGAAAATAATGACCCTTCTTTGTCCATTAATGTGGTTTTAGTGAATCATAACACATCATGAATAAATACACTATTCAAACTCTAAAACAATTGACCTTCACAGAGGCGGGCCGTACCGGCAGGACCGTGACAGGCCTCTGTTAAATTGAGGCAATTAACACAACGAGTCCCTCCATTAATCTGTTTGTCGCCACTGCACCCTAATCATCAGACTGGGGCATAGTCTCATCAGACAGGGGCGGTCACACTGGACTTGGAGCATGCAAATATTTTTCAGACGATTTTCCTTTTACATTTAACTGGAAAGGGTGCCACCGTGGCCTTACATACATACATAAGGTCAGGGAGCATTCGAAGGTGACAACGATTGTGGGAGGAGTTTATAACTGTATTAGTACTGTGCGTTAATGATGGGAAAATTATGGTTTTGTTGTAAGGTGCATATTATGATTGCAGACACGCTTGCTTTTCAATGACCCCAGTGATAAACACACAAGCTTTGTAATAGACTTGTCTTTCCAGAATTTTTCTGGAAATGTTGCTCTTTAAACTGTCATTTCTAATTAGATGAGACACAAAGGCTAAAGACTGAAATATAGTCCATTTTTTATGTATATGCGAGGGTCTGCATTACAGTGCGCAGACGCAATTTTCATAATCAGAAGAGTACGCGCCCAGCAGGATTTTTCAAAACCCATTTACATTGTATGCATAGGTTACGCGTGCGCCTACAGAATGTAGTATGTAGCCCAGGAGATACATTGCACTTTGTCGCAATGTGCATGCGTCGATTATCTGTGTACACACAGGAGTCAAATAAACTATACTTTGCAAGGCTGTGCGTTCGACCATGTATACTGTGCGTACACACAAAAAAAAACTAAACTGCGTACTTGGGGACTTGCTTAAGGGACGCTTATCTGTGTCTGTAGTATGTACTTTCCATTAGATTTATAATTTATATTAATTAATGGATTGTTTATTCAGAGAATGAATAATAATGCATTTGAAGAGTTTCTTTGCAAAACGAGATAACTATATCATGCAGTTGGTTTGTTTTGATTTAAACCTTCATAACTTAAAAAATACAGCTAAGTAGCACCATAAAACAAAATAATAACATGATAACATAATAATAAACATGTTTTGACAAAAACGCTAAAAACAGATTTATCTTCATTTATTGTTTACTACTGCACAGTGGTTATTTTAGTAAATAGTACGTTTTATAGTCGAATTACCATTCGGAGTCAATCATTCCGCTTATACTTTATATTTTTCGCCTCTCATGCCTTATTGCTTTCATTTTATTTTGTAGATACTACTCTGCATTGAAAACCATGGAGCAGCTGGAAAACATTTATATTCCCAGAGTGAGCCAGTACAGATTCTGTCAAATCATGGCCGAGACGCTTCCGAAACTCCGTGAGGAGATTAAGGAAATCTCCATGTCCGACCTGAAAGACTTCCTGGAGAGCATCCGGAAGCACTCGGATAAGATTGGGGAAACTGCTATGAGACAGGTGGGGATTATTTGCTTCATTTGTTTAATGCAGTGGTTCCTAACGGTTTTATTTCAGCTGTTTTGTACAAAAATAGAGTACAATATCTTATAGAAATGATTATCAAACGTATTACAGTGAACTACACAACAATGTACGACATTTATAAATGGCATAAGCTGAATAATAACTTTGAGAATATTGGTTTCTATCCCTTTTAATGAATTAGAAAAATCTTGCCCACGGCATCCAATTATTTACCTTACGAACAAACCTGTAATAACATTAGGGCTGTCAAATGATTCATCGCATACAAAATAAAAGTTTGTTTTTGCATAATATACAGTATGTGTGTGCACTAACTGTTAGGGGTGTGACGAGATCTCGTGCGACGAGATCTCGCGAGATTAAATATGTATCGCGAGATTAAGTGTGTCTCGCGAGATTTCTTGTGTAGGTGAAATTCTGGCCGTTTCTCAAATAAAAGACTGCATCCTTCGGAGGTCGCATTTTTAAACTGCATTTACTTCATAAAGACTGTCTTATTAGAGACTACTAACAATTATAAAGTTTACTAATAATTTAGTTAATCGCAAATTGTTGTAATATGCTCACGACTTGCGAATGTAATGCTCAGTTAATGATCTGAAATAAACTTTAATGACGTATGCAGCCTGCATATGCGACCTCCGGAGGATGCAGCTTTCTGTTTGACCCTTTTAGGGGCCAGTTACACCAAAAGCGTTTATGGCAGTTGCAGGCGCCTTTTTTTAAATGATATTCTATGGGCATGGAGCGTTTGCGCGCTGAGCGCCATGCGGTTTTTGCCGGCGGCCGCAGCACGCGCCTTTGAAGGAACGCTGAGAGCGGAGAAGCGCCCGAAGTCATTCGCGTCTTTCCATTGTCCACTCGAATGAGGGGAGATGCGGGCCTTACGTTGTGGTGAGGGAAGTTTACAGTTGCTTTGAAGAACCGGCCTCCACTCGCTCACTCTCTCCTGCGTGTTTGTGCACCTCTCACCCTCAACCAAGGTCAGAGCAAGCGTCATCTTTTTAAAGTTTCTGCTAATATGACAGTTAACAGCAAAAGAGCGCACGCTTCAATATTTGATTGACAAGACAGCTGACTAGGTGGTTGCCTAGCAATATTAAAAGCCGCGTCGACTCGCACTGCTCTTTTTTTAAAAAAGGCAGTGCGTCGCGCCTTGCGTTTCCAAGCGTTTAAAGCGTGGTTGGTGTAATTAGCCTCTTACAGTGCATGCGTAATATTCTGTCTTTTACTGCATTTGCTTTTTTGTTTGGGTTTCCAATAATGTTCGTTTGGGAGCTCGTATGAAGTCTGAGACGTTTTGTGTTTGTCTGGTGATCAGTGTCAGATGTGAAGTCTCAGCAGATTAAACCATCACAGAGTTTACATGATTTAATGTCTGCATGTTCATTTCTATTATAAAGAAATAAACGTATATTAAATATTCAAATGGATTTAAACTGTTTGGCTAAAAAATAAGCGTTTCTCTCCGTCTAAAGTGAAAGTAAAGATAGCGTCCGCGAGACGAGTCAACTATCTCCCCCTGCAGGCATTTGTTATAATATATACATAATGCTTTTTATTTATAGACCACAAATGTAATGTGTGTGTTAATGTTATGTTGTTTAATGTAACTTGGTTTTAATACTTTATTTGAACCAATTATTATTGCATCTTCGTTATTATGTAATTTTAAAGGCTACTGCTCACTTGGGTCTATTTTTATTACCCAAAAATAACAAATTACGTCATTATCAGTTAGTAAAATAATTGTTAGGGCCAGTCCTTGATTAGTTAAAACATTTAAAAATAACATGATTTCAGTTTCTTATTCATTTATTTTATCATCGAGGGTTTCTTAAAAAGTGTAAAAATATCGTCTCGTCTCGTTCTCGTGAACCCAATCTTGTGTCTCGTCTCGTCTCGTGGATTAAGTGTCTCGTCACACCCCTACTAACTGTGTGTACTTATTTTGCATATATAAATACAAACACATATGCATGTGTGTACCTAAGAAACACTAACATGTATATGTATATACTGTATACACAGTGCTTTAAGTGGCCCAAAAGAGGTGCCAGTACTCTTTTTTTTTTTTTTTTTTTTTTTTTTTTTTTTGCTGACTCGACACCTCTTATATTGAAGGGGTTTTATATTCAGCAGTCAACAGACGACATTGTAAAAAATAATAAATCCTTTTATAAGTTTGTGGATTTGCTTGAGCTACAAAGAGCTACTGAACATATAAACAAATAAAATGTGCAAAAGGAATTTAAAAAAAATACCATTAGAAAGAACTACTGTAGAAAGAGCTATTATTAAACATAAATAAAATGTGCAAAAGGTAGATATGTGAGTAAAATTTTCAGCATGGTTAAATGCTAAAACAAGTTGTTCAGATAGAAAGAGCTGGAATAAAAAACTTTAAAATGACACCAAGACCATGATCTATGGGTTCAAGAATAACAAAATACTGGCCATTTGAAACTAGAAAGTTAACACTTTATTTTGTTCCATTGTTTCCAATTTTGCGGATGGTAAAACTAATGTGCGCGTCGTTCAAATTCATTGAATTTTCGTTCACTTTAGTAGTTTAGCAATTAAACTAAATGTCTATTACCTCACCAGATGGGTATTATATTATATATACATTTTTTACATTTATTATTTATTAATTTATTTTTTAAACAACAGTTTTCTTTAATGTATACATGTATGTGTGTATTTATATATACATAATAATTACTTACAATAAACACACAAATATATTATGCAAACACAAACTTTTATTTTATGATTAATCGTGATTAATCATTTGACAGCCCTAAATTACATTAATCTTGTCCGGGGTCACATTTTACTTTACTTTTACGTATTTATTCTACTATAATATTGCTTACTATGCATCGTTGTTTTACTATTTGAATTGTATTGTTTGCATTTAGCATTGTTGTCCCTGCTGCTTGTCATCCTATTAGAGACCTGTGACCCAGCCATTTCATACAGTTTGAAGTGACTATCATGTACAGTAGCCAGTCATTGTGAGTTATTTCTGTGTTCCCTCAGGCTCAGCTTCATCGTACATTTAACAGTGCAGTACAGAAACAGGTGACCCTCACCTGCGCTAAACCTCTGCACGGTCTGAACGGCCGGACGCCACTCCATCACAACGGCCTAAACACAGAGGAGGCGGCAGATGAAGATGACACAGATGACGAGGTTTGATCCATATTGACATTTTGGGAAAGTTTAGTGTTCTGGCAAAAAAACTGTTATGTATAATTGCAATAATTATAGATATTAATCAATATTAGAGAAAGACACATTGTGAAAATACTAAGCTGGGATAAGAACAACGTTTCACATTGAGACAATAACTTTGTGGCTTTTTTAGTATTTTTATACTAGTATGCAGTGTTTTTCCTGTTTATAATTGTTTATAAAGCTTTAAATGTTAATGTTTTTCTCTTTAAGGTGTTGACGGCCCACGATCTAGTGGATTTCTCACCTGTCTATCGCTGTCTTCACATCTACACTGTTTTGGTAATTTCCACCATCTCCTTCACTACAAACACACACTGTGAACACAGAATGACATGAAATGATGTTTGGGTTCTGTAGTAGATATGTGCGTTTGTTTTCATTGTTTCATATTTCACTAAAACATTTTTGGCACCTCGGACGTTATTGTCTTTTATAAGCACAGGGATTTCCAAAGTTTTGACTGTCATACCATCAATATTATTTTTACTTTAAACCAAACGCAAACTAACGTGTGGGGAGAGCGAGTTTGTTAGCGCGTTGCCGCGCAATTTCGCCGCTCTTCTGGTCAGAAGTCGGACCGCGGCGTCTCATGGGATTGACCGGGCAGTAACCCCTGTTTAACCGTATAAACAAAGCAGTAAAATTTTTAAAGCTTAGCCATTCAGTTTGTGCATAAACTGGCCGTGGGAAGAGTCGAGTCCTTTACTCAATGCTTTAGTTAATGAGAACACTGCCGAGGGCCGCTTCTCAACCGCGCACACAGAGAGATCACAGGTGGTTTACATTGACGGATGAGTGAAGATACAGTTCAGTTGGCTTTTATTTCTTAGTCAGTGGGATGAACGTTTTGATATGTTTACATTAGATGAATAACATTCATGTGCACAGGGACAGCTTTAACCATTAAATTAAGTCTGGTCCATGTTGCATCTTAACCTGGCCAAAGTCCAGCCATTTAGACCTTAGGAGGTTTTCATGGTTCACGCTCGCACTATTGCGCTCGCCCCGAACCAAATTGAACCAGTACCAGAGACCACCACTGCAAGCGTACCACACGAAGACTCTAGTCCTTTTAATTATTTGAAAATAATGCACACTCGCGGTGTAACTGCTTGGCGTCGTGCCGCATTACCACCTTGCAGTGGCGGCCGGTGACTTCTTTTTTCGAGGGCGCTTGATGCGAAGTTCGTCACAACATGTATGAAGCCCGTCATGTGTGTGGTTCGTAATTTTAAATATGTGTTCTGCGTGTTGAGTGATCCCATGTGCATCACGTGTCTTGTCAAAATAAGTAAAATAACGCTCGCGTTTGACACATACTCGCATAATCTCATGTGTAATCAGAGTTTACTGTTAAGTGAGTGTCTTGCGTGTATTTTGTGAACGTGAGCGTCTCTTTAATCATAAACGATTTTGACGCGTGTGCAGCAGGCTCTTATTTTGACAAAACACGTGATGCACATGGTTTACATGCTGCAACAAACACATATTTTGAAAACGCAAGCAACACACATGACACTCCGAACACATATTTTGAATTAGCGCCCCTCGGATGAGCAGTCACGAGTCGCCACTGCCACTTTGGGTGTGCATTATTTTCTTATAATTTAATGGCCCGTCATCAATTATTCCTTACAATTTTATGTTGTGTTCTGACCTCTGTAAAGCTGTTGGCATGTGTATTGCCACTGATATTTTCCTTTCAAGTGTTTTCATTTGCGGTACATTTATTTATTCATTTGTTTCTAATTTAAAATATATCCTACACTTAAATGTATTTAAATGTTAGTTTTTTAAGAAAAAATATTAAATTATAAAGGTGATTTTTGCATTCTAACCTCAGAGTTTTTATTTGATGGTAATGTTGTCGGTTTTCTGTTGAAGTGTTTAAATTTGCTGCATATTTATTTATTCCTTCATTTGACTCTAATTTATATTTCCTAAATTTAACACAATTATTCACAATTTAGTTTTTAAAGAAAAGATTGCTGTTTATATTATTTTAGAAACGATATCCCGGCTGACAGCTCCGCCTCAGAGATCTCATTAATAAAGGTTCTGCACATTATGAATATTAATCATGAAGGAGAGACTGATTAGACGTTTAACAGCTGAAAATATAATAAGCAACAAGTAAAGGCGCGCTGGTTTGTAATCCCTCAAGCTGCAAAAGGAAAGTGGATGGATGCATCTCTGTACTGTATGTTGTTGCACTGCTCAGCTGCAGAGCCGGCTGCGCAGAAACAGACAAAAATTAAAAGATAGTTAAAAAAAGCACAGGTAAAGAGCTTGAAAAATGATATGTGAGCCTGCCAAATTACAGAGATTCCGATTCGCACAGTACTTCAATGATCACAGGACCCATGCCGACCCAAGGGGAATTTTTACTTTAAAAATGACAGACCGGAAAATGACAGTGGCCGATTCGCATGGAATTAAGATCACAGACAACCTCCGCAATTATAACAAATGACTAGAGGTCACCAGGTAATACTAATTCTGTTTGAATAGAGCATTGTAACTGATGTGATACTTTGCATTTATAAATCCTTTAACCCGCATCATTTAAATCGCGGGGCCGGGTGCTTAATTTATATTTCAAAGGCTTATTATTATGGTTCAGTATGTCACTGTAACATAAAACAATGTTAGAAATGTTACACACAATGTTTTCTTATCCCTGAAACTCAAACCATTATCAGATGCCCCCTCCACGTATATATATTTAAATAATACATTAATATCATAAACGTGCGACTAGCGAAAATGAACGACTACTAGTCGACTAGGAAAATATTCGGTTGAGGGCATTGAGAAGTTTTTATTTTGTTGTCTATGCTGTTATGTGACTAATGGGGCATACACATCAAACGCGAATTCAACGAATTGCGCTAGTAGATTACATAAAAAGTCAATGCAAAGATGCGAATGACGCGATATGGGTGGCGCATTTGTCGCGAAAACACGCGCTATTAACCTAAAAAAAACTCCCTGTCTTTTTGTAATTGAAAATATTCAACTCGAGCGAAATTTTTTTAAATCCCGTAAGAAATCTAGAGCGAGTAACGCGATGCCCCGCGTTTGGTGTGTACGTAGCATTAGCAGTAGGGGTGTAACGATTAACCGTGCAAATGCGCGTTTTCTCAATGAATGAATTTTAGGGATGCACGATATATCGGCTGACATATCGTTATCGGCCGATAACTGCTTATTTTTAATATTATGGGTTATCGGTCTGATAGCAAAATTAGCCCGATAAATGAAAGCCGATAAATGATGGATTATTTTGGTTTGTTGAACCACTTCACTTGCTCATTGCTGGCCATGTGGAGTTTTGATTAGTGCTTTCTGTGACATAGCACGAAGATGACACGTTGCGGGCTTAAGAAGAGTATGCTAGTCTAGCACAAAGGCAAGATGTCCGCGGTCTGGGAGTTTTTCATTGTGAAATAATATGAATATTTATCGGCCTATATATATCGGTTATCGGCTCCCAAATATAAAGAGTTATCGGTTATCGGTATCGGCCAAAATTTCCATATCGGTGCATCCCTAATGAATTTGAATGAATTACGGTGAAATCCAGGCACATCCGAACGCCAGGGGGCGCTCCTAAGCAGAAACTCCCTTTGTGCCACAAAAGAAATAGCATTACGAATGCTATTCCAGGAAATGTCTACAGGAATATTTATATCACTGTTCTTCAAATTGTTTCAGGTATTTTCATGATAATAAAGAATATTTTAAATGATTTTGTTTAAGGAGTGTTGCTTTTCTTAAATGCACGTTATAAATGACTCCGACTCATAATGATTTTAGATTGATAAGGACTTCCTACTGACCAAATCGCAGCCTTGCGATTCAGAATCGATTTCAGACAGGCATTTTTAATGGGACACACGGTTGAATCGTTACATCCCTAATTAGCAGTGTCTGACTAAGGTCAAAAAAGTGGGGTTATGACGTAATCGTATCACGAAATATACGTAGTGGCTGTACACACAAAACCTGAGGGTGTCATGAGTAGATTCAGGCTCCCAAAATGCCGGATCCATCTGGACGAAACACCGATAGTATATAAAATTTTTATGTATACAGCTAAATGCATCTCTGTGTAAACGGCTCTAAAAAAAGGTCAAACGTACTTCAGTACGGTTTTGTACACATGTGTGAGTACACCCTTAGTTATGCAGTTTTCTATGGTTTCTTATGGACGTTATTTACGTACGTCATACGTTATTTACATGTATTTTGTCGAGCACGTGTACACGTTAATCAAACTACAGTTGTTTTCGCCATTGTGTTCATATTCATAAAGACGTGTGACGCGTCTCTGTGTTATTTGCCTACTCTGATACACATAGGTGGGCTGATATATAAAAGCCTGAGGTTGACTAAACAAAAATTAGCTATTATAGCTCAACTCAACTGCCCATGTTATCATCCTTGTGTTTATAGGGGGATAGAGAGACGTTTGAAAATTACTACAGGAAACAGAGAAAAAAACAAGCAAGACTTGTACTGCAGCCCCAGGCCAACATGGTTTGTGTATTTTTTTGAATCTAGTTACAGTCTTTATATGTTTGTTTGTTTGTTTGTTCGTTTTGTTACAGTTATTTATTGTTCATTTCAGCACGAGACAGTGGAGGGCTACAGGAAGTACTTCAATCAGATTGTCGGGTAAGTGATATTATGACATTTGACTGACGGATTGGTTAGTTGCAATAAAGCCTATTTTCTAGTGATGGATCATCATGCAATGCCAAGTGTTCAGTCAGACATTGTATTAATTCCCATCATGCTTTGCAGATTTTTTGTGGTGGAGGATCACATATTGCATGCCACACAAGGATTGGTGACCAGAGCCTTCACCGATGAGCTGTGGAACATGGCCCTGTCCAAAATCATCGCAGTTCTCCGTACACACTCCGTGAGTCCCGCATGCACACACACACACAGGTCTCGACCGGGTACGAACGTTGCGGGGGAGGCACAGAGGAGCCTCGTGTTAGGATCTGCCCCCCTCCGCTGCGCTCTGGCCTGACTCCCTGTCTTTTTGTGATTGAAAGTTGCTAGCAGTGGGAGAGAGAGCTGGCCTGACCCCTTTGTTTGGGCCGCAGGACTCAGGCTGTGAGCTTCAGCCACAGGGTATTTGCATAATCCCTCGCTGATTTACAACTGACTGGCACTCCAAACACACTCTCAGCCCTGACAGTTTAGAATATTCACAGTTAATCTGCTGTTATTGTTGCAATCTGTCCTCATTAGGCCCGACTGACCTCTCCATTAGATCAGATTGAAAGGATCTTCACTAAAAGGGGCTCACCAGGAAATGCTTCCAATTATCATTCCAAATGCCTTGTTTTCAAAATAAACTTAAATCCTTTCGGCTTCTGATAATTTCTGCGAGGTTCGTTAAACAAAATTAGGTGCATTTTAAAGGGAATTCAAAATAACAGGGAATTTTTGAGAATTGTGTTTGGAAAACACTGGAAAAGTCGTGGAAGTTAATAATATGGGTAACACTTTACAATAAGGTTGTATTAGAAAACATTAGTAAATAAACAGTATGTTAGTGTCAATACGGTTATTCATGTTAGTTCATGGTGCATTAACTAATATTAACAGTTTAAACATGTGATTTTATTAATATATTAGTAAATGCTAAAATTAACATGAACTAAGATTATTAAATGCTGTAGAAATATTTTTTTAATTGATAGTTCATGTTAGCTAACGCATAAACTAATATCAGTTTAAACTTCTTTATTAGTCTGTGTGTTTTTTGGGATCGAACCCATGATCTTTGCACTGCTAATACAGTGTTTTACCCAGTAAGCTATAGACACAAACTAATAGCAATAAAGTAAATAGAGTGTAATATGAAAAAAATTGCATAAAGTTTTCCAAGAAACCACAGTTGTTTCGTAGAGCCTGATAACAGATGCGACATAACAAAATAAATTAAATGTAAGTGTAGTTGGGTTAATAAAACAGAGATAAAAAAAAATTGACATTTTCTTTATAATTGCTCTTTTATTAACCTGATTTAAACTATTAAATTATTTACAAAATTCCCAAATTATGATAATGTTTGTGTGAGAAACTTTTATAGTGAATGTAAACATTTATAATCTATTTACATTTAATTATTTCATTAGTCTTGACATTAAGCAATATAACAGTTTTGTACTCATTTTGAAAACATAAAATGCTACAGAAGCAAACAATTATTAGTAAAACTTTTAATAAGTAAAACTTCATAAACAGTAAAATAGTTTGTAAAATATAAAGTAAATTATTTAGTTTAGGTTATTTATTTATAAAACACATTTAAACCATCAGAAGTTGAGATCAATGTGCTGTACAAGTAATATAAAACAAAATAATAATCCTACAATGCGTGTCAAAAATATGCATTGGTCAAACTGCTTACTGCTTAAATATGAATAGCAATTTTTGATGATTTTTTAATTTTCAGATATTGCATTATTTGAAAAATTGCTGGAACATGTCTGTTGCCTGAAATCATATAATATATTATATGTAAGCAATAAGGTACGAGAGGCTGTGCTGTATCGTGAATAAGTAACGGCTGAAGGGCGTTGTTAGGCACGACGCGAAGCGGAGTGCCTGCAACCCCTTCAGCCGTTACTTATTCACGATACAGCACTTGCCTCGAGTACCTTACTGCTTTTATAAAACGGTTACACCACAATATTAAAGTAAAAAAAATATTAGTGCAACTTTCATGAAGTTAAATTAATAAAAGCATTCCTTCCGCTAGAAAAAATAGTCCCTGACTGCGAAAAACAACATGAAAGTTCAAATAAAAACAACAAACTGTTCTCAGACTTTGTCTCATTATATGTTTATGTGTTGCTAAGGGTGTTGCTAAGGGCGCAGTGATATTAAATAGAACCGTTGGGTGAAGCGGTCATAGCAGTGTTTTATTGCGAATAAAGCACACCTATTGACCAATCAGAATCAAGGATTGGAACTAACCGTTTTATAAAATAAAATACAATATAATATAATATTGCATCAAATATATAATAGCAGAATAGACAAATTAGTTACAAATATATTTATTATGAAGTGTGATACACTAAAGGTTAGTGTAATGAGATTAATAGTAATGTTCTTTGTTGTTTAACTTTTTTTTAAAGGTCTTTTAACTTATAACTTAACTTTCAGTATAAAAGTAATATAGAGATTGTTTTTATTTTTAAAGAAAATGATTAAAAATAATAACAGTAAATTATAAAAACAATTATTTTTTATAATATTGTTGTTACATTTATTATTTTTATAAAATTTGTATTATTTATTTTAAAAACATGTAAATATATGCAATGTAAGACAAAACAATCCATGTGTGTTTGTCTGTACGGTCATGTGTTTTGACAGTGAAGTAGATGATGGCGTGAGGTGTGGAGTGACGCTGTGGGCTACAGTTTGATTTACGCACTCACTCCCTGCGTTTGAGAGGCAGGCCACTGCGCCCTATCTAAATGTTTAACAAGAGAATCACGCTAGTGCAAGGGGCCGTAAATCAAACCTGCAGCTCCTGTACAACCAACCTCAATGTTTACCATCGAGCCCGGTCAGCTTGAGCGAGGCGCTTGCCTGCCTTAGGTCTGAAAACTATAGCGAAATGCACCAACTAACCCATAAAAATGATGCTGATTGTGCTTTAAGACGGACCCACATCTTCAGTTTACCTTTAATCATTAACTAACTGTTAAATACTGATCAATAACTGATCTGCGTTAGGCTGCTAAAACTGGAGCAGTAACTTGCCAGTTTAAATACATAACTTATTAAAGTACTTTTAAATGATATTTTTGACATATAAATAGTGCTTGACATGTGAATTTCTTTACAAAACTAAAATTTTACTGATAAACATTTTTTAGACCGGGTGGTTGGAAGGAATTTCCTCTAAAGTGTTTAAAAGGCCTCCATGATGGGATCTAGATAAAGGGTAGATAAGAAGATTAAACTCCCAGACCTCCATTAGTCTTATTCCCCAATTTAAATGAGTTTTAATGAGAACTAATGGTAAACCAAGAATAAATGTGACTGGTGGCGTATGTACTGGTTTATAGGGTCTGTGCATGACAGTGGGTGGGCAGGTCTGTATGCTCAGACATTCAGTAATCCTGTCAATCATCAGTCCCCTGCCTGGGTCAAGCGGCGCTCTCTCCTATTTAACCTCATGGACATCGGAGGGGGGGTTATTTAGATGCTAATGTGCCCTAAAGACTCATTAAGACACAAGTGTATTTGATCAATACGTGACTCTCCGTGAGCTGCCCATTTAGAGGGTAATGTTAAAGCCAAACTTTGGTGGAGATCTCAGAGGTCCACACAAACTGTAATTGAGTTTGAATCCTGGGTGCTAAGTTTGTTAACACAAGTTTTTATTAGGGAGGTAGGGGGATAAATCTTGTGAGATGGTCAAGAAATGTCAGGTGAAAAAAACAAAACAAAAAATGAAATTTTCTTATTAACCAATTAAAGCCTAATTTAAGACTTGTGAAATTCTGTTGCATGGTGGGGTAAAATATGGACTGCACCTTTTTTTCCTCCTACATGCTGTGACTTTTGTAACTGAAAAGTGTCTTAAACAAACATGTAATCTATGTCGAACTAATTTGTTATCTTATTGTTTTTGATCCCATAGTCATACTGCAATGATCCTGACCTGGTCTTGGAGCTGAAGAACCTGATTGTTATATTGGCAGACACTTTACAGGTATATTGTCCAACCACATTTTCATTAAAGGATCTCTGTGTGGCTCATGTGTTTTATAGTTATTAAATAAATTACATTGATACAACCATATATTTTGTTGTTTACATTTTTCATTAGATCTCAAGTGTATTTTGTGCTGCACTATCACTATGTTTCTTGTCTCATAGGGTTATGGTTTCCCTGTGAACAGACTTTTTGACCTTTTGTTTGAGGTTCGAGATCAATACAATGAAACATTGCTGAAGAAATGGGCGCTGGTGTTTAGGGAGCAAAACCTCATAATCAGTCAATATCACTTAAAGGATTAGTCCATTTTCTTAAAAAAATCCAGATAATTTACTGACCACCATGTCATCCAAAATGTTGATGTCTTTCTTTGTTCAGTCCAGAAGAAATTATGTTTTTTGAGGAAAACATTCTAGGATTTTTCTCGTTTTGGTGGACTTTGATGGACCCCAACACTTAACACTTAACTCAACACTTAACAGTTTTTTTAACTGAGTTTCAAAGGACTCTAAACAATCCCAAACGAGGCATAAGGGTCTTATCTAGAGAAACGATTGTCATTTTTTACAGGAAAAATAAAAAATATGCACTTTTAAACCACAACTTCTGGTCTATCTCCGGTCCTGTGACCTCACGCAATACATAATCATGTCAAGAGGTCACGGATGACGAATGCGAAACTACGCCCCAGTTTTTACAAGTGTGGAGAAAGAGAACCGTTCCGACGTTGTTGTATGTCGAATGATACTAATTAATGTCTTTGTGTCAGTTTATTGTTTAAAATGGTCCGCAAATGTGCGTTTCATATGTGTTACACGTGACCTTTCCACGTCATTAAAGGACAGGAGATAGACGAGAAGTTGTGGTTTAAAAGTGCATATTTTTATCGTTTAGAGTCCTTTGAAACTGCAAGTTTAAACTGCTTTAAAAATGTTAAGTGTTGAGTAAGGTGTTAAGTGTTGGGGTCCATTAAAGTCCATTAAAATGAGAATCATCCTGAAATGTTTTCATCAAAAAACATAATTTCTTCTCGACTGAACAAAGAAACACATCAACATTTTGTATGACATGGTGGTGAGTAAATGATCTGGATTTTTTTTTTATTGACTAATCCTTTAAAGGGTTAATTCATTTTCGATTTGTGATTTTAGCGTAAACTAACCATTTCAGTAAGATCTGTGTTTTAATGACAACTGTTGGCTTCTTGGCTGTTATAGGGAGATTTTTGAGCAGGACAACTACAGTCCCATTCCAGTGGAAAATGAAGAGGAGTATAAAGCTGTGATCAGTCGTTTCCCCTTTCATGATGCTGAGATTGAAAAGGTTTGTCAAACATTTATCCCAACAAAACCTCCATTGGTCAATTAAACAATTAACGTTTTTTTATTTAATATCAATTTATAACCTATTTTTATAAAAATGATTAAATAATTAAAGATGTAATATAAGTCTGAGGTGTGGCCATAATGTGTCTGTGAAGTTTCAACTCAAAATACCTCACACATCATTTATTATAGCATGTCCAAAATGCCCCTATTTGGGTGGGAGCAAAAAATTGACTGTTTTTTGTGTATGTACCTTTAAATGCAAATAAGCTACTGCCCCTCACTCCCTTATCAAAATAGACAGTGAGCGGTTACAGTTCAAATAGATCTGATTCCTGTGAATACAGTCTGAGACAATTATATCTTAATATTGAGATATGGCAGACAGTGTACAATTTGCTGAGGGTGGAAACTATGGTAATGCAGAACTGTCAGTCAGTGGCTGTGGGTGGGGCTTTATCAGTGTGATGTCACATTGATAAGAGAATCAAAACGCCATGTCTGATTAGACTGCTTTGGTTTAATGGGGATTAAAAAATGAATGGGTGGATTATGTTTTATTGTATGGTATGGCTGCCAACACAACACGCGTCCAAACATCGTGTTAAAGTGAATTTTGTGTAATAGGTGCCCTTTAAGATAATTATTGATTTTTTTATGAATAGTTTTTTTTATGAATAGCTTTGAATTCAACATAAGAATTAACTGTTTTTCTCTTAACACACCGTGCCATTTAAAAAAATAACTTTACTAAACTTTCCTTTTCATTTGATATTAATAGTGCTTAGTGCATAAAACCAAGTCTTACCCTGCATTTTCATTGACAAATGTTTTTTTATTCTATCTTTCATTATTGAAAAGCAACAATTTCCAAAGAAGCTGCCGATGTCCCAGTCCGTGCCTCAAATCTACGCTCAAGTGAAGGAATTTATTTATGCCAGTTTGAAGTTCTCTGAATCGCTCCATCGCAGGTGAACAGTTTACACTAACACCAATGACTCTACATTAACACAGTCCTTTGCTGATAATTGACATTTGTAGGCAATTTATTGAAACACAGTAATTGTAGTTGTAGCTTTTTTCTGTAGCATTTTATGACCTGCGTAAACCAGTTAATTATGTTACTTTGGTAAAGCAAGAAGTATCAGCAGGCCCACATGCATCCACAAAAATCCAAAAAGAGCACAAATCCCACAGAAAGAACAGATCAAATTATTGCAGAACACCCAATTTTGGGGTGGTTCTGCTTTCAGCTTTCAAAAAACATTTATCTTGTTTTAGTCTTTTTTTGTATAGATTTTCCTCTAAAAAGAAAAAAAAAACAGACAATCTCTCGCATCTGTCTGGGCAACATTATTAGCATTACTATTTTTTTGAAGAACTGTGACATGAACCCTGTCCATGGGAAGCCTCGCTTAACCTGACAGATCTTAAACCACCATCATATTATCCTCCAGCACCCCCTTTGCCAATATTTGTTCTCTTTAAGCTCTGTGGCATTTGGCTGGGCATTGCGAGGGGTCTGTGTTGTGCTTGCCACTGGCACCCCAAATTCTTTCCCATACGGTCAGAAGTACAGATATCATTTGGATTTGATGTCCCACAGTCCACCACCTGTTTTTCATGCACATTGTTTCAAAAACAACTTAAATTGCATCCAAGTTATACTTTAAGTGTTGATTCCCTGTGATTTGAACTCATGGCCTTGGTGTTGCTTAACAATGAGAAACTTTATGCCACAATAAGTTGCACAAAAGACTGCCTACTCTCCGTCTATTGATTTTCAGGGTTTCCCGCAAAAAAATTGTTAGTTAAGGTGGTAGGGTAGGGCGGGTGGTTGTTTTCGAGGGCGTGGCGATCAAAGAGGCGCGGCATGATGAAAATTAAAATTAAATGTTTTTACTTCTAACGGGAATAGCTGCATAGTGAATTGAAACTAAAGGGTTAATAAACATAAACTAAAGCAGATGTTGTAGAAAGTCTAGCGAACGATGATAGATAGCGCCAAAATTATAAAAACTGATTATTTCCCACTATTAATTACATTATCTTAAAGGAGTGTGACTACTGTAGCATGTAAATAATGCACATAAATAAAGTGAGCAAGAGCGCTCAACAATTATATCGAATCAACAGGCACGTGCAACCTAGCTAGCAGGTTGCTCAAACAACAAAATCACCAGCTAACTTACTTTAAAATTGCAAGAACTATAGACGAATACAATAACAGGCTTAAAAAAACCAAAACATAAATCCACTTACAGTTCTCACAGACACGCGTTTTATCAACTGGCTCGCGGTGTGAAGCGAGTCCGCGTTATTCTCCGAGATGTTTTTATCAACTAGCTAGTTATCCTCCAGACAGTCACGGTCCGGACCACGTCTTTCTCATTTCTTTTAGACGACCTAGTTAAGGCGGTAGGGTTTCCAAGCTTAGGCGGGCCGCCTTAACTGAAATGTGCTGAGGGAAACCCTGATTTTATGTGATGTGCCGAGCACAAAAACACTTTACATCGTTTCTGACTTTTAGCGCGAACACACAGTGTACAGCTCTATCTTTAGGCTTTCATTGATAAAACTGAAGCGGCTGCTCTCCGCTTCTTTCATTAGTTTTATTTTGCGAGTGTGTGAAAGTTGCGCGATCTTATTTCATCAATTGCTCTGAAATATCAGAGAAAGCTCTTACATATAAACGTACAAAACACTGTGTTTACTAACAACACAAGCAGCGGACTCATTTTAAACCCATCATTTCTCCCGCTTGCGTTTAAACGAAAGCAGAGGGACTTGCCCACAGACCACCCATTCAGTAATCAGGACAGGAGAGGTCGATAGTGGACAAAAGAGACAGATTAAAATACCAGGTGTAAACGTGAATGTGTCTCTCTCGTCCACCTGTGATCCGATCGTAGAAAACACATCGTAATATCAGATATAAGCTGCCCCTAAATGTGGTCGAAAGTGGACGAGCGCAAAACGTTTTACACCCCGTTTACAGCTGTATTAAGCAACGCCCACTTGTGATTCGATTAACCAAAACGCATTTCAACACCAGGTGTAAACAGGGCTTTGATTGTTTTCTCCTGCTGTCCCCGTGTTAATCGATGCGAATGCCAGCAGATTTCACACTTGCCACTAATGGGCTTTTTGTCATTTAAGCAACACTTTACACATCTCCCACCTGAACTCAACCTCTTAATCAACATCTCACAGTGAGAACCACAAACAAAAACAACACAAACCAGCAGCGTCCTGTAAATTCTCACACCTACAGCTGATCTGGCAGTGTTGTGGGTCTGCTTTACAGTAATGCTCTGGCCTGGTGATGCTCGTAAGCCAAGAGAGAATATCTTGCCTCATCGTACTGGCCCAAGCCAGCGGGTCATCACTGAGATCAGTTTCCTCCCCTTGCAAACAGCGCACTAGGGGGCTGGACACACCAAAACTTTTAAACGTGGCTGAAAACGCCTTGAGGACGGCAAATGCCAGCTGTCTTTCAGCCGAGCGCTGTGGTAGCTATGATACTTGAGCTGTGAGCCGGTTGGTTGCTGTGGTAATGTCCCGTCCCTCCTCCATTGTGATTGGATGGCCGTGTAAGAACTGACATTGACGAGCGGAGCTTTTCACTCAAAGTTAAATCTCTTTCAACTCTCGATGCTCAGCGCAGAGCGCGGAAAAAACGCTAGCTGCTGGCTTATTTGAAAAACGCAGGGTTTCCATTGGAATCAATTGAAAACTTGTGCCGGCCATGGGCGTAAAAGCTTTGGTGTGCACACCCCCTAACTCTGAGCCTCCTTGCTTTCACACAAACTTTAAGACATCTCGCTGGGCGAGATTATACCTAAGCTAGCCTTGTATGCTAGCTTCTCTCAGCTGCAAGGAGCGTCAAATCCATCGGCGTCACGTTTTGGCCATTTTGAACTACCAGATCGTCAATCAGAAAGTTGAAATAAGCGCAACTTTATGGTAATGAGCTACAATAATGTACAGTAATGAGGAGAAACATATGATGTAAACTTTTGTTCCTACCAAAACACCTTCCTGTTCCCCCTGATGTTTAATACCATCTCTATTTGTCCACTTTTGTGTGTTCATTACTCACTGGGATGGGTTAAATGTTAAATGATGATTTTCAGGTATGGTCTACTCTACTAACAATCATATCACTTTCACATTTTCATTTCTTGGTTGACTTGTTTTCCAGTTCAACTGAAGTCGACGACATGCTCCGGAAATCCACCAACCTGCTGCTGACCCGGACGCTAAGCAGCTGCTTACAAAACCTCATCAAGAAACCACACATAGGATTAACTGAGGTCTGATTCACATCTCTCTGATTTACTGAATTACTCCCTCTGTGATTTGCAGTTTGACAATATTAAACCTCTTGGTTTTGTGTTTTTCAGCTTGTTCAAATTATCATCAACACCACACACTTGGAACAAGCGTGTAAATACCTGGAGGACTTTATCACGAACATCACCAACGTGTCTCCAGAAACGGTTCACACCACAAGACTCTACGGGCTTTCCACCTTCAAGGTAAAAGTCGTTCACTGACATCTTCTTTAAAGGATTGGGTGATTCTCACGAAAACTTGGTTTTAAAAATGTCAAGCATGAAAATGTAAAAATTGCTTAAATTTACTTTTTTTCCCACCAGACATTGAAAAACAAAGTCTGGATTAAATGGGAACATTAATTTAAAAACTTTTACTTATCATTTAACACTTTTTGTAACATAATTTAAAAAATTAGTCCTAAAAAATCTCATTACCGCAACAGTCAGAAAACATTAACACTGACATATTTTCAAAATGACATGACAAACCTGAAAGAACATAATTTGGAGATTCTGCACATGCATTTAAAATCAAAGTATTATGATTCTATTAATTAAATTTACATTTAATAAGCATCTGTTGCGGTAATGAAAATCAAAATGTCGTGTAAGCATTCTGACAAGACAATATTTCAAATTAACTGTAAAAAAATGATCTTACCTGGTAGCCATCTTGAAGTAACTGGTCCATGTGCTTGGTCACTCAAAATCAAACTTTATTAAAATTCTGTATGTGTGCTTAAACTGTTCTCAAAAAGTGTTGCGGAGGATGAGAACATCAGGCATGGACACATCATTTTCCTAATTTTTCTTCATTATTATTATTATACATGCATATTCAGTAAATATTTTTTCTGTCATCTAAAGTAGTCTAGCAAAACATCCATTTATTTTTTTTCTTAATATTTTTGTGTTAATTTGATTAAATTACAACATAACGCATGTTCAAACACAGTCGGACACATTGCGGTAATGAGAATTTCAGCAGAAAATTAGATAAAATTTCCAATTATAAATTCTTATGTTGAAATCACACATTGTGCAAGGTAGAACACAGTATTGTGTTAATTCTGATGCTTTTTAATGTTACTATATTACACATTTTAAAGCTAAAATCATTAGTGCCGTGGTGTTCAATGGTTTCGTGAGAATCACCCGATTACTCCACTTTCATAAAAAGTTTATTCTGATAATTTACTCACCCCCATGTCCTCCAAAATGTTGATGTCTTTTTTTTGTTCAGTCGAGAAGATATATGTTTTTTTTTTAAGGAAAACATTTCAGGATTTTTCTTAATGTAATAGACTTTATTGGGCCTCAACAGTTTACAGTTTCAATGAAATTTAAAATTTAAGTTTCAATGCAGCTTCAAATAGATCTAAACGATCCCAAACAAGGCTTCTTATCTAACGAAGGGTCTTATCTAGCGAAACGATTGTCATTTTCAGCAATAAAAATAAAAATAAGCACTTTTTAAACAGAGCTTCTTGTCTTGCACTAGCTGTGTGAGGCGCCAGCGTGACCTTATTCATTGCGTAAGCACTAGGGGTGTAACGGTTCAAATTACTCACGGTTCGGTTCGTATCACGGTTTAAGGGTCACGGTTCGATGCGTTTCTTTACACGTTGGTCACAACAGGCTTCTTTACAAAAATAAAAACCTAAGCCGTTTTTAACCTCTGCCAAAATCAACATTTTCATGTAAGAATTATTATACTACATGTAGCCTACCAGCTTTACAGTAAATTCAAAATGCACATAAAATAGCTTAGAACACTGGGTTACTTTTTATATTTTATTCCAATATCTTTAAGTTTTTAGGCAATGTGTGCTGTTTCTGTCTCACCTGTGATCACGTGCTATCTATCAACAAACCCTGGTGATGACGGCATAATAAGCGACTTGTCATATTAGCTGTATTGCCTTGAGCATGCGGCACTCGCAAATTTTTACAGTTTTGTCCATGTTTTCTAAGCATCGCTGCTACAGTAGACTTAAATGAAGCTGGCGGTGCCTCTATTAGCGTCTTTTCTCCTTAGCTTGCCGGGCTAACCGGCTGCGCCACACACACACAGCACACACACCAACACGTGAGGAGGAACTGTGAGGTTGGCGACAGATTTGCATAGCATACTATGAGTTGATTGGACAGGTACTCTCACGTGAACAAACGCAGAGCTTATTCAGCACCATAGATTATCAGTTTTATGCGTTGTTTTTTCACCAAACTATATTAGAAATGCGTAGTCGAATCAAACACGGTGCACGTGCGTCCCGAACCGTGGGAGGATGACGGGACGATTCGATTCTTTACCGAGAACCGTTACACCCCTAGTAAGCACGTCGATAAATAAGTAATTCATAAAAAAT
The DNA here is from genome assembly GCF_027580225.2 of Misgurnus anguillicaudatus. Taxonomy (NCBI): domain Eukaryota; kingdom Metazoa; phylum Chordata; class Actinopteri; order Cypriniformes; family Cobitidae; genus Misgurnus; species Misgurnus anguillicaudatus. The sequence continues at coordinate 11,308,348 of NC_073340.2, forward strand.
AATACTTTTTGGAGAGAGTAATGTGTACAGTAATCTAATTACATGATTGAAGATGTAATTCGTAACTAGTAATTGATTACTTTTTTTAAGTAACTTACCCAACTGTTTTCAATCACAGTTTTTTCATTTAAATTGACACTTAAACTCAAATATCTTCTGTAATCCGGATTTATCTGAATATATGTTTGTTTATTTCTGTCAGGATGCCAGGCACGCAGCCGAGGGTGAGATCTACACTAAACTCAACCAGAAAATTGATGAATTTATTCAGTTAGCGGATTATGAATGGTGCATGTCGGAGTCAGACGGCCGGGCCAGTGGTTACCTCATGGATCTGATTAACTTCCTGCGCAGCACCTTCCAGGTCTTCACACATCTTCCGGTGAGTTTCAGGCTCAGTGGCGTGTTTATTAAAGGGCACCTCGCTTACACAGTCTGTGTTTGGTTTATATGGTGTGTTGTTGCATGTGTGGCATCAATTGATGTTGCATTCATAGTGTTAAGATGGTCATACATAGGCAGAGGTTTCAAAGAGGTTCTAAAAACAGGGAGAAGTTAAAATAGTTCACCCTCCTTACTTTATTGTACTCCATTACATGCGATTGAATGCAGTGTTAATTAAAGCATAAGCACACAGAATCTCCAGCACATAATCAGCACAGATTCAAACTCTCATTCCCCTTCATTGAGATCGATCTTGCTTGCCTGCTTTTCTCTTTAACCGCCCTGTCCTCTTAAACTAATTTCATTTCCAGTTTAAGTTGGTTATTGTTTAGTTGGTCAGCGGTGTAAGTGAATGTGTCCTGCTGGGTTTTTTTCTGCCAGGCATGCTTAATTTCTTTCCGGTTTTTCTTTGCCTGTTCATTTATTATGGCTATACTTTCTTTCCCTGTTTGTGTTTTTATATTCTTGGGGTTTCCACTCAGAATAACAACAATGATCATGCAGCGATGTCGGTAAGTAGACCCTCTTTAAACCCTTAAGGAGGAAGAGAAATAAATTCAAAGAGTAAACAACAAAGACTGCATGTTCATGTGAGCTCTGTGGATTCACTTCTGGCCTTGTTTTCCTTCCCTCTAAACGTGTAATGCAGAATGTGAAGCGCATTGATTGGCATGCTGCCCTTAATCTGTTGCCTGGTTGTGTGCTGATCGCAGTCTCTGGGCGCACTCACGTTATCCAAACCACACCACAGCGCGTTTGACCCTTAAAGCCTGAGTCGTTTGACTAGTGTGATCGCTCTGTACCGTGCCCGGGCACGGTTTGGTTCACTTGGGCTCAGACGTGGAACGCACAGTGTGATTGCAAATCGTACCAGATCACAGTTTAAAAGGAGAAATGTCAATTGTGTGACCACTCACCTTCATCTGCCTTTGTAAAATGCGCGCAGCAGGGTTACGTGAATGTCTCAGCTGCGACACATGTGACAGATCAACTAAGCAATATGTGAGAGATATGTGAGAGGGCTGTGTGTCATCATTCCCCAAGAAAATAAACACAGACTTAACATCACGATGGGCTCCAGTGTTAAGAGAGTGCTTTACCTCCTGTTTTCTTCAAAATAATCGCATCCTAATAACGGAAGCGTGCCTGGGCTCGGATAGGTCAAAGTACAGTGTGAGTGTGTGCTTCTGGGGGAGTAGAGAGGGGGGAACAATCACGCTTGGGCATGGTTTGGTTGGTTTAGGGATAATTTGAGTGCTCCCTCTGATGCAGCTGATTGCAGTCTGTGATGCAGCTCGTCGCAGTCTCCGATGCAGCTCATCGCAGTCTCTGATCACAGTCTTTGATGTAGCTGATCGCAGTCTTTAAATGCAGTCTCCGATGCAGCTCGTCACAGTCTCCGATGCAGCTCGTCGCGGCCTTCGATGCAGCTCGTCGCGGGCTCCGATGCAGCTCGTCGTAGTCTCTGAACGCAGTCTTTGATGCAGTTGATCCCAGTCTTTAAACGCAGTCTCTAATGCTGCTCGTCGCAGTCTCCGATGCAGCTCATCGCAGTCTCTGATCGCAGTCTTTGATGCAGCTGATCCCAGTCTTTAAACACAGTCTCTGATGCAGCTCGTCGCAATCTTCGATGTAGCTCATCGCAGTCTCTGATCACAGTCTTTGATGCAGCTGATCGCAGTCTTTAAACGCAGTCTTCGATGCAGTTCGTCGTAGTCTCCGATGCAGCTCGTCGCAGTCTCCGATGCAGCTCGTCGCAGTCTCCGATGCAGCTCGTCGCAGTCTCCGATGCAGCTCGTCGCAGTCTCCGATGCAGCTCGTCGCAGTCTCCGATGCAGCTCGTCGCAATCTTGGATGTAGCTCATCGCAGTCTCTGATCGCAGTCTTTGATGCAGCTGATCGCAGTCTTTAAAAGCAGTCTCTAATGCAGCTGATCGCAGTCTCTGATGCAGCTGTTTGCAGTTTCTGATTGCAGTCTCTGATCGCAGTCTCAGATCTGATTACAGTCTCTGATGCAGCTGATCGCAGTCTTTGATCGCAGTCTTTGATCGCAGTCTTTGATCGCAGTCTCTGATCGCAGTCTCTGATCGCAGTCTCTGATCGTAAAATATTATTTTAAGATCCTAATCATTGCCTAATCTAATAATAATTGTGTTACAAATAAAAACAATATTTTTAAATCATATGAATCACTTATTGGTTTAAAAGAATCATCTATTTTCGAGTCTTTGCTGGTCCCATTGCGAACGCAATTGCGATGTTAAACCACCAAACAATTAAATGAAGAAAACATTACTGCGATCAGCTTCTGTCTGTGGTGATTCAACTGCAAAACATCTAGGAAATACAGCTAATATAGGTTTTAGAAGGAAACTCCTTAAAATGCACTTCTTCTTAAGTTTAGGCAGCACCTCACTATGCTGACATCGAAACCGTTCCAACGGAGTATTGGTGTAAGGCCGCGACTGCATTTACAATTGATAATTCAGAGTGTAGTGATTATTCGTGTTTTCCATGAAGACTCATAAAAGACACCTGTTGAGAGCCGGAGGCGTCACGAAATTCGGTGGAGGTAGCCGCCTCAAATCTCTACGCAGGGAAAACCCTGTTCTTTAAAACTTTAATCTTTGCAACTTTACCTATCTTCTATATCAGGGATGGGCAACTTTGATGATGCCGAGGGCCAGCATTTTTCTCCTATACACCAAGGGGGCCAGAACCACAAGCAAAAATTAAATCATTCTAAATTTTCTTTATTAAGAAACCACAATATACAATGAACTGGTCTTTAAAGATTTTAACTATAAAACTTAGCAATTATGCTAATTCTAAATCATAACTTTATTTTCAGTGGACAAAGCATTTCAGATAAAACTTCTTAACTGCACTGCTTTAACATCTGTAACAAGCAAGGCACTTTTATATTAGTATAGAGGAGTTTCTCATCCAGACCTCAAAGAACAAAATTATTTAAAATAAATAATACATAAATTCAAAACAAAATATATAAAAAATGTTTATTACAATGTATTTTACCTTTCAAATCTGCGAGCAATTCTGGCCCGAGTCCGACCCATCACCCAAACCAGTGGCAACGGGTTGTTTTTAACCCGACTGGACCCAAATGTAAACTTACGTGTGTGCAGTCTGCAGCCCCGTGGCCTCGCAAGCAATTTGGCGAGCTGCTCCATTTGTTTATATGACGGGGACACCAAACTAACAGCCAAAACGTACATTTAAAATGATCTTACATGTCTGTCTCAATGAAAGTTTACCTATCGTCAGCCACACAATGTCCAAGCGCTCTTGGCAAACAGAGGAGGTTTGAAAAGGACATTAACACACATTGTTGAGGGCTTCTCGAGTGCGTTCGGCAAAAACACATTCATTTTAAATAACCCGAGACCCGATTATTATTTTACCCGACCCGTGTCCGAGGCACACGTGACACTTTTAGACCCGAAGCTGATCGCGTCTCGGGTCGGACCTCGGGTTTTCGGACCCGTGGCCGTGAAGACCTCTTCTTCACATAAGCCCAAACACGGGACTATGCTTACTGTGACGATCCGCGGGACCTAGCGCCCCCTCCTGGTTGGGAGGTTTTACGTCCTTATACAAAAATCATCATTTTAAAAGTATTTGATTAAGTATAATATGGTCCAGCGGGCCGTATTAAAATTTACCCCGGGCCGCCAGTTGCCCATCCCTGTTCTATATGCACAAACAGCTTTTAATACTCCAAAGACAAAGGAAAATGTGAAATCGCATCATATGCCCCCTTTAACAGCATATTAACAGAAAGTTGCACATGATTTTTGACATCATGGACGTTGCCATAGAACCTGCATGAGCATTTCAGAGCAAAGTAATTACGGTAATTCTGAAATGTGAATAACGGCATAAATGACGGCAGCCAGGTGTTTCATAAGACAGCTGCTCAATTTATATGAACCTCTTTCCATATAATGTACGGTTTTATCATAACTGGCAGTGATCGTGATCATAATCTATGGTGACTTGCTCAGTAGCCCCACCCGCAGTGAAATCTTATTAGTTAAAATATTTGATACATGATATCAAATAGCATATGTTTAATGGTATTGTGAAGGACACAATTTTTTTTGTCTTGTCTCAGAGAGCATCTGATCAAAAAAAAAAATATTTTTGCGAAATATGCTTTTGAGATCCATACAAATGTTTCTTTATTTCTTTGTCATGAGCATGTTTGTAGTGGATCTGTTGCACGAGTTCATTTGTATCTGTGTGATATGCTATTATTAAGCTCAGTTTGTCCTTCACCTCTTATAAACCTGCTTGTAATAATCTGTGACGTCTTGCATGATTGACTCCTGCAGATATCCAACGTGTGTGTGAGTTCAAATTGATATGATGGTGGAATTTCAAGGGCTAGGAGTTTTTTTCATCCTTATGTTGTGCCATTACCTCCACCAATTGATTTTAGCCATTTTTTGAATAGGGATTTTATACTAGGGGGTTTGGTTTAGGTAGGTTCAAGTGCAGTTAAAAACTCACATTATCAAGCAATGAAGTATAAACTTTTCATGAAATTAAGGACAATCAAGCATTCAGAAATTCTTCATAATGTTCTGGGTTGAATTCACAATGAACAATTATTTACTAGAGAAAGGCCATATACAGCTTTTGACAAACCGATCTGTTTAAGAGATGTTTTTGACCCTCCTCTCTGTAATTCTCATTGGTCAACGGTTGCTTATGTGTGTCTTTGCAATGACATCCATTTAAAATTTGTAGATTTTGTACTAAAATATTGTTGTTGTATGTATGCTTATGGAAAAACAACAATAAACAATTAGTTTATTTCTCAGTTATAGGCTGTTAAATGAAAGGACCTGACAAAACACCATTTGACTGATGAATACTATGACCTCATAAGAGTGTTTATATCTGATAACACTTGTGATAACAGCATTTGTATGTGTTTGTTTGTGTTGCTCTGCAGGGTAAGGTTGCGCAGACGGCATGCATGTCTGCCTGCAAACATCTGGCCACATCATTGATGCAGATGCTGTTGGACTCTGAGCTCAAGCAGGTCAGCATGGGAGCCATTCAGCAGTTCAACCTGGACGTAATACAGTGTGAATGTAAGTAACACGGGCTTCATGTGATACAATCAAAATTCATTTTAAACGTTTTAAAGTGAATAAAGCCACAATAAACATGCAATTAAAGGACAAGTTCGGTATTTTACACTTAAAGCCCTGTTTTCAGATTGTTTATGGTGAAATAGAACGCTTTTGACTGAAATTTCAACATATGCGGCTGCCCCGAGAATTTTCGGGTATTTGTTGTTTCACCTCCCACCTCTACAATGGCTGTATAGGTGCACAGGAACAATCCTTCCTAAAATGCATTAAACTTTCGTTTACGTGGAACTCGCCGGGTGGTCGGGGGTGTTCACTGATATGCTCACACAAAAATCGCTGCAAAAGATGCTTTTCAACAGGTGTTTTAGCATTCGTTGTAAACTTGTGGACCTATTTTTCCAAACGCCTCACACCCGTACATTCTTCCGTTGAGAGCTTAAATAATAGACACTTCAGCCCAGTTGGTGGCGATAATCCACCTTTGCCACTTGCAAGAATACAAACAAGGTTCCCGCCGCGGAGTAATACCGTACCTCACAGCACATCTAATACAAGTCAATGGAGTTGGACAAAAACTACGATAAAACCTGTTGGAAAGCATCTTTTGCAGCGATTTTTGTGTGAGCATATCAGTGAACACCCCTGACCACTCGGTGAGTTTCACGTCTTTGTAAACGAAAGTTTAATGCATTTTAGAAAGGATTGTTCCTGTGCACCTATACAGCCATTGTAGAGGTGGGAGGTGATACAACAAACACCCAAAAATTCTCGGGCCAGCATCATATGTCCAAATTTCATCATAAACAATCTGAAAACAGGGCTTTAAGTGTAAAATACCGAACTTGTCCTTTAATGCCGTTTTAATCCGGTATCATAAGTGCACATGAACCATTTGCTTATAAAGTCTTCTAAAAGTCATAGAGTAGATGTCACTTGATTTTGGGTCACATGACATGCAAAAACCAATGACATTTTCTGTTAATCACAATTTTGCATTGCACAAAAGTCAAACTTTACAGTAATGCTGTGTTCAGACCAGCCGCGGTAGAGGCGTCAAGCGCGAGTGATTTCAGTGTTAAGTCAATGTCAAGACACGTTGACGCGCATCTGGAGGACTCGCGGCGCGAATGAGGTGTTTAGGGCGGCACGTTAGACGCAATTCCGCCTCATTTGCGTGTCTAGTTCGAGTGAATTGCGCGAATTGAGCGTTGGCGCACAAAACGCGCGAGTTGAAAAATTTGGCAGAAAAATGTGCCGCATTGCAGAAGCCTCTCCCATGGCACAAATTTCCTCGTGAAAGTCTCCATAACTAGAATTTCATGTGCGTCTTTCACGCGTGAATGAAGCGAGTAAACTCAAAATGTTCAAGCGGCAAACTAGACGCGTTAGAACATTTTTGAAAATTCTTTTGTGTATTGCAAAACATACAAAAGTGTACAGAAACAACGCGAGACAGTTGCATAAATGATTTTTGGGTCAATTGTTTCTTTAAAGATACACTTCTCAAACTCCTTACTGCCTGGGGCCCAGTCAGACTAATGATGGAAGTAACGTGAATAAAAATATGACACAGAATTTGAGTTTCACTATAACAGTTTTCAAAGAGATGTGGTTTTTCAATTGCGTGTGAGCACTAACAGATGTGCTTGCAGGCATTATGCTTTATAAACCGCAGTGTAGCAGCCGGCAGTATTGATATGATCAGTTCTTCTCAGAAGCTCTTACCTCATCCTTTGAGGGATATTCCTGATTATTCGCACTTCACCTGCTCTTGTAAATCCACACCTTTTCTGAATCTGATATGAACTACAAATGTTAACACCGTGTCAAACACTTTTCAACTTTTTTCATTCTTACATGGATTACATAGACAGTAGATGTCAGAGCAGCTGCTCATCCAGAACGTTCTTCTTCTGTGGAGATCTTTAATGTCGTTGTCAGAAGATATGACTGTTTGTGTTTGCTTGTACCTGTGGCCACAGACAGATGTCGGTTTATTCTGGATGAAGAGAAAAAAATAGTCTGTTATTATCACAGAATACAATTGTATGTATAATTAATTTCCATGTATGGGAGTTATTAAAGGGGGCCAATTATGCCCCTCTTTGTAAGATGTAAGTCTCGGGTGCATTCATTGCTCTAAAGAGATTTTAAGAACAGAAGGGAGTGTATTTTTATTTTAATAGAGATGTTGTATACACACACTGATGACACACAAACACCATGTAAAAGTGAATTTTGCATAATAGGGGTCCCCCTTAAAGTACCATATGGAGAGTTCCGACTGTTTACTTGTATGTGTTTATTGGGCGGTCTTACCCAGCCACCTGCCAAAGTGGTGTTATGTCTATTGTTTTCCTATTAAAACGCATCTCTTAAATGTCTTACTTGTTTCTTTTGCAGTGTTTGCCAGTTCAGAGCCTGTACCAGGATTTCAGGGAGACACGCTGCAGTTGGCCTTCATTGACCTCCGACAGGTACGTGCATCTGTACAGACGTGACTCTGCCTGATCTACAGCACTGTTAGTGGAGCTGAGGGGTTGGGTGGAGAGCTCGTACCTTCAGGAAGGGAAATTACTTCAGCTTTCTTTCTTTTTTTTGTTTGTATTTTTGTACTGTTTGGAGTTTGAACTCTTAATCTGAGCCTCGGGCGCTTAAGGTGTAAAACCGGGGTCATGTTAAGGTTTCTTTTACAGAGGTATGTCATATAATGCGATATAATTAGGGTGTGTCGTAAACGTAATAGTCTGTACAGAACTTTATGTGATACAGTTTCAGAAAGCTGAATGCTTGTTGCATAATCAGTGCTGGTTATCCTGAAAAATATCTAGTTTGTAACTAGTGCTGGGCATAGATTAATCTAGATTAATGTCATACAAAATAAAAGTAATTTTTTGCATAATATGTAAGTTTGTGCTGTATGTAAATATTATGTAAATTTAAACACAGACACATTAATATGTATTATGTATATATGTATTTAAGAAATGTTTTATTTATATATCATTTTTTAATTTATATATAATATAATATGTAGTGCTGGGCAAAGATTAATCGCGATTAATTGCATACAAAATAAAAGTGATTATTGGTATAATATATGAGTGTGTGCTGTGTCTAATTATTATGTATAAATATATACACACACATTCATGTATGTATTTAAGAAACATTTACATGTTTATATATATTTATTTATATTTTTATATAATCTATATTAAATATAAATAAATAAAAAATGATATATAAATAAAACAATTCTAAAATGAATATATGAATGTGTGTGTGGTTAAATATACATAATAATTAGACACATTACACGCACATGTGTTATGCAAAGGAGTCACTTTTGTTTTGTATGCGATTGGTCGCGGTTGATCTTTGCCCAGCACTAATATATACATGTAAATCTTTCTTAAATATGAATAAATGAATGTGTGTGTGTTTATATATAAATAATAATTACACGCAGCGCAAGCTCATATATTCTGCAAAAAGATTGCTTTTATTTTGTATGAGATTAAATCTATTTTATGCAAGAAGTTTTCTGGAAAAAAATCCATATCATTTCCTGTGTAGTGTAGGATAATATCATAAAATTTCTAGCCTTTTAAGCACACCTGCTAAACTGTTTGCTTTAAATGCTTATATCTTCTTCTCTTTATACCCAAATGCCTTTCTGCATAGTTGTGTTTGACACATGAAAACGTCTCGGGTTACGTATGTAACTGTTGTTCCCTGAAAAGGGAACGAGACGCTGCGTCTCCCTTGCCATACTCCTGCGTCCCTTTAACGCCGTCTTTGGCAATATTTCAGATAGCGATATACTTCCTGGCTCACGCGTCACCCTGTCTTTGTCGTTAAGCCTCACCATTGGTTGAATTTGATATACACATTCAGACGCACTTACCCCTGGAGGCGTCCCCAAAGAAAAAAGAAAAACATCAACCTGCAGAAACAGTTCAAAAGTTGCAGAATTAAGAACTCCACCGAAAGGCCGAGGACCTAGCAACGCTGCCTTGCTTTTAACCAAGCTGGTCACGCAGTGAGATTTAGGGGGTGTGCACACCAACGCTTTTACGCCCGCGGCCAGCGCATGTTTTCAATTCATTTCAATGGAAACTCGGCGTTTTTCAAATAAGCCAGCAGCTAGCGGTTTTCTTCCGCGCTAAAAACCGGCGCCCGGCAGAGTTGAAAGATGTTCAACTTTGGAAGAAAAGCTCCGCTCGTCAATGTCAGTTTTCACACGGCCGCCCAATCACAGTGGAGGAGGGGCGGGACATTACCACAGCAACCAACCGGCTCGCAGCTGAAGTATCACAGCTACCAAAGCGCTCAGCTGAAGAAAGCTGGCACCCAGCTGAAAAACAGCTGGTATTCGGCGTCCTCAAGGCGTTTTCAGCCGCGTTTAAAAGTTTTGGTGTGTCCAGCCCCTAAGCGCTTGATAAACATGCAGCTGGCATTGTATGAAGACAAAGTGCCTGACTTTAATTAAAAGTTTGATGGTGGTGCTGGAGCATGTGACATCACAGACCAACTAATCAGTGATGAAATTCATTAACAACAGTGTTGCATCCCTACTGTTGTATCCCTGATCGCCCTATCCCCCTTCATCGTATGGCAGGAGCATTCAGGATATCTTCAAAAATCTATACTTTCAAGTTTCACAGAATAAAGTCTTTGAACAGGTCATTCAGCTTTCATAACCATTTTGTTATTTCCATTTCAAACCTGTCTCCCTGCTTGGGGGAAATGCAGAAACACTTAGCGTTGAGATTTAGCTGCTTTGGTCTTTAAGCGTGTCTTGACCGCTCGCCAAGATCTCAGCTCGATTACCATGAGCATGACGCCACTTTGATCCTCGTCTGGTTTCCCAAGGATTTTCTGACAGCTTCTTTTAAGTGCACTCGGGAGAGTCCTGTCTCCAGTTTAAGAGTCAGAGATAAGCAAAGCGACTACCTCCATAGAGATTACCTTCCCATCATGCACTGCGTCGCAGATCAGCCCTAGAGCTCCTGATGCGGGCTGATGTGTGCCGTAGACGGCTTGGTGTCCACAAGGGCCACAGGCTGCATGCATGGTACGATCACAACAATAGGTTTGTTTGAGGATGTGCTGACACAAAATGGAGAGGTCACAGTGTCCCTGCCAATCACACGAGAGCTAATGGAGACGGCTGTTTACGCTCTTGTGTTTTAAACATTTTCTTAAGCCTTTGTTGCCTGTAATGTGACACTGTGAAGGTCTGCTTGTACTAATACTGATAAACATCCAGCACTTACGAAGGACTGAGAAGTCTCCGAAGCTTAAAATTGATCCTTTATGTCTATGTTAAAGATCGGCCAGTTCTACTGAGATTGTTACTTATTTAACATAGATGTGCTGCGCACTTCATTACATTTGAACAGGTTTTTGCAATTTCATGTGATTAAACGCTTCATTTTTTTTACACTGCGTTGTATCGTGTAGTTTTTAGGAATGTTCATTTCAGTTAATTTTCCCGAGAGAAAAAAACGCAGCTTGTTAACCGAACATTAACCGTTAACTGATAAAATTAACTGATTAAATTGTCATTGAGTAAAAATTCAGTTGACTGTTGTCGGTGACCCAGTAAAAACAATACAAACATTTTGTTTAATTTGAATGTGCAAACAGCACGAACAGATCAACAACATAACCAGGATTCATAAATTATCAAATTTTCATGCAACATTACATTATCCAAGAGCACGCGAATACGTGTCGACACGCACTGTGCATTAACATTTTTTTTTCTTTTAACTAGGGCTGTCAAAAGATTAATCGCGATTAATCACATACAAAATCAAAGTTTTTTGTATAATTATGTGTGTGCACTGTGTGTAATTATTTTATAAATACACACAAATTAATTTTTATATTTGATAAGCATTTACATGTATATTTATATATATTTTATATTATAAACATAAATGAAAAACATACCTAAATAACATTTTTATGTGTGTAATTATATATACATAATATATACACACAGTACACACACATATATATTATGCAAAAACAAACTTTTATTTTGTATGTGATTAATCTTTTGATAGCCCTACTTTTACCTGATAATAATAATTAGTCATAAATTTTACTCAAGAGTTCATATGAACATTCCTAGTAACTTTACAACCAAATAAAAAAGGGAAAATATTAGGGGTGTGACTAGACTCAGTGTTGGGGAAAGTTACTTTTAAAAGTAATGCATTACAATATTAAGTTACTCCCAAAAAAAGTAACTAATTGCATTACTTAGTTACTTTTCATGGAAAGTAATGCTTACGTTACTTTTAGTTACTTTTGCGTTACTTTTTCTTGGCTAAAGCTTGATCTCTTTCAGGCCTTGCAGGTGTTTTTATGACTAAAAAGTTCTGCATTCAGAAATTGCATATTTCATCACAAAAATGTTTAGCTCTGGCCTGCCATCTCAGTTTCTGACTCAAACTGTTTCCACACAGGCACAGAGAGTGCATACGTTTAGTTTAATTCAGTACATATTTTTTAATCAAATTAATTAAACTAAAAAAGTAACTGGAGTTACTTTTTTGAAAAAGTAACTCAAATATTAATGTGTACATTTAAAAAGTAATGCGTTACTTTACTCGTTACTCCAGAAAAGTAATATTATTACGTAACTCAAGTTACTTGTAATGCGTTACCCCCAACACTGGACTAGACACTCAATCCACAAGACGAGACGAGACACGAGATTGGGTTCACGAGACGAGACGATATTTTTACACTTTTTAAGAAATCCTTAATGATAAAATAAATGAATAAGAAACTGAAATTACATTATTTTTAAATGTTTTAACTAATCAAGGACTGGCCCTAACAATTATTTTGCTAACTGATAATGAAGTAATTTGTTATTTTTGGGTAATAAAAATAGACCCAAGTGAGCAATAGCCTTTAAAATTACATAATAACAAAGATGCAATAATAATTGGTTCAAATAGAGTATTAAAAGAAAGTTACATTAAACAACATTACATTACATTAACAAACACATTACATTTGTGGCCTATAAATAAAAAGCTTTATGTATTATAACAAATGCCTGCAGGGGGCGATAGTGGACTCGTTTAGCGGACGCCATCTTCACTTTCACTTTAGACAGAGAAACGGCCAGCATTTCACTTCCACTAGAAATCTCGTGACCTAAGTAATCTCCCGAGACGCATTTAATCTCGCGAGATTTTGTCGCACGAAATCTCGTCACACCCATAGAAAATATGCAATTGAAGTGCTTATATTTCATGAAAGGCCTGCAGTCAAACATCAGGCTTACTAAAAGTTTCAAAACTGAAGTTTCATTTCAAACTGTGATGTCTAATGTTGATCTGTAGGCTTGTGTCAATCTCCTGAACTTTAACAAACTATTCTGCGCTGTGGAGATACATGGGATATTATCATGCCAAATAAAGACTGTACATTTGTAAGTGTCTGATATCAGCATGTGTAAAGTGTATGTAAACCAAAGGTTTTGAACCTTAGGTCAGACTGTGTATAACAGCAGCGTGTTATATTGTTAACAATGACTGTTTTATTAATGCTTGGCCTTGTATTGTGCCATATAATAACACATAATTCAAGTTTGCTCAGACTTTATTATCAGTATAAGAAGGTTAACATGACCTGACTGCGGCCAATTGCAGTTCAATTGTGTTCGGCTTAGGAAATGCAAATCGAAAGGCTTCAGAGATTTGCGCGTTCATCAGAGCTTAATAAAACTGAATCAACAATCACTAAGGCTTGCTTTTTATTCCCTGTGTAATTGTAAAGGACTTACAATTTATTCATTCAGGTTTATTCATTAAAATTATTTACACTTTTGCACATTTGCATTTTATACACTAATGCTGCGTTTACACCAGCCGCGGTAAAGGCGTCAAGCGTGAGTGATTTCAATGTTAAGTCAATGTGAAGATGCGTTGACGCACTTCTGGATTTCGTGGTGCGAATGAGACGTTTAGCGTTGTGCGGTAGACGCGATTCCGCCTCATTCGCACGTCTAGTTCACCGGAATGGCACGAATTGAGTGTCTGCCGTGGTACGCGCAATAGACGCAAATGGTGTGTTTTGTGTTTTTAAGGTTTGCACAAATTTGCGGCTGACGCCCGAGTGTAAAAGTTTGAACTTTGGCGGATTTTCGAGCCGCGTTAACCAGTCAGGAGCCTGCTTGCTGCTGTCAGAGCTGAAGCTGAGATCATTCACCAGCATGACAGAACAGATGATCTTGTCATAAACAAAAATGCACGTGTGTGGTTTCTCAAGAGAGAAATCATAGATAATAAGCAAACTTAAGACGCTGTTGGAAAAACCTACAAAGTACAAGATTTTAAAGGGGCCATGGCATGAAAATCTGACTTTTTCCATGTTTAAGTGCTATGATTGGGTCCCCATTGCTTCTATCAACCTAGAAAATGTGAAAAAGATCAACCCAGTAACTTAGTTTTGGTAAACCATTCTCTACAAGCACATGAAAAAATAGTTTGTTGAAATTTGGCTCTCCTTATGATGTCATAATAATACCACCCCTTAATCTGCACTATCCAACCACAGCACTGCCATTTAGTGCAGAGAAAAGCACAATTGAGTTTTAATTGCAACAAACCACCATCATTGTGATCAGTGTTTGAATTTCATCAGCTCATTTGCATTTTAAAGGACACACCCAAAACGGCACATTTTTGCTCACACCTACAAAGTGGCAATTTTAACATGCTATAATAAATTATTTATATGGTATTTTGAGCTAAAACTTCACATATGTGCTCTGGAGACACCAAAGATTTATTTGACATCTTAAAAAGTTTTGTGTCATGGCCCTTTTAAATATGTCACGTGTCTTTATGGGATTTTTACGGTATGTGTGTTAATGCACGCACAGATTTCGGAAAATTATTTGTGTGAATGAACCAAAAATCAAATGATCCCGGACGCATTTTCCGTAATCTCTTTGTGAAAAAGGCTTAATATAACCTTAAAGTGTTACCAATGATTTAGTAAATATTTCCTGCGTTCTTCTATACATTGGTGCATGTAAATTAATATGGATAAATGTATTCCTTAGTGTTTAGTAGGTGATTTAAAAAAGTCAAATAGTAGAAACAAGCAATTCCACACATTTGCAGTCAAAACTTGAAATATAAATTCTTAGAGAATGCATTTATTACCAATATATTTAACCATGTGTTTATTTTTTTGCCTAAACCCCTGATGTCCAGACATCGGAAAAATAACAGTCTATACAGTCCATGGTTTCTATTTTAGATGAGGGAAACATGCATGCTTTATAGGTGTGACAAAAAAGGACAAAAAAGTTTGTCATACTTTGTAGGACAGGGGTCTTCAACCTTTTTGTGAGCAAGGGCTACCACAATGGATAAAACAATCTGGAGGGATACTTTTTGATATAGTCTACTCAAAAAAAAAGAAAAAAAAAAAGTGTTTACTTGTTGACATGTTTTATCTTTGTTTGAAATGTTAACATGCATAAAAGAAGTCAAGCTAATATAAAATGTATGTAATAAAAATTACAATTGAGACTATTAATAGAAAGTGCTTTGGCGGGCACCGCAGACTCTGTGTGGGCAACGGGCACCATTTTGGAGACCACTGTTGTAGGAATTCTGTGAATTAAAATGCACAAACCAGAAGCAATAATACCCAACAAATGAAGAATTGACGGCTCTTCAAAGAACATTTAATATTTATTTTATTTACATTTTTGTATGCGCATTTATGAGGAAAAAACAACGTTATGGATGTGACATTTCTCCTTTATGGATGTGACAATTCTGAAATTTGCACTCACTTAATTATGGAAAGAATAAAAAGACAAACTTTGCATTGGTATTTAAACCACCAAATATTGACTGATTGATATCTAAGATATCAGTATGGTTAACAACTTTGGGTAAAAACTTAACTTTTCATGATAAGGTTGAGATTTGCATGGGATTACCCAAATAGATACGAAGAGATCTGTACGACATTTTACATCTAGCATGAAATATTTTGAGTGTACTTCTCTGTAAATCTTATTCTGTTTGATTATAATGACGTTCTTCTAATTCAAAGCTAAACCCACATACAAATACTACCAAAGTGCTGCGGATATAACCGTTTAATTAGTTTAGCCATATCTCTCGTCCTTATAGCACATATTGACATTTACAAACACATTGGTCTCATTGGCCACGAAGCCCGGTGTATTTAGCGGTAATAGTGTCACAACCCAGCAGGAGCGGCAAACATCTCTCAGTAATGCTCCAGCGAAACAGACCACTTGGATACGGCCCACCATAGTACGTGTGAATGGCTATTAGTCTCCTGAACCCTCCCTCTCAATGCCCTCCATAATGAACGAGCCATCCAGGAATTGTTCCCCATTGATTGATATTGATTTGCATACATAGAGGTGAGTGATCTGTCCCTGCTGCAGCGAATTAAGTTCAATGTGTCCGGCATCTTGATTTCAATCAGAGTGGCAGGGAGCGCCGTGGAGTCAGGATTAAATCCCTCTGTGGGTTATCTAGAGGTCACGCGGGGATTTCTCTGCCTTTGCATTTAAAGTGCTTGCTCACTGCTCCCCAACAAGTGCCCTAATAACCCCCGCATCAGCGGATGACCTCGCACGCTTTCTCTGATTTGTGAATTTCGTTTTGTGGCAGCACTGCTACTTGTGTGCTAAAAGTGCTCGAAATGTTTCGTACAATCCGTAATGGAAAAAATGTTTTTTGATAATACACGGTTCTCTTAGTTAGTTTTGTTATTGCATTTACTACTCAAAATAAAAAAATTCTGTTGTTTTAGAATCTAGTTTAGAATCAAACTTTATTTGTGCTGCTTTTCTGATGGATTCTTATGTTTCTTGTTTTTAAGCTTTTGGATCTGTTCATGGTGTGGGATTGGTCAACATACCTGGCTGACTATGGGCAGCCCACCTCAAAATACCTGCGGGTGAACCCTTCCACTGCTTTAGCACTTTTAGAAAAGTAAGTATTGGTTTAGTCATCTTTCTTTTAGATCAATGATGATTTTTGAGGGCTTCACAACGTGCGCATGAGTTTCTGATGTGACCGTCTACACATCGGCAAACAAAAGATACAGTCACTCAATCTGTTTTGTTTTTAAATCAATATATGATCTTTCTGCTCTTTTTTTCTCCTGCGATCCAATATCAGAGTCAACAGAGGGTACGTAGATAGTTTAACTTCTAACCCTAACCCAACAATTCACCGTCTACATTATAATTTGATTTCCACCTTGTATATTCCTAGATAGTCAATAGCATCTGTTGTTTTGTCATTGTTATCATTTATTCATTCCACGCACCCATTGAATTATAACTTAATTAACCCTTGTCGCATGAACATTTTAGTCCTTTTTAATTTTTTGCAAATTATTAATGCAAAAAGCATAAAATTGGCTAAAGGTGTATATTGTTTTATATTTTACTTTAATTTCCTTTCATAACTGTTTTTAAAACTAGTTACGCAAAATTGGAACTTTTGGGTGCGGAAGGACACAAATGTCCCAATTGAAACCCATTAATCAGCAAGTGTGCTATTTTAAAAAATAAATCATGCATTCTGTATAAAAATGATTTTAATTTGTTGGCATGGATTCAAAATATAAAAAAATCTAATATTTCTTGAACTTTTTAGGTTTTGAAGTGTGTACTGCACTGTTAAAAATAAGTATAATTTGTGTCAAATCAACATTTATTTTAATGTTACCTTAACTAAAAAAAATTATTACATTTAAATAGATGACAACTGTAGTTCATTTGGCAAGATGTTATATGCACATAGTAGCTAAAAACGAAACATAGTAAATCACAGAACAATTAATATACATACTGCAATAATACTGGCTACATTAAACATAAAATCATAAAAACCTAAAACATATAACCAGACAGCCATACAACTGTTGGGAAATTAATAAAATTACCATCTAATGCATGTTTGAGCTGGCTTAATTTAAAAACATCTTGCACTGGCATATTTTAACATATATCAGTGCCATTGTTTTGTCTCAAGATGCACACAAGTGTAGTTTTTTTTAAGGTTTGTTTGTAAAAACTATTTAAATGTTCTAAAATAATGAAGGCGTAGTCCTGGATTAATCTAAACCCTGTCTGGGAAACCGCCCCATAGTCATTTAGCAGATAAGTGCAGTAGTAGTTGTCTCATCAAGTCTAACACTGTATACATAGCCAAGGGTTAATTTTTTTAAGGACAGAAAGGTAAAGATAGAAGAATAGAAAAAGATATTAAACTCTGTATTAGTAAGTGTTGGCGAAAAAAAAATTTCAGCCAATTTTTGAAGATGGCTATGGAATCAGCAGATCTTGTCGCAACTGGTAGATCCAAAGAAGGTACGCGATAATGGTTTTTTTCCCTTTTTGAGTGACGTGCACCCTCTTTGGCTCATTGAAGACCACTCTTGCTGCTGCATTCTGGATCATCTGTAAGGATTTGGTTGTGCAGGCTGTGAGTCCTGCCAGTAACGCATTGCAATAATCCAGTCTGGAGAAGACAAGAGCTTGGACTAGTATTTGTGTAGCATGCTCAGATAGGAAAGGTCTTATTTTCCTTAAGTTGTAAAGGCCAATTTCAACTTGATTTTAGAAGTTATGTCAACATTTTACAAGCCAAAACTTAAAATAGTATTTTAAATTGACTTGCAAAACCAAGTTGTTTTATCTTTCTGATGCATTTCGGTGCAATAGAGCAAATACTGTTTTTCCTTAATTTCGTGATCTGCATAGTTATGATCAAGTCAGGGAAAGTGAGAAAAATTAATATATAATATTTGAACATTTTTGTCCTTGTATTTTTTGTTTAAATATCTGAAACCGCTCAAAAAATAAAAATGCATTTAAATGATTATTAATATGATGTTGTTATTAGTTAAGATATCCAAGATGTCAGCTCCAAAAAGTCAGCTATGAATTAAAAATGGCTGGATTAATTTGAATCCATAATGGGTAAATATCGGACAGAACACATGTTGGGTTAAAAATAATCCCATGCTGGGTTAAAAATGACCCAATGTTGGGTTGTTGTTACACAACCATGGGGTATAATAACCCAAAAGTTGGATTAAAACAACCGAGCATTGGGTTAATTTTAACCCAGTGGTGTGTTCTGTCCAATATTTACCCATTATGGGTTAAAATTAACCCAGCCATTTTTTAAGTGTAGAAAATAATTAGATCTAATAATTAGATTTTTCATAAAAACAACAATGGTTAAAATTCTGAAAATTAATGAATGTTTGGTATTTATTTATTTATTTTTTAATAAATAAAGTCAATTAAAGAGTGGAAATGTTTTATTATTGACGCATAAGGGTTAAAGTCTTTTTCACAGTAGTACAGGACTTGACAGTGTAAATATTTGTTAATTTGTTTATTATTTTTTTATTGTTAGCATTTGATTTGTGCATCAGACAGGCATCTTTTGCACCATGCTTTTGTATGCAATAGTTCACATCCAAATATAAAAATCCTCTCGTAATTTACTAACCCTCTGCCATCTCAGATGTATGCCTTCATTTCTTCAGTCATTTCATATAAAACTATGCATCCATCATTAATCTGTTAGCATAATCTGTATATAAACAATTTCTGTGTAGTTCCATTGAAGTCAAATTGCTTGTCTTTTACTTAATATGAGTGCATATTGTGTAAAAAGTGTCGCCGGAAAGCTTCTGCTGTTCAACAATGTCTTCTCATATTGCTTTCACAGAATTAAGGACACAAGTAAGAAAAACAACATCTTCTCACAGTTCAGAAAGAACGACCGTGACCGGCAGAAACTGATCGAGACTGTGGTGAAACAGCTGAGGAGTCTGGTGAATGGAATGTCCCAGCATTCCTAGAGTCCGCCACCATCATTCCCAAAAGAGTGGGCGGGGCTTGACAATGTAACCCATGTACTACATTCAAATTATTGCTTTTGCTTTTCTTTTTTTTTTTAAATGTAAAGTAACATCTCCCAGGCTGTTCAAAGTACTGTGGTATATTTTGACAACTGCATCCTCGGTCTTCTGCCAAAATATTCACCATTAGGTTAATCGTGTAAATATATGGCAAAAAAAAAATAGAGAACAGAAGTTATGCAGTAATTTTTTGTAATGTATTTTTAAAGGTTGAGAATTATGTTTTGTACATTGTGAAAGTGCAATGATTCAAGAGCGCAGAAGCGTGTATGTGACTGGTGATATATTGATGATGGTCATACCTGTATGAAATTCTCCATAATGTGTAATATGGTTGAAGTTTTTATTGTAAATACTTTAAAATGTATTTAACACGGCTGTGGAGTCATGCTTCCCATCGGTCTGCCTCGAGTCAAATTTGACTCATGAAGTGACTTATAAATGAGAAAAACATTTGCATGAGAATGCTTCATTTTCCTTTAAAGTCAACAAACTTGTGCATAAACAGGCACAACCTAAAACCATCAGCTACATTTCACTAAATGATGTGAAACAAAATGCGCCACAGGATTTTATTTAATTTTTGTTTCCTCAGGGCAAAATGAAAGCTTTTGGTTTAAATGCTTTAGCATCTCATTTGAAGAAGAAACTAAATAAGCAATAATTGGTTCAGCTAGACTCTGAGAAAAGGTTCAGCTTTTAGTTTAGTTTTATTTTATTTTATTTTACTTTCAACGGACATTTTGCACTGAAATTTATTTAAGTTTGCCTTTAAACAAGCAACTGTATGCTTATGTATTTAAAGTAACATTGTATATACCACAATATTTTGTTAAAATGGGTAAAAATGGAATGTAAAGATGAAAACTCTGGTAAGAGATTTCTTTAATCTGTTGTCTAAACAGAACTAAAGTTTTACATTTGTCATCTGAGACGAGATTGTTTTCCACATTTCTGTTTGTCATCTCATGTCTGTAGCAACACTAATATTGGTTACACTTTAAAAATAACTCTCATACCTTACAAATTTGGATCGGTAGTTGATGTGCAATTGAAAGTGTATTTATATATGAAAATATATGAATAAATGTTTCGATTAAGAATGACCCATGAAGCATTATTATAAGGGTTTATTATCGATGATGAAGGTTATTATAAAGCGTTACCCTGATTTTTCCTGTTGTCCAACAGAATCCCAAAGTCTCCCAGTGGAGTCACAAAAACAGTGACGTGATATCAAAATCCACTCGTTTTTATTTGTGTGCTTTAATAAAACATTGTCACGAAAATACATAAGATCTGTTGTTTTTCTTTCCATGTTCTAGATAGCATTGCATTCTTCAATTAAACACAAAATTACATTTTTAAATTTAAAATGAATGATGAAGAGGATTTATTGACCCCTGGTGTCATTAAAGTATTATACTACTGTATTATTCCATGTTTAACAATGTGTTCAATAACGTTGATGTTTTGAAAATTGTCATTCTGCAAAATCTACATTTGTTCCAGGAATGCATTTCAAGTCCAGTTTTGAGGTGAACAGTTGACCCCCGATGATATTTTTACTCTTCAGTAGTCCAGATTTATCAAGCATCACCATGAGTTGCTGAAGTGTTAACCCAACCATCGTTTTGTTTATTAATCTATTTATTGAGAAAATGACACAAATTGATTGAATGAAAGATCTGTGTTGCTTTGGTGCGCAAAAAGAGAATTGATATACACTCACCTAAAGGATTATTAGGAACACCATACTGATACTGTTCGCCTTCAGAACTGCCTTAATTCTACATGGCATTGATTCAACAAGGTGCTATAAGCATTCTTTAAAAATTTTGGCCTATATTGATAGTATAGCATCTTGCAGTTGATGGAGATTTGTGGGATGCACATTTAGGGCATGAAGCTCCCGTTCCACCACATCCCAAAGATGCTCTATTGGGTTGAGATCTGGTGACTGTGGGGGCCATTTTAGTACAGTGAACTCATTGTCATGTCCAAGAAACCAATTTGAAATGATTCAAGCTTTGTGACATGTTACATTATCCTGCTGGAAGTAGCCATCAGAGGATGGGTACATGGTGGTCATAAATGGATGGACATGGTCAGAAACAATGCTCAGGTAGGCCGTGGCATTTAAACGATGCCCAATTGGCACTAAGGAGCCAAGAAAACATCCCCCACCATTACACCACCAGCCTGCACAGTGGTAACAAGGCATGATGGATCCATGTTCTCATTCTGTTTACGCCAAATTCTGACTCTAACATCTGAATGTCTCAGCAGAAATCGAGACTCATCAGACTGTCCAATTTTGGTGAGCTCATGCAAATTGTAGCCTCTTTTTTCTATTTGTAGTGGAGATTAGTGGTACCCGGTGGGGTCTTCTGCTGTTGTAGCCCATCCGCCTCAAGGTTGTGCGTGTTGTGGCTTCACAAATGCTTTGCTGCATACCTCGGTTGTAACGAGTGGTTATTTCAGTCAAAGTTGCTCTTCTATCAGCTTGAATCAGTCGGCTCATTCTCCTCTGACCTCTAGCATCAGCAAGGCATTTTCACCCACAGGACTGCCGCATACTGGACGTTTTTCCCTTTTCACACCATTCTTTGTAAACCCTAGAAATGGTTGTGCGTGAAAATCCGAGTAACTGAGCAGATTGTGAAATACTCAGGCTCGTCTGGCATCAACAACCATGCCACACTCAAAATTGCTTAAATCACCTTTCTTTCCCATTCTGACACTCAGTTTGGAGTTCAGGAGATTGTCTTGACCAGGACCACACCCCTAAATGCATTGAAGCAACTGCCATGTGATTGGTTGATTAGATTATTGCATTAAATTGAACAGGTGTTCCTAATAATCCTTTAGGTGAGTGTATATATATATATAAAATACACAAGTCATTGCTCGCTGTGGATGAGGTTTTGTGGTGGTGCTGATGTAGGTGTTACTGAAGCTCTGGAGCCTCTGGTGGTCCATCAGCATACGGGACAGTGGAATCAGTTTGCCCCTCTCGGATGGGTCTGTGTCTTTGTGTGCGCTTTTTCGCACAGCATGACCTCTCTGTGTTGTAATGAATCTCATCAAAACAAAGAGTTTTGTATTCAGACAGATCATTTTTTTATACTATGGTCACTTTATTTAGGGATTCATTAAACATTTTATTTTGTTATAGGCTATATGAAGGTCACGTGTGTTTTTTCTATTTCTCAAAAATATTTTTGGTATATGTTTTTTGGTACAAAGTATTTTGGTATATGTTTCCCTTTATTCCTTATGGATTATGGACTGGAACTGCATGGAAAAACCTGCTGCCCTGAGAAAGAAGAGCATCTTGTGCGCTTCAATGGAAGCAAGTAAATCTGACCTAGTGTACAAATAAGTTTCCTAAGTTTTTCTTTTAAATTTTACATCAAAGCATTTATTTATAACTTTTCCAAAATGTTCTGTTTGACTGCATGCTTAAATGAAAAATCACATACGTTTTTGATGATCTCTGTCCTTTTGGAATCACTTTAACCATCATGATCTGGTATTACTCAGCTTTGCATGCATATCTCTGACCCTACTTCTGGTTCTTCACCTCAAAGAGCAGAGATTCACACTTCTGACTTCAGCAGTTGTCCCTAAAAAAGAGAAGGACCACAATTGTGTAATGTGTGACCAGTACGAAAATAAACCCACAAACACACTAAAAGCTCTCCAGTTTGTGCAATGTCAGTATTGCCTCATGGATGTGGGGTCACGGTCAAAGTATGTAACGCTGGACAGCACAGAGTTTCATTAGGAGGTGGAAAGATCTGGTCAAGATCCTCATCAAATATCTTGCTGTTCAATTGATTGCCAGCTCAGAATTCAAACAGTGCTTAAAGACAGACGAGATCTTCAAACTGATCTTCGTGCTTGACATTTTCGCACAATGCACCTTTGCAACACATCACACTTGTATGAAAACTCTTAAAAAACACTTGTGTCAGAAAAATCATCATGTGGCAAGTTTCAGGGTAATTGTTAGTGGCAAACCTGCAAATATTCACTTCGGAGAAGAAACATTGTTTTTCTTTTTGTATGTCCATGTCTGATTTATTTAGATTTTCATACATATATAACTTTCCTGTATTTGTGTTTTAGCTGATGCCTGAAATGTTTAAAATAAAAGTGGGTCCTTCAGAAAATAAACACTTCTTATATAATAAAAATTAATATTATTTCCACTTTTTCACATACTTGCATATTATACATTGGGTACTTATTATATTTTCTTTACTATAACATAAATAAAAAATACTGTAAGTACCTTTGAAGCATTGTGACGTTTTTGTTATGTATAGCAGACTATTATTTTAACAAAAGCCAGTTCCTTAATGATATCATTCTTCATTGTTTGTAGACTGTTATGAAATATGAATATTCAGATCAGTCTCATGTAAGCTCATTATGTAACTATTCAATTAATTTCATTTAAATTGCAGAATAAAGTCCAAAAGTCGGATATCCCCTTATAGAAACATATCCCTAAATTGCGACACAAACATTTTCAAAGTTAAAGAGTTCAAACGTTGCATGCGTAACGTGAATGACCTACATTCATTTCACACCGTTAAAAACATCTTATAGATATATAATGGCTTCGTGTCGTTAGACAGGGGCTTGAATAATAAAAAGCCTATAATAGTAGCGATATTTTAACAGCAAATAAACCCCAGAAGGCCACTTGAGAGAGACTGGAGATGATTTCTTCATTGTGCCCCTTTAGTGAACTGTTTGGCAGTGCTCTCGTGACCCCCTCCTGCGGTGCTCACGGTTCAAACTGCGTTCGCGGGTCTATATGTCATGTAAACTCATAAATCACAGGCAAATTCACTACCTATTGCTGTGCCACGCGTCACTAATGTGAATCATTTAATGTGCGTAAACAACAACAAGCAACCGATCAAACAGGCGCTGTATCCAACACCTCGTTTAAAAACGCATTGGACTTAACATCATTTAAATATATATTTAGTTACAAGCTAATCTTTTAATATGACCACAAGTTTAAAAAGCAAAGGAAAAGAGTGTTATAAACTTTAATAAGAAGTCTTTATAATCTATTATTTTCAACGTATGTGGCCTATATATAGCTTCTATATTAAATATTCCCAACATATAGGAAACGTAGCCTATATCTGGGCAGGATGGAGAAGTTAAAATAAAAGCGACGATCTACAGGGATTCAATTAAAACTCTCTTCTTCTCACACGAGTAAAAAGGCTGTTTATCTCTTGACCTAGTTAGAAGATTACTGTAAGTGGTTTTAATGATGGCTCTGATGTGATTTGTGTGATAGACAGCACAGAAGAGATGCAGGCCGGATAATTACCGCATCACATCGCGTTATTTGATGGACAGTGAACTTGGCGAGCTTTGCGCCACGAGTTCACAGAGATGTCAGGGTCCGCGCGGCAGGGTCACCAACGGGTCACCACCAGCGCGAGCTCAATGCTCTCAGCTCGTATACGAGCCACGTATTGTTGGAAGAAGTATTTGTACAAAGACGACAAAAATACGCATTGCGCGTAAAATCCTGTGTTAGCTGTAATAAAACTTTTTACGCTGAATTGACCTACTTGAACTAAAGCTGAAGTAAATGAACTGTTTAAATATATTTATTCAATTCAAATGCATTTATATAGCGTTTTTATAATGTTACATTGTTGCAAAACAGCTTTACATAATATGCATTTAAGAATAAACAAGAAATTATAGAAAACATAAAAATGATAAATCACACAAAAAATGGTATTCAAATTAGAATACATTAGGCAATTTATTGCCTAAAATGCTCAATTATATTTTAAACTTTTGTTATTAAAATTCAATGTATTTACCATGAATATTAGGCTAGATTACAGCACCGTCAACGCACAGTGAGGGAATACACTTTGCATAAAATAATTTAAATAAATCTCACAGTCTAAGGAATGTTTTAAAAATCCCCTGTGTGAACTATACTTGAACTTCAGGTTGCTTAAGGTTTAATCAGTTTATTAGGCTAGTTAAAGATTTTCACACGCTGCCACGAGTCCATAAAAAGGATACGCGTCTCATAACTGACAAAAAAAATCACAAATAAGGCCAAGTTTAAAGGTTCAGGGCATTTGGCACGGTCGAGTCATGCTGAAGAATAAATATGACAATAGTCGTGTAATGGGTTAACACGTGAATGTGTTGCTTACATAGACACATGCCTGGAATACCCTTAAACATGGAGATCTCGTGCGTGCGCGAGCGCCCGTCCCACCGGCGCGAGGGATGAAAGGTGAAATGCGGGGCAGGGACACATCAAAGAATGAAGGGAGAGAAAATTTGGAGCCTTCCTGTCTCTTTAACTCGCCGACTTCCCAGCTTGTTTTTTCCACGTTATGGCTGTCGTAAAAACAGTCATTCGCGATGCTGTGGGAGGTTCGTGTGTACCGGTAACCTTGCGCTGCTCCGTCACTTTTTTTAAGCTGACCCGGGTTTGAACCCACCACAAGACAACCATCATGTTTATGATATTACTGCACACTCACCGAGGGCATGAAAACACGCGCAACATGCGGCACGGTTCCGGGTTAAAGTCTAATATGAGAGCAGATTTATTCATTCAAGAGCACAGTTTGAACAACAACAATACACCTGAATTTCTTTTTACACACCTTCATCTCATCAACTTATACTTATTTAGTACTTCATGTAACAAAAAAAATAGGCGCACACAATTTACGCAAATATAAAATTATAAGATAATGCAACACTATATCAACAGTAATGTGATTTCCAAAATGCGCACCTGAATGCATTTCCTTATTAGCCTAATCTAGCGTGTGTGCAGCCCGTGTAAGACACATTAAGAGTGGGTTTAAGAAGCCCCCCACGCCTCGAGAGGGATAAAAAAGAGAGACATTGAAGGGATTTAAAATGTAAAAGTAAAGCTTCACAGTTTTTAAGCTCCTCAATTAAATCCTCAACGGCATTTCTGGTGGCGCAGAGCAATCAGCGCAAGCGACGGGAATATTCGCAACAATAGCGCCTCGGATGCGTCCTTTTGTGTCGGGGAATTAACACCTTTTCAAAGTGAAATCTCAGGATTGTCCGCCTGCTACAGGAGGTGGTATTAAAATGCGCCTATAACAAATGGCTCAGAGTTTGGAGTCGCTTGTGCCCCGTGGGCGGGGCGAGATGACACCACAATTAAAGATGAACTTTGTGTGAACTAATTTATCTGAGGAAGGTAACAGGAGGAGACCTGCGCGCGATGGATATATAAGGACGCACGGGCGCGCAGTCTCTCAGTTTACGCGTAAAGACGCCTCTCGTCTCCAAAAGGTCTCTTGCTATAGTTGCGCTTTTAAGCATGGGGCTGTTTACTCTCATGGTGACTTTTCTCTGCACCATCGTGCTGCCGGTTTTACTTTTTCTCGCCGCTGTTAAACTGTGGGAGATGTTCATGATTCGGCGTGTAGATCCGAACTGTGCTCGTCCGTTGCCACCGGGCACAATGGGTTTACCCTTCATTGGAGAAACTCTCCAGCTCATCCTCCAGGTACGCCTGTGCTTTATATTGACACACATGTGCAAGTTCAGTTAGATTTACTTGTTTGGTAAGTGCGGTGTTGTGGAATTTAATCATAACGCGTTGCGTTTTTGCATTCACAGAGAAGGAAATTCCTAAGGATGAAACGCCAGAAATACGGATGCATCTACAAAACTCACCTCTTCGGCAACCCGACTGTCAGAGTGATGGGTGCCGATAACGTGAGACAGATTTTGCTGGGTGAACACAAACTGGTCTCGGTTCAGTGGCCAGCATCTGTCAGAACTATTCTGGGCTCTGATACACTGTCCAATGTTCATGGCACTCAGCACAAAAACAAGAAAAAGGTAAGAATGCAGCCTTATGTCTGTGAATGTAAATCTTTTAAATTCAACTCAAATAAAATCATGTTTGACTGTGTGAATTCTCGGTTTAGGCGATCATGAGAGCTTTTTCCAGAGATGCTCTTCAGCACTACATTCCCGTGATCCAGCAGGAGGTGAAGAGCGCTATTCAAGACTGGTTAGAAAAAGATGGATGTGTGCTGGTTTATCCGGAGATGAAGCGCCTCATGTTCCGGATCGCCATGAGAATCCTGCTCGGCTTTGAGCCGGAACAAATCAAGACGGATGAGGAGGAATTAGTGGAAGCTTTCGAGGAAATGATCAAGAACTTGTTTTCCCTGCCTATCGATGTTCCTTTCAGTGGCCTGTACAGGGTGAGTTATAAAGACTTGTAGGAAATGTTTGCATGGGAAAACCTCAATGGCAACGTGTTTATTTACATATGCATTTACTTTTGGCAGGGTCTGAAAGCGCGGAATTTCATTCATTCCAAAATCGAGGAGAACATCAGGAAGAAAATTCAGGATGATGATAACGAAAATGAGCAGAAGTACAAAGATGCTCTTCAGCTGTTAATTGAGAACAGCAGGAGAAGTGACGAGCCATTTAGTTTACAGGTAACAATTTCTCTATGAGGCTTGTTGGATGTTCTCAAAAAAAGCCAAAAATCACAACTCAATCTTTTTTTATTACCTCAGGCAATGAAAGAGGCAGCAACTGAGCTTCTGTTTGGAGGTCATGAGACCACGGCCAGTACTGCAACCTCGCTGGTCATGTTCCTGGGACTGAATCCAGATGTGGTGCAGAAGGTCAGAGAGGAGCTTCAGGAGAAGGTAAAGGATTAACTTCAGGTTTCAGTTCTACTAAACCTGATGTCTGAGAAAAGCATTGTGCTAATAAAGTGATAATTTTATTCGCAGGTCGAAATGGGACTCTATTCACCTGGAAAGAGCCTAAGCATGGAGCTGTTGGATCAGCTGAAGTACACCGGATGTGTGATTAAAGAAACTCTCAGAATCAATCCACCGGTACCTGGAGGTTTCAGAGTAGCACTCAAGACCTTTGAACTTAACGTAAGTCGACATTAAAGACTCGTTCAATATTTAAAACTGAATCGCAAAATAAATTTGACTCAAACTTCTCTTTCTGTTCAGGGTTACCAGATTCCAAAAGGTTGGAATGTCATTTACAGCATCTGCGACACACACGACGTATCCGAGGTTTTTCCGAACAAAGACGAGTTCCAGCCGGAGAGATTCATGAACAAAGGCTTGGAAGACGCTTCCAGGTTTAACTACATCCCATTCGGAGGTGGTTCGAGGATGTGTGTGGGCAAAGAGTTTGCCAAAGTCTTACTCAAGATCTTTTTAGTCGAGTTAACTCAGCAATGCAACTGGATTCTTTCCAACGGACCCCCGACTATGAAAACCGGCCCGACGGTTTATCCAGTGGACAATCTGCCTACTAAGTTCAGTAGTTACGTTAAAAATTAATTCAAAAATTACTATGAACTTTGTACATATATAAATATACATAAAAATATATATATATTTTAGATGAGCTGTCATGTATTTGACATTTTATATTTTGTTTATATGAAAGATGTGTATATAGGTTTATTCAAGAAAACAAAGGCACTATTTCATGGATCACTGTCAAATTCTATAACGTTTCTGTGATGTATATTTGTAATGTCTTATAACTTTTTCTACTGTATGCAACTTATTTAATTTACTCTATGGGTTTTATTTAATAAAGAACGTTCTTTTAAAGTTTACCAAACTTTTCTCTTGTTTGTGTGGCTGATGAGACAAGCATACATTAAGATAAAAGGTTATGAGCAATGCCTTGATCTTTCTCATTTATGCATCCTTCAGGCTTTAAATAAACCCTATAAATCTCTTAAGCACCAAATGCAAAATACTTGGAGATCTGCCCTGAAAGAAATAGATCATTAAAATGCTTGACAAAGTTTCAGCACTTTATATTATGCATGAAGTAAGACAAAAGTCTGAAGGTTTTGTACTTTATCCTTTATAAAATAAAGGCACATTGACAGGGATGAAATGTTACAGTACGGTCTGCAGTATCTTGGGCTCCGTCTATGGCTTTTTGACGCAGATTGTGGCCCCACGGGTGGGGGCGCGTCTATCGTCTCATAGGGGTCACGCGGAAGCGACTTGTCCTTGTGTGACACGGCGAGGGAGAGGAGGAGAGAGAGGCGCTGAGACGCTGGCAGATGCCTCCTTTGGCCATTTCTCCTGTGTTAATTTACACGCGTCCTGCCGCAGGGTTGACACCTTTATGTTCAGTTACCCTATCGCTGCAGGCGCAGGTCTTGGGAGAGATGCAGCTGAACTTTTCCTCCTATCGACTTGTAAAGAACGTCTGTCCGGCCTATTGTTTGACATCTAGGGGCGACAACAAAACTTTTTATTCAGCGAGCCATTTTTTGTCTCAATTTGCGAGTATATACAGAATTTATAGCAACCAAATGAAAGAGCCTTGTTTTTATTCACTCCCTCGAACCCAACATGTGTTTAGTAAATCAGTGTAATTGCGGGGTGAGTTTTCCCCTCAGACACTGAACTGTTTGTTATTTAGCATGAGGGAGGAGAGCCGTTTCGGCCGACTAGTCTCCCTATTTCAATTGAACGTAAACAAGATTTGAAGTTGCTTCTCTGTGCAGTAGCTGGTCTGAATGGTTTTTATCATGTTGGTTTGAGGTTTCTAGGATGCACTGTTAAAAAAAGTTAAAACAACTTGGTTTTGCAAGTAAATTTAACCTACTATTTTAAGTTAAAATTACGCTCATTACAAAAGCCTTTACAATATGATTCATATGTTAATCTCATGGTCATTTTGTCAACAAAATATACCTCCATCTGGCTAAGCAACACCCAAACATCTAATATTCCCTGAGAAAGTCTTCATAAACACGAAGAACTTCATCTAAAGATTCATTCAGACTGATATGACTCTCCAGCACTCAAGTGACTCGTTTGAACGAGAAGGTTTTTAACAGCATCAACACGTCTGCGGCCCTCCTGCCGAATCATATCAGACTCTTCCCAGCACAATCGGATTACCTATTAGCAGCCCATTGCTATTATTTATAATCGAGAGGGGGTTTTTCACGCGTCTCCTGGGTCAAGAAAAGTTCAGTCGTTTACAAAAAGAGGCACGACCTCGCAGGGACATTAATTTATCCATTTCTTGGGAGTTTGAAGTTTTGGTAAAATTGATGATAATGATGATTTTGGGGTGGCTTGCAATATTCAAAGGGATGTTAACCCTTATGTTTTCATCCACTGCAAGTTTTTTTTACTCTTAATTTGGCCACAACTTTCACTCTGTTTTAGCAAATTGAATGATTTTGGTGACAAATCGTATATTTACATATATTTTAAGAAAATGCTTTGAAATTTTTCAAAAACTCATTTACTACCCTTTCGTGTTGTTAGTGGATGAAAACATTCACTAAATTCAATGGCTATAAAAATGTATCAGATGAATATTTTATCAAATTTTATTTTTCATAAATCTGTTAATCAACCTCAGTACTGATCAAAACTACCAAATCTTCATAAAAATTCCATGATTTTAACTCTTTAATTGCCAAGTTTATAAGTGGTGTCACTGATTTGGGGAAAAAAACACACACAAAATGACCGATTTTCGATATAAAAAGTAATTTTGTAACCTGGATTTTTTTTAACCTTTTTCACAGTCTTGGGCATGTCAAAGATTGGTAAAAACATTGACTTTGAATTTTTAGTTTTTGTGTAACATCAGTTTTTATTTTTTTCTCCCTCATTTATTGTTAGTGGCTGTTTTTGCCCCATTCACTTCCATTATAACTTTTGGAGCCATTCTGTGTATTGGCATGGGTTGGCGCTGTGATCTGCCCTTAGTCTTCTTAAGACGGAGACTAAGTACTGCAGGTGTGGGGCACAGCGAGGTGCATGGTTTTTGACCGTGAGATGCGGCGTGCTATAAGCAAATTATGGAGACTTTAAGTTGATTTATGTTGAGATTTAAGTTTATTTTGAGAGATGATTTATTTTTCTTTATGTTAATAAATGGATTGGCATATCCAAACTTTAGACTTTTGAAAGTTTATGAATTATTTTAAGCCAAGAGCAATTAGTACGTCGCATACACGCGTGCGAAACAACTTAAATGTGCGCCAACAATAACCACATTTTTTGATTGCAGAGCTATGACACCTTTTTATCATGCATTTTTAAATGTTGGTGTTTTTTCCTTTTGCGAAGAGGTCAGATTTGTCATTTTTATTGTTGATCATCATGTGGCACTATTAACCCTTTAGTAGCCCTGTGCAAAAACAGAGCTTCATTTCTGGCTTGTACATTGAGTTATATGGAGTATAACTCCATAATAAAAGCATATTATTGTGTGTATGTGTGTGTGTGTGTGTGTGTGTCTGTGTTTGCGCACGCGTGCGTGCATGCGTGTGTGTGTTGTTGAGTTCATTGTTCAGTTTACTTGAAGTTGTTTTTGTTTTCATAATAGATGATGTTCAGAAATCTGATGCAGAGAAGATTTTTACAGAAAATATTTTTACAAACTGAAACTGTATATTCTATTCCCTTAACCTACCCCATTCCCTAACCCCAACCATCACAGAAACCCTTTTACTACTTCACATTTTCAAGATACATCATTCCGTTTGATTTATAAGCTTGTTTCCTCATGGGGACATCAAAATGTCCCCACAAGGTCACAAAAACACTGGTATTCCTATCTTTGTGGGGACAATTGGTCCCCACAACGTGATAATTACCAGGTACACACACACACACACACACACACACACACACACACACACACACACAATAATATGCTTTTATTATGGCGTTATACTCCATAAAACACAACGTACAAGTCCGAAATTAAGCATTTTTTTTGCATAGGCCTACTAAAGGGTTAATAGTGCCACATGGTGATCAACAGTAAAATTAAAAATTTGACCTCTTAGCAAAAGGAAAAAACACCAACATTCAAAAATGCATGATAAAAGGTGTCGTAGCTCTACAATCAAAAAATGTGGTTATAATGGAAGTCAATGGGGCAAAAACAGCCATTAACAATAAATGAGGGAGAAAAAAATAAAAACTAATGCTACACAAAAACTAAAAATGCTTCAAGGCCAATGATTTTACCAATCTTTGACATGTGAAAAAGGTAAAAAAAATCCAGGTTACAATCACTGTTTATATTGAAAATCTGTCATTTTGTGTGTTTTTCCCCAAATCAGTGACACCACTTATAAACTTGGCAATTAAAGAGTTAAAATCATGGAATTTTTGTGAAGATTTGGTATTTTTAATCAGTACTGAGATTGATTAACAGATTTGTGTAAAAAAAATTGGAAAAAATATTCATCAAATACATTTTTATAGCCATTGAATTTAGTGAATGTTTTCATCCACTAACAACACAAAAGGATGTACCGCATCTTTTTGATTTAGAGATTACTTTAGGCCATGCACTTTTAGTTTAAGACCAATTTTTGCAAACCGTTTAGTACATTAATGTTATATTTGCTTATAACAAAAGTTTTGTACAGTATTTAATTTTGCTGTATAACTCACTTACATTGGTGCTATGAATATGAATGACATCTCAAATCATGCAGTTTTTGAGGGGGCGTGCTATTACTATATACAATCTATTTCATCATTCAGTCTAAAAAAATGCTGGGTTATTTATTTTCAATCCAGTGTTGGGTTAAAAAGAAACAAACCCAGTTGTTGGGTTAAATTAACCCAGAAAATGTATATATTTAAACCAGCAATGGGTTTGTTTCTTTCAAGTCAGGCACTTTGTGCAAAAACGATTCCCTAATTTTCCAAATAATCGTCCCATATAATCTCCATTGGATGACTTTTTAAAGCTTGAACAATACTCAAAACATTGTATTTCTGTCATTTATAATCTGATTCACAATGTTAACCCCGGCTCTACAAATCAGGCCAGAGGTGATCAGTTGGAACATATTCTTGAGCTCATACCTCATATGTATGCACAAGACATGGGCTTATACAATGTAAGATACTACATAGGGTTTATGCTAGATTTGCTAAAATCTGTCGGCGATGCATGCAATAGGTGCAAGCAATTAATTTACGTGATGTGGGACGGCTCCAAATTATTTGACTATTGGATTAAAAAAATTTCAAACTTTGGATGATGTCTTCGCTATAGACCTTTATGCAAATTCACTTTGGCCATTTTTGGGTTAGCAGTTGATGTCAGCGTGCTGGTAACGCTCCAAAAGGCTTTAGACTTTATTACTTTACTAGCAAGACGTCTCATCCTTTTAAAGTGAAGGCATGTCTCACCCCATTTTCTTGATGCATGCATGGTTAAAGGAGGTGTTTAGGGAGGGAAGTGTTTTTCTGGGGCAGAGCTAGTAATATATATACAGGATAAAAACAAGCCAGCATAGGTAAAATTACAATCCAATGGGTTGGGTCAACGCTATATCTCATGGCAATTCGTATCTATTTTAAGAGGTTGCTAATTTGTATTAATTCATACAACCACATTCGTAAATTTTTGTACGATTTGCCTTGACCCCTGTGACGTTGGGGTTAGGGGTGGGGTTAGGGGTTGGGTTTCCTTATTTTTTTTATGATAATCATACGTTTTTGCGCAATTAACCTCGTAATTCATATGAATTAGCCATATCGTAAAATATTTATTAATTCTCATGAGATCAGGCTGGTTGGGTTCATGTCTTTTTGACCGAGCATTGAAAATAACCCAGCATTTTTTTACATTGAAGGAGGAGCAGGCACTAGCAGTGCCGTAGTAAGTGAGTCCCGGGCCCATATGCAAAGAAAATTTACGGGCCCCCTTAAGCCAAAGCCCCCCCCCAACCTTGCCCGTTGGCACTGTTAACTGTGGCACGCAGGTCTGTTAACAACATATACTTTAAATAAGGTAGTCAAATATTTTTTTACTTTAAAGGGTAGATTTAAATAAAGAAAAACGAAATGTTTTGGGTAGTTTGTGACTCGTGACTAACTTCTCCGCCTTCTCTTTTCTCTTTGAGGCCCCACTTTTATGATTATATTTGTCCATCCTTAATGTTCATGTAGATAGCCGCTATAGTAACCTCTCACACTGTGTTGTCTTTTTTTTGGCGCAGTGATGCGTCATGTAAAAAAAATTGGCGTAGTAGTCTATGGCAGCCGCAGAGTGCAAAAAAAAAATAAACGCAAACAAGAAATGATGAAGAAATTTGACATTACGGAGAAATAAGAAATCACTACACATGATATGCATACAAAAATATATTTATTGCTGCCACAAATAAAAATTAAATTGAATTTTTTTATTAAAAGCTTGGGTGGGCAAAGGGCTAGGCCCCCTATTGGCCCGGGCCCATTTGCACATGCACACCCTGCATGCCAATGAAACACACATACACAAAAATATAGTGCAGTAGATGTCTTTGGAAAAAAATGTCTGCCAAATAGAGACTGATCTCACGGAAAGCCGTGGCATAGTCATGCAAAATTTGATCAATTTATTTGTGTCCATGGCACAAAATGTAGCTTTTTTGTGCCTTAAGCACAAATGTCTTTTTTTGCACAAATTTCTATATGCTAAATAGTTTTTTGTGTGTGTTGCACGATATTCTTTTTTGATTCATTTTATGTATTGTTTTCCCGTTGCTTTTCCTATTTTCTTACTATTGTCGCTTCGGGTTAGAATTGCTTTCTGTAAAATTTTTAGACATCCTAACCCAAACTTCATGCGAGAATAGTTTTAAAAGCAGAAAAAAACATGCAGAAACCAAAACATACATCATAACCCAAACCTCAAATCTAACCCCAACTCCAAGCAACAATGATTTAAAAATAGAAAAAAAGAGAAAACAATACATAAAATGACACGAAAAAGAAAGTAATGCCACAGACACGAAAAACTATAGAAATTCATACAAGTGTCACGAAAAAGACATTCATGCATGCTCAAGGCACGAAAAAATCAATCAAATTTTGCGTGACTATAACACGACTTCCGTGACTTCATGTTGATGCATGCATATAAAAACCTAGGGACCACCGTATCATATAGTCTGGGGGTGCAGACAAAAATCATTCTTTAGTGAGTGAAACCTAAAGAAAATGATAAATGTTTTTCTTTCTCTGAAAGTAAAGCGTCCACACCCGACACAGTTCAAGAGGCAGAGATACTTCAGTCAAGCAGACGTGGCTCAGGTTTCTGGGTGAACCGGTGGCCTGAACTATAAGTATGCACCATTTTGTCTTTCAAATAACAGAGCATTAATGATAGGATCCAACAAGTGAAACAGATTCCTTAAATCTTGTGGACAGGAGGCTCCATTCCAGCAGCTAAGTTTCAGGAGCCTATTGAGAGTCAGGATGATTCATGACTGTTACCTCCAGCTTTCAGGTTAAGTTTCATGACGCTCAGTCACTCTTCATCTGATTTTATATGCAAAGCCGGAGATTCACAGATATTCTGTTTAAAACAAGTTAGCAACACTACCAGTAAAAAGCTTTATTAAAGAGACCCATTTCATTAAATATAAAACCATTGTATGACATTTACATTTATAAGTGACACAAAATGTTTAAAAAAATATTTTTAATATTACTACATTTTAAAGATATACTAAATGAATCAAATTATAAACTAAAAACAGACTCAAATTCAGATTTTCTAGGTTAATTTAACCTTAACAATTAAGTTAACATTTGTCAATTTTTTTTCCAACTGTGGGTTGAATCAGCCCAGCATGCTTTAGTGTAAATGTTTACACTGGGATTTAAATGAATCAGTAAATCTTTTTAAATAATTTTATTGAAATGAACCATAGCAACAAACTGAATCAAGATGATGATGTTGTAAACAAGTTGGAAACAAAAATGAAGTTGTTTTCAATAAACTCAAAGCCCATTGATGTCCCCCATCATAACCAAATCCTTTTATTAAACCTTTTTTATGACTTCTTAATGATACTTAAAAATGAAGCAAAATCACACACATTAGATAATTAAAGCATTTTTAAAGTGAAGACCAAATATTTCTGTCATGAACTTTAGTTTATAAAAATATTCATCATAATTTTCCAGCAATAAAGAAACAGTTATTTAAGCATCAAATACATTTCCAGTCTCTCGAGTAAAAAAAGTAAACACCTCAAGATATTTGACAGCGAGAGATGAGGTGCAAACTAATGCTCGACTTTCTGAGACATCTGCTGTTATGGCATTCTGACAGTAATATCTGATATGATCATTTTTAAAGGCAAGTTCAAACAGTCATTGGAGTTCAGGCCAGACAGAAGCCTCCAGCACTTCAATCTGTGGTTTGTCGTGTCTTTGTGTTCAACTCAACCCACATTCGTGTGTTAGTTTCACTTTGAAACCAGCAACAACACAACAATACGCTGTAAAACTCTCTCAGTTACTCATTCAGACCTCTTAAAGGATTTAAAAACATTTTTTAGATGTCCATTAAATGTCATTTATTTCAGGATATACAAGCATACGAAAGGTACAAGGAGATACTAAATTCGAAAAGGAAAGAAAAAATCAATTTTATCCAAAACATGTCTCATATTTCACTTGAAAGACTTTATGCATTAATTTATGTATTGTTTGTTACCAGTAAATTAACACTATTTGTATACGTTCATGCGTAACTAGAAAGGCAATAAATGTATTTATTAAAAAGTAAATATAAAGAGAAAATCTAATTTAATTTAATTAAGTTGACACTTTTTTCTTTACAGTAACTTCATTATTATATGCTGGGATAGTTCAGCCAAAAATAAAAATGAAAATAAAATTGTATGCATCCTCAAGCCATCCTTGATGTATATAATTATCTTTTTTCAGACAAACACATCAGAGTTATATTAAAAAATGTCCTGGGCTGCGTTCCCCGAAACCTTCTTAGCTCTACGTCGTTCTTAAGTTGTACCTTAAGCTGTACCTTATCGTTAATACGTGTTTCCCGAAACGTTCTTAGTTATGTATCTCTTCTGTAAGTCGTTCGTTCGGAAGGTTGGTCTGGAGCACTCTTAGCTATATCTTATCCCACTTGACTCCGCTAGGGGCCATCACTGTGATAAAAGCTTGTGTAGATTTAAGTCTATATAACTAAATATCTGTTAAAAAAAAAGTTGAAGTACACTCCGTGTTAAATTAGGCATTTTTTATTTAAAGAATAAAACATTCACATAATTAGACATTATTACACTGATGGTTGTTAGATTTTTAATATTTTTCCAAAGGAACATCAGCTTCAAACTATTATTACAGGCTAAAGAAACTATTAAAAAAACATTTTGGGTGGAGGAGTTGGTGAAACTATGGCAGGTAGCAGCTATACAGCGAATCTTACTTAGTGCATTTCAAATCCGTTAAATCTTTAGTTTACTGGCTATTTTAGCTGCAATAAAACAAATCAAGTAAAATCGCATGCCACGGGAGCACATTCATCACAAAATCATAATTGTTGATTTTCCTAAATATTATTATTGATGTTAGGTCGACTTTGCATCGAAGTTTTTAATGTTAGGCAGCTGCATGCCATATTCTTTATAAACATTCAAAAGAAACTCCACTTGATTATTGCTTGTATAAGGTCAACAAATTTCAACATTAAAACTAATCAAAGCTAAAATCTAAAGCAATCATAATATATATTTATATATCACATATTTTATGTTATATTTAAGGTAAACAGACAGGCGCGGCTCCAGAAATGCGTCCATTAAGCATTATCCGCATTGTGAACGCGCTGTTGCGCATCCACTGTCCAAGCACACAAACGCGTGAACTAATGAACAACAATTTGTTTTTCTATATTTTAAGTGTAATGCCAAGCCAGGTGACTTGCACGACCCACCTTATTCCCCTGTGCAACGCATTTATTGGGAAATGATCCTTTAAAGTGAAGGAATAATGGATTATACGTTTGGATATGAAGTTGCGAGTTTTGCATGGGTTTGATATAAAATAAAATATACAAGGTTTATATTTAGTTGTTTGCAATTTGAAATATTTTTACCAGATATTCCTAATAAATGTAACTTTTTCTATTTCTGAAATGTTTATTTAATAAATTACACCGCTCTCTCATAACGCAGCGAAGTACCTATTACATAAAGTTAATAATTGATTGTCGAGCAATCGATATCAACCTATTCAGCACCATCGCCATGGACAGCACCTGGTAACGTCGTACGTAAGAAAGTATACATTAAGAAACCCGCTAAGGTACAGTTCGGGAAACACGCCTAGAAAAGGTAAACCTGTAGTTAAGGTTTAACTTAAGAGTCTTCGTAGCGCGCTAAGAGAGAACGTTGTCGGGAAACGCAGCCCTGGTTCTTCCAAGCTTTTTACACTGCAAAAATTGACTTTCTTAGTATTTTTTGTCTTGTTTTCAGTACTTATATAAAAAATTCTTAAATCATGATAAGAAATGACCTAAGAAGTATAGTTTTTAGACCAAAAATATACAATTTAGGTGAATTTGTGCCTAAAACAAGCAAAAAAAATTTACTTCAATTTTATGTTTTTTTGT
Organism: Misgurnus anguillicaudatus; assembly: GCF_027580225.2. Classification (NCBI taxonomy): domain Eukaryota; kingdom Metazoa; phylum Chordata; class Actinopteri; order Cypriniformes; family Cobitidae; genus Misgurnus; species Misgurnus anguillicaudatus. The sequence goes on from NC_073340.2 coordinate 11,347,407, forward strand.
CTAAAAACTAGACTTATTTTCTAAGGTGATCAAGAAAATGCATCTTAATTCCAGATTTTTTCATATATGTACTGAAATAAAGACAAAAATAGTAAGTAAGAAAGTCATTTTTGCTGTCTACACTGCAAAAAAATTATTTTCAAGAAAACATTTTCTTAGTATTTTTGACTTGTTTTCAGTAAAAATATCTAAAAATTCTTAAAGTAAGATGCTTTTTATTGATGAGCAAAATGACCCATGAAAATAAGTCTACGTTTTTAGACCAAAAATATCAAATTTAAGTGATTTTGTGTATAAAACAAGCAAAAAAAAAAATCTGCCAATGGGGTAAGCAAATTTTTCTAGATTTTTTACTGAATTTAGTGTTTAAGAAAAATTTTCAAGATTTTTTGCTTACCCCATTGGCAGATTTTTTTGCTTGTTTTATGCACAAAATCACTTTAAATTTGATATATTTGGTCTAAAAACTAGTCATTTTTTCTTGAAAATCATTTTTTGCAGTGTAATGGTAGTAAATGGTGCACTGCAAAAAAAAAATTCAAGAAAAAAATTCTTAGCTTTTTTGTCTTGTTTTCAGTGAAAATATCAAAAAATTCTTAAATAAAGATACTTTTTCTTGATGAGCAAAAAGACCCAAGAAAATAAATCTAGTTTTTAGACCAAAAATATCAAATTTAAGTTATTTTGAGCATAAAACAAGCAACAAAAATCTTGAACATTTTTCTTAAACACTAAATTCAAGAAAAAATTGCTTACACCATTGGCAGATTTTTTTGCTTGTTTTATGCACAAAATCACTTAAATTTGATATTTTCTTGGGTAGTTTTGCTCATCAAGAAAAAGCATCTAAATTTAAGAATTTTTTATATTTTTTACTGAAAACAAGACAAAAATACTAAGAATTATTTTTCTTGAAAATAATTTTTTGCAGTGTGCTTATAATTTGAGGCCCAAAAAAGTCCATAAAAGCCACCATTAAAAAATGCCTTCTGGGGGTACTCAATGTGATTTTGTAAGAATAATATCAATATTTAAAACTTTACAAATTAAAATAACTAGACACTACGTCATACGCTGAAAACGCACTCTCTCGTTGTGCGTTGGTCATTACCAGAAGTTAGTTTTAGGTTTGTAAAGTTGTAAATATTTTTTATAAATTTCAAAATCACATCGACTGCCCCCTGAAGACCTTTATTAACCCCATTGAACCATGTAAATTACTTTTTTGAATGACGGATAGACATTTTCTGCTTCAAATCAAAAGAACCATTTACTATTATGAAGCTTGGAACAGCCATCAGGACATTTTCCAATAAACTCAGATTACGTTTGTCTGAAAAAGATAATCATATACACCAAGGATGGCTTGAGGGTGAGTAAATCATGGGGTAATTTTCATTTTTGGCTGAACTATCCCTTTAAGACCTGCTGTTTGAACCTGAGTTCAGGTCTTATGCATAAGAATAATAAATCATTAAAGATCTTTGAGTTTTGTTGATGTTTAGCTCAGTAAAGTCTGGTGCACTTGGAATCCAGGCGAGATAACCTGCAGGACCCGCGTGTGTCTGCGCAGATCTACTACTGCTTCTTCAGGCCAAATGGCTAAATGTTTGATTTGGACTCAGCACAAAGCCACATACCACAGAAAGTTCAAAAGTTCAGTCTAGCCATGAACTTTGTCAGGACTCAAGTTGTTCTGCAGTGTTTTCAACCACACGTTTGCTCAAAGTAACAAAAAGTTACGTGCAGATCGGTGATAAACGTTTTAACACAAGTTGCATTCTCAGTTTATACAAATGTCTTTAACAGTTAACAAGAAAAACAAAAAAAGGGAACAGGACATTAAAATAACACATTTGCTTTCCCTTCTACTTTTTTATAACCCTGCATGGTTCATAAGAGGGACAAGTCAGATGGAAATCGCTCAGAGGTCATAAACGCCTTTAAACAGGGCCAAACCTTATATAAATGAAATATATTGTGAATAAATACCTGGAAAAATAAATATTTGCTATTAAAGGTGAAGGTCAGAAAGCCTCTTGTGTTTCCCATCTTGTTTGTCTTGACTGTTGTCGTAACAATGACGGTCACTTCACTTGTAAGACTTTTATATCTTAATCTAAAACAGCACTATGTTTTAAAGTCAATCATAAGGATTTAAAGAAAATATAAAGGATATACAGTGAACCACAAAGTCTGAGACCACACTGAAATCTTATAATAATGTAAAATATAAAAAAGATGTGTAAAATTTAGGTAAGAATTTTAAATGTACAAAATAGATGTCATGTCAAAATATGTGTTCGGTGCATCATGTGAACCTATGTGCCTCATGCGCAGTGTTGAGTAAGTTACTCAAAAAAAGTAATTAATTACTAGTTACTAATTACATCTTCAATCATGTAATTATTACTTTACAAATTACTCTCTCCAAAAAGTATTTAATTACTTATTACTAATTACTTTCTAAATCCTATTTAGTACATGATACAAGGATAGGCTTGAAATGGCTCGAATAATTTTTTTTTTATTTGGGCAGTAGCTATTCTGCTCAAAAGGAATAGGCCGAAGCAAAAAGCTTATAAACGCCCTCCCCAAAAATTTATATTACAGTAATACAAAAATACAAAAATAATATATAAAAGTACATCGATTATTCTGGTCCCACTTTAGGGTCCAATTCTCTCTATTAACTAACTATTAACTACTTTTGCCTCAATATACTCCAACAACTAATACTAAAGAAGTTATACATTTTAAGTATTTGTAGAAATGGGAAGGGTTAAAGGGATAGTTCGGTCAAAAACGATATTAAACCCATGATTTACTCACCCCCAAGCTGTCCAAGTTGCATATGTCCATCGTTTTTCAGACAAACACATTTTCGGATATTTTAGAAAATATTTTAGATCTTTCTGTTGATTAAATGAAATGTTACGGGGTCCAGCAATAGTGCACGACCTTCAAGTCCAAAAAAAGTGCGTCCATCCTTCACAAATTAAATCCAAACGGCTCCAGGATTATAAATAAAGGTCTTCTGAGGGTAATCCGTGCGGTGTTGTTGTAGAAATATCCATATTTAAAATGTTATTAACTTCATAAACTAGCTTCCGGTAGCGCCGCCATCTTAGACTCAGGAGAGAGTATTAGCGTAGTGTACGCACTTTTCTTAGTGACGTATGACACATTCAGAGGGCGGGGGCACAGAGCAGCAACAGAGAAACCGCTGTATGCTGCGTAAGCGCTCATCCTGAATGCGGATGACTCTAAGATGGCGGCGCTACCGGAAGGTAGTTAATAAAGTTAATAACATTTTAAATATGGATATTTCTACAACAACACCGCACGGATTACCCTCAGAAGACCTTTGTTTATCATCCTGGAGCCGTTTGGATTTAATTTGTGAAGGATGGACGCACTTTTTTTAGACTTGAAGGTCGTGGACTATTGCTGGACCCCGTAACATTACATTTAATCAACAGAAAGATCTAAAATATTTTCTAAAATATCCGAAAATGTGTTTGTCTGAAAAACGATGGACATATGCAACTCGGACAGCTTGGGGGTGAGTATATCATGGGTTTAATATCGTTTTTGGCCGAAATATCCCTTTAAGGATGTAGAATAAGGTTTTGCAGAATCAGGCATTAATATGTGCTATTAAGTATTAATAAACAGCCAACATCTCATTAATATTAATGCTAAAAAATCAACCAGTTAATAGTGATAATTGTAAACTTAAACCATGTTAAATCCACTATTGTATTATAGTATATATAATTGTTTTAGAGTCCATACACAGTATTTAGTTACATCAGAAGTAACTGTAATTAGATTAGAAGAAAAATAAGAGTAATCCCTTACTTTACTTTTTCAAAGGAAAAGTAATTTAATTACAGTAACTAATTACTTAGTAACTAGTTACACCCAACACTGCTCATGCGTCATGTCAAAATAAGTGTTCGGCGCATTATGTGAACCTATGTACGTCATGAATTATGGGTCACGTCAAAATATGTGTCCGGCACGTCATGTAAACCTGTGTGCGTCATGAATCATGTCATAATATGTGTTCGGCACGTCATGTTAACCTATGTGCGCACGTGTCATGTCACAATATGTGTTTGGCACATCATGTGAACCTATGTGCATCATGTCAAAATACATGTCAGCTGCAGATGCTTCAAAGGGGTTTATGATAAAAGAGACGTAATCAGAGTTTAATGTTAAGTTAGTGTATTTCGAGTATTTTGTGAGCGTGAGCGTCTCTTTTATCATAAACCCATTTGAAGCATCTGCAGCAACACATATTTTGACATGACGAGCAACACATGACACTCCGAACACATATTTTGAATTTGCGCCCCTCGGAAGAGAAGTCACCAGCTGCCACTGGTCATTCATTAAAAAAAAACATTTTCAGTACCAGTCTCAGCCTTTTGGACTACCTTGTTGTAGATGACAAAAATAAAAATGTTTGAAACTTTTTGGCCACACTTACTGTAAATATTAACATCAAACCAGTACATCTCTACTTTGTGACTGTATGGCAGTATTTCATGATTTCTTAGGATAGCAAAATCACTGCAGGATGATTGACACATTTACAGTCTGAAGTCTGGAGTGATCATCTGAAGCATCTGAACCTCACGGCATCATCATTTGCTTCTGTCTTAATTGGTGCTTGAAATGAAACATTTGGGGTTGATTCATTTGTTAAATTCACGCGTAATGGTTGGTAAATTTGGCACATTGGATGACATTAATTCTGATGCTGGCATATTGATATATTAGCATATATTTGTGTTAAGACGAAGAAAATACAAATGCTGTCTTGTTATTTTATAGCCTACGTCATGCAATGTAATTGATAAGATTGCGAACAAAAGGTTGCTCAAAAGTTTCATTTAACTGTAACTTTGTTTCAGATGTTTCTCCTGCACAGTGATCTGCTGATGTGAATAGTACACCTCATTAAAGACTTAATGAAACATTTTGACTTTTCATGACAGACTTTGCTATCATGACGAGTTTGAGCGCTGTGTGAGAACACTGGAGATAATGTGTGAGATGACTGTGGTCACTTAATCTAATTTGAGATATACTTCAAATGTTAGACTTGTTTGATTATGGTTGTTGTTGTATGATTGTGTAGTTCATCTGTAAGTGAAACACCTGATGCTCATGGGTTTTACCTTCTCATTTACTCACGTCTTCCTCCCCCATCCTCATTTATTTAGCCTGTACATGAACCCTTGCTTGACTTTTTACCCTTAACTCCCTACCTGCTAACACACCAGCAGCTGTCTCTCTCTCTCTCTCTCTCTCTCTCTCTCTCTCTCTCTCTCTCTCTCTCTCTCTCTCTCTCTCTCTCTCTCTCTCTCTCTCTCTTCTCTTCTCATGGAGTTAAATGCTCAAATAACCTGAGAACCAACACAATATGTGTAAGAGATACTGATATGATAATGTAATGTATATGAAGCATTAGGAATTGTCATATTAAGTCTGTAGATGTAGCTGATTTTTTACTGAATTATTTGAATGCAATGCACTGATATTTGACTAGAGTATTATACAATATTACAGTCTTGCATCACTGTCAGGGATTGTTTGGTGGTAATTTTCTTTCTTATGGCACAGATGTTCAAATAAACAAATGAAAATGAAAGATGGATATAGACCATGCAGTGATTTATGTTGTCAATTATTTTGTTTTATCAGTTATTAAATCTGACTGCTGGATAGTTAAATAAGATATTTTTCTATTATAATAAATTGACCGTTTTGAATGTTAAGTGCTAATAAAGACACATGGTCATGTTGTTATTGCTGTGACTGTTACCGGTCTGTGGTTTTCACCCACAATGAGTTTGTTAATTGTTTATCACAATATCACGGGTAGAGGTTTGTTATGTCATCCTGCTATGTGAAAACAGCTCAAATAAAAATGATTAATTTGCTTTTCTCATCAGAAGCAAAAACAGCTGCTGTGAACTTTTAAAGCCGGTGAGAAAGACCGAGTCAGTTCATCGGGAGGGCAGAGGTAATATACAGCGCATTTGTGCACACACATGCACACATATGTTGAAAGAGTTACCTCTCTCTCTCTCTGTCATTACATTCTCAAACGTTTTGCAACATTTCACTTTCATCCCTCCTGACATTATCTTTCATTATGATACTCTGACTTCATTCCCAAAAAACATCAAGCAACATAATAATTTTTTTTTATTATGTACCTTTGAGGTATACATTTGGTATAGATTTGTATCTTTGAGGTTCTAATATGAACTCTTTAGCTGCATAGGTGTACTTTTTGAAAGGGTACCAGCCGCTCCAGTGACAGCGACACTGCAAAAAATTATTTTCAAGAAAAAAAACATTCTTAGTATTTTTGTCTTGTTTTCAGTAAAAATATCTAAAAATTCTAAAAATTAAGATGTTTTTTCTTGATGAGCAAAACGACCCAAGAAAATAAGTCTAGTTTTTATATTAATAATAAATAATAATAATAAACTTTATTTTCTATAGCACCTTTAAATGTAAATCTCAAAGCGCTGAACAACAACAAACAATATACAAAAATACACACATATACAGAACAATGCAACAACAAATAAAATGTTGTAAAAATACAAATGTTCAATTAAAAGTTAACCTAAAAAATGAGTTTTAAGGTGAGATTTAAAAATGCTAAGAGTATAAGCCTTATATCAATAGGTAAGAATTCCAACAACAAAAACAAAACAAAACAAAAAAAAATCTGCCAATGGGGTAAGCAAAAAAATCTTGAATATTTTTCTTAAACACTAATTCAAGAAAAAATCTAGAAAATTTGCTTACCCCATTGGCAGATTTTTTGGGTTGTTTTATGCACAAAATCACTTAAATTTGATATGTTTGGTCTAAAAACTAGACTTATTTTCTTGGGTTGTTTTGCTCATCAAGAAAAAGCATCTTAATTTAAGAATTTTTAGATTTTTCACTTAAAACAAGACAAAAATACTAAGAATTTTTTTCTAGAAGATCATTTTTTGCAGTGTAGGGAATTTTTTTTCCTTTTTTTTTGTGTGGTAGTGTCCCAGAAATACTAATGCAATCCCTAAATGTGAAATATTTTCTCTTGGTTCCTTGGTCATTGCTATCCTTCATTCAGCCCATCCATCAGGAGCTGCCTGTACCCCTGTATCTTTGAATGGAAAAGTTCAGTACTGAATCTTTCAGCCCATTTCCATGAAATGCATATAACAACATGATCTCACGGTGTTATAGTCACGAAAAATGTATTAATTTATTTGTGTCCATGGCACAAAATGTAGCTTTTATTCGTGCCTTGAGCACAAATGTTTTTTTTTGTGTGTCACTCACACAAATTTCTATGAATAGTTTTTTTCGTGGTCGTGGCACGACTTTCTTTTTCGTGTCATTTTATGTATTGTTTTCTAATTTTTCCCCCCTATTTTTAAATCATTGTTGCTTGGGGATGGGGTTAGGATGTACTTTTATCTATTGGTTTCTACGTGTTTTCATCCGCTTTGTGCCATGGACACGTAAATAAATCAATAATTTTTTTTGTGATAATATCAATTTTCTGTGAGATCAGTCTGGCGTATAAATAGCACCCAGTGTGAAAGTCATGCAAAACATATGCCAAATTCCAATTTTGCCTGCACAGTTAAAAATACGTTGCTGCCTTAAAAATTTTTTGTTGAATCAACTTAGATTTACAAGTCCTTTCAGCTTACTATTATTTATCTAGACGAGAGATGCGTTGTTATAACTACAGGTGAGTTGTTATAACTTGTAAAATATAGTTGAAAAAAGTCAACTTAAGTTGTAAGAACTCATCTCTTGTCAAGATAAATAATAGTAAAAGTATTTTTTACAGTATGCAAATGATATGATATTCCGTTCAATTAATACGTCGTTTTATGTATTGGTTTCTCTTTTTTTCTGTTTTTTTTAACATTGTCGCTTGGGTTTGTGGTTAGAACAAGTTTTTGTTGCATAAAATGACATCCAAACCCCAATTCTAACCCCAACTCCAAGGGACCATGTTAAAAAAAAACACGGTTCAAAAATCAACAAAACATGAAGATATATTAAATGACATCCTAAAGCAAATCCCTAATATAACCCCAAACCCAAGCAACAATAGTTTAAAAAACTGAATTTTTTTTAAAACCAATACATAAAAAGATGCACGGTATTAAGTGAACGGGAAGGACTGACATATCATATGCACACAAAACTGGAATTTGGCGTACATATTGCATGACTTTTCACACTGCATACTATTTATACGCATTTTGAACAAGAATAGCTTGAAAACCTTTTTACATTATAATTCCCTAAAGAATGTGTTGGTCACTTTTGATGACTTTAACATTGTTAATGCACTTTGCTGGTCTTTTAGTGACCAATTCATCAGTGCACATTATTAAAAAATTATTCTTGCTCAACCTCTAAAGAACTTTCTTTTCCCGCAGGCTACTGGTTAATGTTAACATTATTGGTAAACATTAACCAATTGTCTAATAGTTATTTTTCAGCTATGGTTCCATTCTAACATTGAATGGCCAATTTTCATTGTTCATTTAATTCCAGAACAATACAAAATGTTTGCAAATGCTGTTTCTTCATGACATTTACTCTATTGATAAAGCTTAATAAGCATCAGTTTGGCTCTAGCAGTCAGTGGTGACTGAACAGATTGGGTATTGACCCAACATAGCGTATTTTCTTCCAAAAATGATAAAACATTGATTATTCTTTCCAACACAATGCTAGGATAGAGATGTTGTGATTGCACTCACCATAATAATGAATAATAGTTAAACATAATAATACTGACAGATTTTTCTGCAAATTGGCATCTTTCCTGCCCTTCTTTCATATAAGAATTTGGTTTTGTTGTCTATAGTGAACCTTCAGTGAGTGAGTCTTCAGCTGGTGGTAATCGGTGAGATGTTTGAGGTATCGTGAGTGTGGTAGGTGTGGTTGTGTGGCTCATGCTGAGACAGACAGGGACAGATGAGACTTCAGCCTCTCACAGCTGGGAATCCAGTCAGGGCCAGAGAGTCTATCAGTGAACTCCATCGCCCTGCTCAGACCCTTCTGACCTGAACATAACCCCGCTGATGCTAATTCCTATTTATTGCCTATTAAAGAGCAATTCTTCATCTTCTGGAGCGCTGCTGTGATTTAACACCCGCTGCATGTGCTTCATCATCTACACTTTTACAAACCTTCAGACGGATGCTGAACATAATCTGCTAGGTGTTGCATACTGGAACATTTTAAAAGTGTCCATTATATCCCGGTCTTCGCGGCTCTGGTCCTTATTTGTATTTAAGCTTGTTTGACAATTTGGTCTTCAATCAAAGTCTCTTAGAAAGACCACTTGTACTCAATAAGCTGGATAAAGCAAATGCGGATGTGCACTGAAGTTTAATAAAAAACACTCGAAATAAAAAAACAAACAAAATCTCTTTTTTGGTATTATTGCAAACTCCTGCTTTTTATATTTTTGTCTTCTGTTAAGGGCCATGTCTATGTATGATGGAAGGGTATTTCTAATTTTAAGGGGACATTTCACCAGAGTTTTTTAAGATGTCAAATCAATCTTTGGTGTCCCCAGAGCACATATGTGAAGTTCTAGCTCAAACTATCATATAGATAATTTATTAAAACATGTTAAAATTGTCACTTTGTAGGTGTGAGCAAAAATGTGCCGTTTTGGGTGTGTCCTTTTAAATGCAAATGAGCTGATGTCTGCAGTAAATGGGAGTGCCGTTCTTGGATAGTGCAGATTAAGAGGGGCGGTATCCCCTTCTGACATCACAAGGGGAGCCAAATTTCAATGACCTATTTTTTCACATGTTTGCAGAGAATGGTTTACCAAAACTAAGTTACTGGGTTGATCTTTTACACATTTTTTAGGTTGATAGAAGGACTGGGGACACAATTATAGCACGTAAACATGGAAAGACACAGATTTTCATGATATGTCCCCTTAAACACAAGCCTGTTATTGATCATATTAATTTACTTAATGTCTGATAATCAGAGAAATGTTATATAATGTGTAATTAGATTATATTCTATTAATAAGGACTACAACATTTGCAATAATACCGTATATTCTGTTCTATATTCTATATTTTCCCATTTTTGTGGTTTATTTTCTCAGTCTTTTATGTAAAGCTGCTTTGAAATAAATTCACTGTAAAAATAAAAATTGCTGTAGTCATGCAGCTGTTTGCCAGTAACTTACTGTAGATATAAATTAATGTTATTTACTTAAATGAACATTAAACATTAACAAGGCTTTGTCTTTACAGAATAAAACTGTAATATAACAGTTATAACAGCCTTATATTAACAGCCTTATGCAAAGCATTCAGAAAATCAAAAATCTTTATCAATCTTTTTTTTGTTTCCCTCAGACTTTGGTTCCCAGAATGCTTTGCATGAGGCTGTTATTTTATCGTTTTATTCTGTAAAAACAAAGACTTGGTTATGTTTAATGTTCATTTAACGTTGAACAAACTGTTGCCAGTAAATAACATAAATTTATATCTACAGTAAGTTACTGTCAAACAGCTGCCAGTAATACTGTAATTTCTATAGAAATTGAATATAGAAATGTTCAAAAATGTAAAGAATATTCAAAATTTACGAATCAATCTTATAACGAATATACCGATAGTTGTAGACAAACTTCTTTCTACACTGTAAAACATTAGCTGTAATGATGCAGCTGGTTGTCAGTAACTTACTGTAGAAAGTAAAGACTGAAAATGTTTCATGTTTATTTAACTTTGAACAAACTGTTGCCAGTAAATAACATAAATGTAAAATCTACAGTAACTTACTGGCAAATTTTTTTACAGTGTAGAGTCGTCTAAATGAAACGTAAATTAAAATCAAATCTAAGAAAAGACATAACTAGAGATGAAAAGAGAGGTGAAAGAAAAGAGTGTGGTTTACGGCGCCTGGCGCAGGGCCGTCTCAAGCGGTACCTGCTAAGTGCTGTCATTAAACTGGAGTCAAAGTGTCTACACGACTCGCATTGTGCATCTTGTTTCCTGTCGGCCCTGGAGAGATGTGAATTGTCCTGGGGCTCTCAGGTTAAACCGGGGCCGGGGGCTGAAACAGAGATCTGGACACAATAGAAAAGGTGACGGTACTGTAGTCGACCGCTATCGCGTCTAGTCACCCGGTCTCCCCCCCTCCCGGCCCTCTCTTATCTTGTTTGCGACTGGCGTCGGGTATACAGTAGCAGGCCGCATTTCACACTTTCCGTTAGGGATGTATTATGTGGAGTGACACCTCACCTGCCTGTGAAAAGCGGAGACTCATTAGCACAACGGGTCCCTGTTTCTTTGAACTGAAGACCCCCACCCGGCCCTGTCGCCGATGAGCGCGTTTGCATTTTATGCCGCTGTCTGATACGAGGTGACGTCGTAATGATGCTCTGAACGTGGCGTGAGACGACAGCCTCCTCAGATCTTCACTACCCTGAGGGACGATCAAAGACGTCGTCCTTCGTAAATCGCCTTTCATACTCCAGTTTATGGGCCCTGATTTGTCAGAACAAGGAGTGAAATGAGAATTGGTCAGGGGTTAACAACAGTCCACCTCAGGGATGATAAATATCACAGTAAACTCGTGTGCCATATGTGTGGGATTTCAGCTTTATTCACATCCTATTTAGTAACGGATCGATGATTTTTTATCTTTGTTTATATCAATTGATCTTTTAACTGGACTGCTTGAATAGTTTTAAGCAGTAGCGAACCAACTTCAAGCCCCATAAACTTAACATTTTTAAAAGACACAATGATCAAGTTTACTGATACTGTTACATCGTCTCATTCATCACCAATCTGAGAGAGGCGACGTTGCTTTCTTCCATTGCATCCATTTGTATTTTTTTCCACGTAAACTCATCCAATCACAGTGTGTTTGCTTGTGCATTTATCATCCATTTTCACTTTTGTTGGGCCCATGCATCAAATGATCAATCATAGCTGCGTGTTTTGCTTAGAATCGACCAATCTTTCATTGTCACCATCAAAGGATGATCTTTTCTTCTTTGTGGGAGTGAAGGAGGGGGGGTTAAAGGACAGGAGTGCAGATTCTCATCGCTGGATGAGACCCTGAAGTCGGTACCTATCCGGCTGCACGCTCGCTTTGGGTTTTCACAGACCTGCCCTCCGGTTCACCTTGAGCCGTTGCCGAGATCTCCATCTGTCACCGGCACAGACGCTCTGTTTTACTGCTGCTGGAAGCATGAAGAGAAGATCTGAGTTCAGCCAGGATTCAACAGGAATGCATTTTAACCACACACACACCGCATGTGACCTCTCTCATACTCACCGGCTTTTATTTATAGACCAGTCAATCAAAGAAAGAGTTGAGATCTTTATGATATTCACTGCTCAAAGATCCTTTGGGAAGTAAATCAGTCAAGATACAGGTACACTGTGTGCCATGTTCAGTATATGCACCAGTTATCTGTTTATTTGCTAGATCTGAACCAAATCTTTTGTGTACCAATGGGATGCTTTATCAATTTGGGCATTCTTTGTATACAAATGCTTTTTATGTTTTTCCATACGACAAAAATTCAACATGATTTTATGGAAAGTTGTGTTATATTCAGGAAAAATTTTATTGATTTATTTTCAGTCCATGGCACGAACTTTAGCTTTTTCGTGTCACTTGCACGAATTTCTATACGTCTTTTCGTGGCCGTGACACGACTTTCTTTTTCGTTTCATTTTATGCGTTGTTTTCAAATTTTTCTCCCTATTTTTAAATCTTTGTCGCTTGGGGTTGGGGTTAGATATGGGGTTTGGATGTACTTTTATGTATTGGTTTCTACATGTTTTTCTTCCGCTTTTAAGACTATTCTCGCCTGGAGTTGGGGTTTGGGTTAGGATGTCACAGAAAGTGATTCTAACGCCAAGCGACGATGGTAGAAAATAGGCAAAAACTATGAGAAAACAATACATAAAATTACACAAAAAAGAAAGTCGTGCCACGGCCACAAAAATTATTTATAGAAATGCGTGCAAGTGACACGAAAAATACAATAAAGACATAAAAAAGCTGAATTTTGTGCCATGGACATGAATAAATTAATAAAAATTTCCGTAACTATAACACGACTTTCCGTGAGATCAGTCTGCAAAAAATACATTTCTCTGGCCAAAATTATATTGTAAATATATGCTAAATACATTTTGTAGAAAGTAGAGCTTAATTTAATATATTTTTGACCCGCCGTTACGAGTCATACAAAAATATTTTTAATGATATTTAGGTTGCGGTTGGTCGGGTTGTTTGAAATAAAAATGACAATTAACTATTTTAAACAATTACTACTTTAAAAAAAATGTGGGCCAGAAAACGGGTCGGGTACAATATATATATATGTATATATATAGGCACCAGAGCAATGTCTGTGGTAACCGTGGTATAACCGGAATAATTGACTCCGGTCCTTTGAATTATTTGAAAATAATGCACACCTGCTTCGCGTCGTGCCGCATTTCCACCTTGGTGTGCATTATTTTCTTATAATTCAATGGCCCGTCGTCAATTATTCCTTACATATATATTTTGCAGTCTGAGTTGCAGGCGAGTTAGTTGAAAACATCGGTCGGGTGCGGGTTGTTTATACATTGACCCGTGCATCACTGTTGAAAATATATTTAGTTTGAACCTTCATATATATTTAAAAATGTATGGGCAACAAATACATTTCTGATTTTGCAACTTATACATTCACATTTATGCATTTTGCAGATGCTTTTGTACAAAGCGACTTACAGTGCATTACAAGATAAACATGTGTTTTCTCTGGGTTGAAAACCTATAACCTTTTATGTCGCTAACACAATGCTCTAGCACTGAGCTATACAGGAACACAGTAAAAAATATATTTTCCTGGCCAAAATATATACGTTTGTATAAAATGTATAAGTATGTATAAAATATAAAGTATAAGTATATTTATGCAGTTGGTTTATTTAATTTTAACCTTTTCAAATTTGTTTACAGGTTTGTGACATACAAAGTTTTTCTTCCAATGTAACATGAATATAAATGCTTTAAAATATATTTACAAATATAAAAAAAAAATGGCCCAAAAATATGTCGGTGAAAAATACATTTTTGTAAACATGTCAAAATATAATTTGGCACATATCATTTTTGGATTTTTTAAAAATATATTTAAAATTATATTTTAAAAAATAATGTTTTTTTGTCATATGTTTTATTATGGTGGCTTTTACATGAGTTTGAGTTTCATTAATTGCTTAATGTAAATTAAAACCATTAATAGCTAATGGGATAAAATCTTTAGTAAGATATCAAAACTGTCAGTGATACAGGTTAGTCCGTCATAACCATCCACATTCTCAAGGTTGTAAGAGAGGAGTCATTGTAAAAACGAATGCTCATATTTCTACAAAAATCAGGGTTTTATCAGTATAAGTTGTTTACTTACTGATAAAAACATGATAACAGGGTTGACAGCCTATCGTTCCCTATAATGACAAACATAAACCTACAGACAAAGTTATTCAACTTTAACCTGTTATTAAAATGAACGTTTGATGATGTCACTATGACAATTTTGTTTTTAAATATATATATATATTTGTTTTTTAAAGGAAAATATGAAGATAACAGGGTTGACTTTTTTTAAAGGTTTACAAATATTTTTTATATAAGGCATATTTGGCATCAGCTGTTAATTGATTGTATATTAAAGTGTAGAGGAAGGACACTGATGCCAAACAAAAACACAAGGTATGTCATTTTTTTGTTTGTTTCATTGAACGCACATGTGTTGCAGCAAATACGCGTCTGGCCCAAAGTTAACTTCCGGCTTGTTTATCAGTCTGGCTGAAAACTAAACTGAGCTCTGGAAAAAATTCCTTGTGGAAAAAAGTTCGAAATGACGATTGGAGACGGTGAGCATGGATCACCGCTGTGCGGATTTGGCAGCCAGGCAAAATTTTAAGGATCTGTAGCTCACATTAAATACATTAATTTTACACAATAAAGTTAGATTGGTACGCTTGAGCGAATGTAATTTACTGGTTATTAATAAACCTTATTATCAGATATAATCTACTCTGTTGTTATTGATTCGTAGCAGAGTCTACCGGAAGTTGTGTTTATCATGTCACAGCTTTAACTTTAACTGCTTTAACAGGTTATCTGCACAATGAGCTGTTATCTGCAATCGCTTTGTGTTTAACCTTTTAAACAGAGCCATTTCCATAAACAAGTGAAGAGCAGTAACTGCACCTTAGTGTCAAAGCCAATTGCTGGAGGATCCAAGTACAGAATTGAATGAGAGTTTCAGAATTACCCTGAACTGTGAATGAACCCAGTGGTCCTCATAAAAGAGTCGCCGTTTACCATCATCATATACTCACATTAGATTCAATGGGGAAGTACTTTGGTGGACCGTGCTACCGGTTCAAAGTGATTGTAAAATCGTTTCAAGTTGGTACCATAAAACGCTTTGTAGAAAAACATCCAACTGTGTTTGTCAGCTTGTGGGTCAAAAAAGCGTGTAAATACTTGAAAGAGAGAACCAAGCCATACCTGACGACTATAATAGCACAAGTACTTTGGGTTGGATCTTGACTTGGGCCGGTTAGCATCCACCCACAATCTGTTCAGAATGACCTTACCACTGCAACTTGCAAGCTGCAGTTTTTCACAGACAAACACCATGCACATCTTCATAATTCTAGCTCTGAATTGGAAATTTAAGTAATGTCCACTTGTCGCACCTGCAGCAGTGGGTTGAATGGGCAGCACGTGTCTGGCCGCTGTACTCTCTGCAGATCTGCCGTGAGTCCCGGCAGCTGCTCAGTCAGAGAGATAAGAGTGTTTGAGACGCAATGACAGGATGCTCCCATTACACGCTGTAATTACAAACAGAAGCGGCAGCAAGTGTGAAAGCGGCTGATAACATCAGGTCAGGCAGTGAGCTGGAGGTCAGCGGGAGGTGGAGGGGGGGCCGAACCCCTGACGTGTTATGTTTCAAGGGTCTACGATTTTGTGACCGCATGCCCCTACTAACACTGTATCTGGACACCAACACTAAATTATCTGAAATTGTATGTTTAAAACACAGTACATGCGTAATAGTTCAATATTTAGGTCATTTTCAAAAAGCAATAAAAATGTGTTAACCCATAATTGCCATAACCAATAAAAGGCGTATTCTTTAATTGTGCTAAAAAGCCTGCCATAAGTTAGTTTTAAAGGTCACATAACACACATACACAGTTTTGGCCTTAAAGGATTAGTCTTTTTCTTAAAATAAATCCAGATAATTTACTCACCACAAATGTTGATGTCTTTCTTTGTTCAGTCCAAAAGAAATTATGTTTTTTAAGAAAAACATTCCAGGATTTTTCTCATTTTAATGGACACCAACACTTAACACTTAACTTAACACTTAACAGTTTTTTTTCAACTGAGTTTTTAAAGACTCTAAACGAGGCATAAGGGTCTTATCTAGCGAAACGATTGTCATTTTTGACAAGAAAAATTAAAAATATGCACTTTTAAACCACAACTTCTCTTCTTCCTCCGGCTGTGTGAAGAGCCAGCGCGACCTCACGTAATTGCGTAGTGACGTGGAGAGGTCACATGTTACATATATGAAACGCACATTTGCGGACCATTTTAAATGAGAAAACTGACACAAAGACATTAATTAGTATCATTCGACATACAACGATGTCGAAACGGTCCTCTTTCTCCACACTTGTAAACACTGGGGCGTAGTTTCGAAACGTCATCTGTGACCTCTTGACATATTGCGTGGGGTCGCGCTGGCGCGTCGCAGGACCGGAGGAAGATGAGAAGTTGTGGCTTAACAGTGCATTTTTTTTTTTTCTTGCCAAAAATGACAATCGTTTCGCTAGATAAGACCCATATGCCTCGTTTGGGTTGGTTTGAGTTCTTTAAACTTCGTTGAAAAAAACAGTTAAGTGTTGAGTTAAGTGTTAAGTGTTGGTGTCCATTAAAGTCCATTAAAATGAGAAAAATCCTGGAATGTTTTCCTCAAAAAACATAATTTCTTCTCGACTGAACAAAGAAAGACATCAACATTTTGGATGACATGGTGGTGAGTAAATTATCTGGATTTTTTTTTTAAGAAAATGGACTAATCCTTCAAGTATGTACCTTTTAGGTACAAAAGTGAACTTCTTAAAAAGGTACTGGCCCAGTGACAACTTTTGTACCTTTATGTACCTATATTCTGAGAGTGTAGAGTAGTATAGAGCTCCCGGGGCCTCATTTATAAAATGCTCCATAGAAACCATCATAAATTTGATCTTACGATCATTTCTAAAAAAATGACAATGTGTGATTTATAGAACGGACGTATGCACAAAAAAACACGCATATCCTTTTGTTTCAGATGTGAAATCTTTAAATCCCAAATGATCTTGAACTTGTGCACAGCTGAGCAGTTTAAAGATATCCGCCTTATGTCATCGACATATAAAGGAGCACCTGTCAATGTTACATTTTTTTCGAGCAGCAAGAATGGCTTATATTTCCAATAATGTGCAGCAATCGGACAAAACAAAAGTGCATTAGTCTGTTCAGACCCTGACACTGTGCTAAGCATTTTTGCCATGTCAAAGAAAGCGCTCGCTTTATAAATGATGTCCCTGCAGTTGACGTCACACAGCCTAAACCCCGCCTTTTTAAGGCAATCGTATCAATAGTGGTTGAACAATCATTTTAAACCAGACTGTTTATACCTTACAAACCTAACTATTTCAACATTTTGTATAAGTAAGGAATAAGTGACGACGGGCCATTGAATAATGCACAACCAAGGTGGTAAAGCGACACAACGCGAAGCGGAGGGCCGCTACACCGCGGAGGACCGCTACACCGCGGGTGTGCATCATTTTCAATTATACCACGGGTCTGTTGAATGCTGTATTCTGATTGGCTGAGAAATGTTCTGTGGATATGCATTAATTTCTGATAACCGCACACCTAACTTTTCAAATGTCTTAAAAATAGGCACCAGAGCAATGTTTGTGGTAACCGTGGTATAAGCGGAATAATTGACTCCGGTCCATTGAATTATTTGAAAATAATGCACACCCGCGGTGTAACGACACTCCGCTTTGCGTCGCTTTACCACCTTGGTTGTGCATTATTTTCTTATAATTCAATGGCCCGTCGTCAATTATTCCTTACATAATTCAAAGGACAAGAGTCAATTATGCCGTTTATAACACGGAAACATTGCTCTGGTGCCTATTTTTAAGACATTTGACCAGTTAGGTGTGTGGTTTATTGAAAAATAATCAACACCCACTGAACATTTCTCAGCCAATCAGAATGAAGCATTCAACAGACCCTTGCTTTAAGGGTTTTATGTTTTATAGTAACCCTGTAAAGTTTAAGGGCCATTCCACCATAACTCTAAAATATCTTTTATTATCAAGCAAAGTGTCCTGCATGCTTATCTAACACCAATTTGAAACTATAATTCAAAACATTAATAAAAATTACATACAACACTAAGAAACAGTTTTTTATCTCTATACTTTACCTTTAAATATAAATATAAGCATAAAACTCTTCAGATATCTTTATTTTGTTGCATTTTGTGTGGGTTGGTATCCCATATTTGCTTTAAATATTTTTTACCATTGAAAAAGTCATAATATTTGAGATAAAATGCATATTTTAGTCATGTCCCCAGGATTTCACTCAATCCTGTTACCCAAAAAATTCCCCCCTCTGAAAATTTAGGAATATTTCACAAGTCACTTTTTCAAGATGAAGTTAAATCATCTGGATCTTCTGAAGGTCATGTGCAGATCAAAAGTCACTCATTTTCTTTTCTGTATATTTTATCATATTGATGCTATGACTGTGAATGTCAATCTTAAAGGGGACATATAATGAAAATGTGACTTGTTCCATGTTTAAGTGCTATAATTGGGCCCCCAGTGCTTCTATGAACCTCGAAACATATCAACCCAGTAACTTAGTTTTGGTAAACCATTCTGTGCAAACATGTGAAAAAATAGATCATTGAAATTTGGCTCCCCGTGATGTCAGAAAGGGATAATACTGGCCCTTAATCTGCACTATCCAACCACGGCACTGCCATTTAGTGCATAGATCAGCTTATTTGCATTTTAAAGGACACATTTTTGCTCACACCTACAAAGTGGCAATTTTAACATGTTATAATAAATGATCTATATGATATTTTGAGCTAAAACATTCACATATGTACTCTGGGGACAATAAAGATGTTTTTACATCTTAAAAAAGTGTTGTGAAATGTCCCCTTTAATGTTCAGTCTCGTTTACCCTTATAATTTTTTTATGTTATCGGTTTATGTTAAAAGAAAAAAATTGGTAAATCACTAGAATTTGCTCAGTGTCTTAACGCTAGCACAAATCTAATGCAGATATATTTCATGTATTTGATAAATCTATGCTAAAAACTGTTCAAATAAACAAGTTTATTTTTTATCATAATGACAATACTCATTTTAAAAGTAAAATACGTGTGTTATTAGATTAAGTGTTAAAAAACTAAAAACTATTTTGACGAGTTACAACATGCAAATGGCACAGATTCGGGGAAGTGGCCCTTAAAATGTGGAAAATAACTGGCCTGATACACTTTAAAAGGCATTAAAGGGATCTGTTATGTTTCATCTATTAAGTTTTGGATGTATTTATCTATATTTTTTTAATTAAAGTGTGCAGTGAACTCCTGCTGACGCCATTCATTTCATATATTCACTCCCACTGTCCTTGCCTGCCAGTCTCACTGTAAAAAATATGCAGCATTTAAGCCAAATAAACATATATTTTTATGTTATTTTAACTTACAAAAAATATTTTAAACAATTTCAACTTGTTTTTATAAGTAATGTCATCTTACCACAAGGCGTAAACAGAATGGGTCACGTAATGTCCGGATCTCTATTGCATCTCCAAAAAGTCTTTAGTTTTTATCAGATTTATAGAAGACAGATACAGCTGTACCGCTTCTTTACCGAACACAGTCGAGCTCCTGGATAGAGCAAGTCACGAGCAACACCACAATACATCATGCATTATCCCTGTTTTTTTTCTTTACAATGAGACATCAAATCTTTCTAAATAAGCCAGAATGCATTAAACCCCCTTCTTTAATCTGAATGTTGGGTAATATTTACAGTACCTAAACATCCTTTCATCTGCACAGGGGCAAAAAAGCTGATTTTACTCTTGGGTTTTATTGTCACAAACATGAACGCAAAGCAACTAGTTGGTTAAAAGACTGCACAGAATAATTAAAGGACACCAAAATAAATTGCAGAATTTCTAGAAGAGAACATAACATTTCATAGTTTGTTTGGATTTTAAGCCATGTACATGGTCAAATCCCAACGAATGCAGAAGATAATCAGAGAATAATGCATAAGGTTACACTCAGGACATTAACACCTGCTGTACTGTAGTGTGTGTGAAAAAACACAACACAGGTGAAACAAGGTCAGAAAAGGGACAACCACAGGAAATTTCCCATAAACTCCAACACAGAGTCCACAACAGCTTCTCTCTCTCTCTGTCGCTCTCTCACATCTTGTTGCCCTCGACTTACCCTTATCCCCCAACCCTGGCCGGGGTGACACGTGCTGATTCCACAATCAGATCTGTCCGTTTTATTTTAAGGTCTTGACCCCGCCACCTTTGGGAATGTGAACTTTTCTTGTTTATTGGTGCCTATCAGGCCAAAATTTAGGAAGAACAGCTGTGTATGTGTATGTGTGTGTATGTGTGTTAGAGAGAGAGAATGTAAAGAGAAGTGTGTAAAATGCCTCCATTTGGCTGGACGTGGATTGCTCCCATTAAGCAACAAAACCTTGTTTCACACACGGGACCAGTCCAGATTTCACACTTGGTGTTCGACACATTCTGTAGCCTGAAGCCTCAGAAACCCTTAGACAGCTACAATGTCAATAGAACAAATGAATAAAGAAGATGAGTGAAACCGGAGTTTGGTCCTTTCACCTGTTGTCAGTTTGTAGGGATGTTAGTCAGTCTGTCAGAATTGCTGAGGCGGAGCAGTGGTTTGCAGGAGCTGAGGAGATACACCGTCTCCTGTCGCCAGGCTGGATTTATGATGTTTCCTCTCACTTTGAAGGGCAGCTCTGTTTGCTTAGTCCCTGTTAACTACTTTGCATGGCCTGCCCCAGTGCATGTTCATTCACAAACCCATTCCAGTATACAGACAACCCCCACCTATCCACTCACATGCTTGAAGAAGCAACTCTGGCCAGTTTCTCTCTTCTATAATTTAAATGCTTTTAAAAGTGAAATTTTACGAAACACATCCAGATTATATATTTTACTCCTCAAATGAAAATAACATTTAATTTGGAAATTAACATTAAAACACACTCCGTCCACATGGCACAACACACTCCGTCCACATGGCACAACACACTCCGTCCACATGGCACAACACACTCCGTCCATGTGGCCCAACACACTCTGTTCACGCGGCACAACACACTCCGTGCATGTGGCACAACACACTCCGTCTACGTGGCACAACACCCTCCGTGATCACGGCACAACACACTCCGTGCACATGGCACAACACACTTCATGGACGTGGCACAACACACTTTGTGCACGCAGCACAACACACTCTATCGACGTGGCACAACACACACTCTATTGACGTGGCACAACACACTCTGTGCACGCGGCACAACACACTTCATGGACGTGGCACAACACACTTTGTGCACGCAGCACAACACACTCCATCCACACGGCACAACACACTCCGTCCACGTGGCACAACACACTCCGTCCACATAGCACAACACACTCCGTCTACATGGCACAACACACTCCGTCCACGTGGCACAACACACTCCGTCCACATGGCACAACACACTCCGTCCACATGGCACAACACACTCTGTCCACACGCCACAACACACTCCGTCCACGTGGCACAACACACTCCGTAATCACGGCACAACACACTCCGTGCACATGGCACAACACACTCCGTCCACAATGGCACAACACCCTCCGTCCACATGGCACAACACACTCCGTCCACGTAGCACAACACACTCCGTGATCACGGCACAACACACTCCGTGCACATGGCACAACACACTCCGTCCACATGGCACAACACACTCCATCCACGTGGCCCAACACACTCCGTTCACGCGGCACAACACACTTCATCCACACGGCACAACACACTCCGTGCATGTGG
Organism: Misgurnus anguillicaudatus; assembly: GCF_027580225.2. NCBI lineage: Eukaryota > Metazoa > Chordata > Actinopteri > Cypriniformes > Cobitidae > Misgurnus > Misgurnus anguillicaudatus. The sequence continues at coordinate 11,369,743 of NC_073340.2, forward strand.
CACAACACACTCCGTCTACGTGGCACAACACCCTCCGTGATCACGGCACAACACACTCCGTGCACATGGCACAACACACTCCGTCCACATGGCACAACACACTTCATGGACGTGGCACAACACACTTTGTGCACGCAGCACAACACACTCCGTCCACGTGGCACAACACACTCCGTCCACATGGCACAACACACTTCATGGACGTGGCACAACACACTTTGTGCACGCAGCACAACACACTCTATCGAAGTGGCACAACACACTCTATCGATGTGGCACAACACACTCCATGCACGCGGCACAACATACTCCGTCCACATGGCCGAACACACTCCGTTCACGCGGCACAACACACTTCGTCCACACGGCACAATACACTCTGTGCGCGTGGCACAACACACTCCGTCCACGTGGCACAACACCCTCCGTGATCACGGCACAACACACTCCGTGCACATGGCACAACACACTCCGTCCACATGGCACAACACACTCCGTCCACGTGGCCCAACACACTCCGTTCACGTGGCACAACACACTCCGTGATCACGGCACAACACACTCCGTGCACATGGCACAACACACTCCGTCCACATGGCACAACACACTCCGTCCACATGGCACAACACACTCCGTCCACATGGCACAACACACTTCGTCCACATGGCACAACACACTCCGTCCACGTGGCACAACACCCTCCATGATCACGGCACAACACACTCCGTGCACATGGCACAACACACTTCATGGACGTGGCACAACACACTTTGTGCACGCAGCACAACACACTCCATCCACACGGCACAACACACTCCGTCCACGTGGCCCAACACACTCCGTCCACATGGCACAACACACTCCATCGACACGGCACAACACACTCCGTGCATGTGGCACAACACACTCCGTCTACGTGGCACAACACCAACCGTGATCACGGAACAACACACTCCGTGCACATGGCACAGCACACTTCATGGACGTGGCACAAAACACTTTGTGCACGCAGCACAACACACTCCATCCACATGGCACAACACACTCCGTCCACATGGCACAACACACTCCGTGATCACAGCACAACACACTCTCCGTGCACATGGCACAACACACTCCATCCACATGGCACAACACACTCCATGATCACGGCACAACACACTCCGTCCACGTGGCACAACACACTCCATGATCATGGCACAACACACTCCGTGCAAATGGCACAACACAGACGTGGCACAACACACTTTGTGCACGCAGCACAACACACTCTATCGACGTGGCACAACACACACTATACACGTGGCACAACACACTCCGTCCACATGAAACAACACACTCCGTGCACACGCCACAACACACTCCGTACACGTGGCACAACAAACTCTATTGAAGCAGCACAACACACTCCATGTATGCGCCACAACACACTCTGTGGACGCAGCACAACACACTCTGTCTACGCGGCACAACACACTCCTTCCATGCGGCACAACACACTTTGTCCACGCGCCACAACACACTCCGTCCAAGCGGCCCAACACACTCCGTCAAAGGGCACAACACACTCCGTCCATGCTCCACAACACATTTCGTCCACGCGGCACAACACACTCCGTCCACGCGGCACAACACACTCCGTCCACGTGCCACAACACACTCCGTCCACAGGGCACAACACAATCCGTCCACGCGCCACAACACACTCCGTCCACGCGGCACAACACACTCCATCCACATGGCCCAACACACTCTGTCCACGTCGCACAACAATTGGAGACCAGCAAGGGGAGCATTTCAGAGATTACAAGGACCTGGATCAGGAGTTGTGCAGAATGTTCAGTAAGGTAGGGCCTGATCTTCCTGATGTTTTATGACGCAAATCAGCTTGACTGCATTGTGATCGCGGCATTGAGAAAAGGAGTGGTCCAAGCACTGATCCCTGAAGGACCCCAGTGACCATCTGGTGAGCTGTGGACAACGCACCCCTCCATGACACCCAGAAGGATCTATTGGAGAGGTAAGATCTGAACCATAGGGGAGGAGTACCTGTGATCCACAGCGATGAAAGGGTGGCTAGTAAGATCTAACGGTTGACTGTGTCAAAGGTTGTCGACAAGTCTAGCAGAATTAGGACAGAGGATTTGGACTCCGCCTTAGCTAGCCATAGTGCTTCCGTGACCAATAACAGTGCTGGCTCGGTGGCGTGGTTGCTTTTGCAGCCTGTCATTCGGCTTGCCATTCTGCGATAGGAAAGAAGATATCTGGTTGAAAACAGCCTTTTAGTGTTTTCGCAATAACAGGGAAGAATGAGATGGATCTGTAACTGTCTGTGAGAGAACGGTGTAGTTTGGTTTTTTTAAGCTATGGAGTGACCAGGGGACTGCTTAAAAGTGGATGGAAAGGTGCCAGTGAGCAGGAAGGTGTTAATGATATGTATTAGTGATGGAGTGTGTATGTGTTTGACACAGCACACTCCATCCACACATCACAACACACACTGTCTGTAGTAGTAACAGGAAATCTCTGTAAAGTTCAGCTGTGGGTCAGTGTGGGCATGCTCCTCCTCTCTGCCACACACACACACCCATCATCCACCTGAGCGGCCTTTAAAGGGTCATGAGGATTTGGGGGGGGGTTGGTTGGGGGGTGGTTAAGGGAAAAGGGACACAACTACCATATAATTCAAACAATTAAGGAAACATTTAGTTAATGGTGCGGTGTGTGCTAAGTGTGTGACTGACCTTTATATGAACCCATTTATGAACTTCTGTTTCGATGTGTGTGCATCGCACTGATCTCTGGTGTTTCTCATAAAGTTTTGCCACATATTGTTTGTCTTACGCAACTGCACGTCTCATGTCATCCACTTCGAATAAGCTTTGATGAGGTCATCTACACTCGTGTGTTGGATGCTCATATACCAGCAATCAGTAACACACACACATAAGCAGTTGCTACTGAATCAGTTGCTTGTCTAATTAATTGTGGGGTGGTTTAGGAGAACTGGGTGTACTGGGGTACTTCGAAGTTCAGCAAGAACTCTGACTGATGAAGAAAAACAACACACACACACAAACACACAGATCAAGAAGGACTAACCAATGCTTGTTGTCATCTCTATATACCAGCACTGTATGATTCCATAGCAGAACACGAGGAGCCAGCAGGGGTTGTCTGACCTCTCCCTAATCGTGGAGTCAAACCCTGGTCAACCCCTCAGGACAGCCATGACGGAGGAGGCCGGCCGGACTCCATACGTGTGTTTAGAGCAAAGATTAAGCATTCCAGGAATGTGGTATGAAAATAAGCAGCTTTGATTGAAAACAAACAAACAAACAAAAGATTATTCATGTAATCTGATTTAAGCACAGAGAGGATGGATTTGTTTTGTCACATGGAAACTATACGGTCATGAGAGTTTAAATTTCAGCTGGTATTCATTGGCCCTCGGGGCACTCTTAAAATTACTAATGGAAACATTTTGGGGCATGAGATCATAAGTGCTTTAAAGGAAGAAGTTCATACAAAAACGAAAATAGTGTTTACTAGTCCTGAAGACCTGTGTGAAAGATGCCAAAACTTTCTGTCTTAGAAAAAATATGACACAATATGCGGCTGAACTATTCCTTTAAATCAGCCAGAGACATACAAAGCTTAAATCAGAATTTAAGAGGAAGATTTTACGAATTATAATTTACATTTATTTAGTTTCACCTAATGCACATTTTATCTTATTCTTTAATGCATCTTCCACAAAGAGGAAGTTTTATGGGTTTGGCATGATATAAATACTAATTGTGTGTGTGTGTGTGTGGGGGGGGGGGGGTTAAGTTTAAGTTTCTCTACAAGGCCTGCCTCGGTAAAATAAAGACACTGAGGCTGTTTCTCAATCGGAAGGCTGCAGCCTCTGGAGGTCGCATTTCAAGTCTGCATACGTCATCAAGACTGCCTTATTTCAGAATATTACCAATTATAATGTTGACAGTTAATTTTTAGTTCATCGTAAATTGTTGTAATATGTTTATGAAGTGCGAATGTAACGTTCAGTTAACTGAAATAAACCAGGCTTGATGACGTATGCAGCCTGCATATACGATTTTTGGAGGGTCTTCGGATTGAGAAACGGCCTGAATTTGTGTTACAGTGGCTCTACCTAGTGGTCATATTGTAAACTGACAAACCCCTTTGTAACACAGTTCTTGCTGTTGTAAAGAAAACGTCATAGTAAATCAGACTAATAAACGTGTCTTTACTTCTGTAAAGTAATTATTGTTAGATGTTGGAAAGTTTTGCACCTAATAGTGAACAAAATAGTGAACTTTCTGTGCGCCAAAGTTCTGTGATACGATCTCTTATTGAGCTACACTGACAGTCCCATTTAGCCAAAAATATTTTTAAATAAATGCTAAATACATTTTGTATAGACGGTTTCATCGGACGCACGTGATACGAACCTTACTTTCGGTTTTGTTTTTTTGATGGTCTGACTATAGTTGCTAAACTGATCTATTGAACAAATGCCTTGTCGAAAATAACAAATATTTTGGTTTCCTAGTTAATCTATGTGTGTGTGTTTTTTTGCTTGTTATATAAATAAACTACGTTTAAAGAACTTGTTATTAGCGGAGTTTACCGGAAGTTACGTGCGGACCGCGACAGCCGCTTGTTACTGCTGAAACCGTCTATAGAGTAAAGCTTAATTAAATATATTTTTGAATTTCAAAATATATTTAGTTTTAACCTTCATATATTAACACATATTTCAAAATGTATTTCAGGGGCAACAATATATATATATATATATATATATATATATATATATATATATATATACTGAAATATATTTTCAAATATGTTTAGAGAAAATTATTGTTCAATGGACCAAAAGATATTGGTGAATAATAATTTTCTGTAAACATATTTGAAAATATATTTCAGTATATATATATATATATATATATATATATATATACTGAAATATATTTTCAAATATGTTTACAGAAAATTATATATATATATATATATATATATATATATATATATATATAATTTTTTATATTTTGAAATATATTTAAAATTATATTTGAAATTTTTTTTCCGTATGGGGTCACATACACATGTATATCTAAATGTCTTAAGAATATCTCTCTCGATTTCAATAGTACATATAATACACATAATACATCTAAAAAACAAACGTTTCTGTGATATGAGAATAATGGATATGTTAAAGTTTATAAAATGTTATATTTTACTCACCCTCAAGCCTTCCTAGGCGTATATGACTTTCTTCTTTCAGTCAAACACAATGAGAGTTATATTAAATAATATCCTGGCTCTTATCAGCTTTTTAATGGCATTGTATAATGCCTCCTCTTTTAAGGTTGTATAAGCTTTTTGAAGCTTTAAAATGGGGCATATCCAAAAAGTAAAGAGCCAGGATATTGTTTAATATAGGCTAACTCTGTCTGTTTTTGGCCATATACACATAGGATGGCGAGTAAAATATGGTCTGTTTCAGTTTGGGATGAACTGTTCCTTTAAACATACAGTCCTTAGTAAAGGCTGCCCTCTAGTGGAATTGGCATGTGATATAAACTACAGTAGGTGTGCAAGATCATCTTTTGTTTTGATTTAGCAGTTTCATCATTAATTAGACCCAAATAAACAGTAAGGGCACACAATCTCATGTATGAAGGAAATCATTAAATATAACACATTTTGCATAAGTGTTTCTGTTGCTCATGTGGTGTTAGCAGCACACAGATTGTGGCAATAATACCCAAGAAACAACATGATGAAATATATCTTGAATCCACTGTAAATTGCTTTGGATTAAAGTGTCTGGGATATTTAGTATCTTCTGGATATCTTGAACAACTTCACTTCTTCGTCCCATTGATTAATGCTGATGAGTCTGTGTTTGATCCATCTTCAGTCAATGACAAGTAGCTCAAAGCTCAGGATCTGCCCTGGATCTCACTGCACTTCATTAACAGTAATGAACCCATACGCAAAACAATACATTTCTCTGGCCAAATATATTTGAAATTTATGCGAAATATAAGCTTAATTAAATATATTTTTAAATTGAAAATATATTTAGTTTTAACCTTCATATATCAACATACAGGACTGTACAAAAGTCTCAGCAAAGGCCACCACCAGCAGCTTTGTTGTTTTAATAAAGTTTTAATGTCCATCCCCTATTTATTTTTGACTTTTTATTAAGATACAAACAGAAAATACAGGAAATATGTACACAAAATTAAAAACAAAACAATTTTCTGAACTAAATGTCTTCTTCAGGCATCAGACAACATTTAGTATGACCTCTCTTGGCACGAAACACATCTTGATCTTTTTTTGAGGAGATTGAAGTCTCCTCAGATTAGGAAATTAGGATTTCATTTAGCTTTAAGAGATTGCCTGCTATTCCTCAAGTGGAAGGGGAGTTTACACTTTATACTTCAGCTTATACTTCTATACAGTTTTTATACACATTTCCTGTATTTTCTGTTGCATACTAAAGAGACTGAGAAATAATTATATATGATCACTATACCATTGCAAAAACACCACATCTAATGTTGACATGGCGGCCTACTTGCACTGTACTGTATATTTCAAAATGTATTTCAAGGAAAGCAACTACATTTCTAATTTTACAACCCATATGGCAAGATTGTATATACACATCATAAATATATGCTAAATACAAGCTAATTTTATAAATTATAAATTGAAAATATATTTAATTTTAACCTTTTCAAACCTGGTGTTTTACCCATTACCAGTTTGTGACAATGTTTTTCTTCCAATGCAACACCAATATATTTAAATATATGGAGGGCTATATATATATTAATAATATAATAAATGCTTTAAAAATATTATTTAAATATATTTTAAAATATAAAAAAATTGTGAATGTTTTTAAAACATTCCAAAATATATTTCAGTAAAAATATTTTTTGTATATTTAAAAATAAATTAAAAAACATATATTATCTTCAGTGCAACTCTTGTTTGCTTATTCAGCCATTATAGCTCTATAATGTCATGAAGTGCTGTTCTTCTGGACACTTTTTTCCATAACTTAACTATTAAAGTACATTGTTTTGTGAAAAAGTTAATTGATTAGCCACCTTGAAATTTGTCCAAAAATGACCTTTAAATGTTTTAAAGATATCTTATTAATGGAATTTTAACTGTTAAGAGTACATGGGCACAATGAATGTCTTGGTTTCGTTTGGATATAAATTTGATGACATTGGAGTGTATTGACGTGTTGTCATCTTATCAAGTAAAGACCAAGGATGGTGTGAAAAATTGTAACTTGTGCTGATGTGAACCCTACTGACCCTCTCTGAGATGAACGACGATCCAGACCCTATCATCAGCACCTCTAATCTTGTATATAAAATTTAATGTGACATTAACCCTTAATCAAACATTCTTATGATCAAAAAAGGTAAAATGATATCAAGATGTTAAATAGTTTTAGCTGAAGCAATAATCCCAGCAAAGTGATTAAAAGCCGAAACTGAACTTCAATACTTTGGCTTTATTTACACCATTGCATTCATTTCAAAGACACACATTCAGCCAGACTTCAGGAGTAAATGCCCTGCACACTCATACACAGCACAGATACATTACATTACATCACATTATATTACACTGGTATGGGCATCCAACCAGATATAGGTACGTTCCTAATAGACAAGATGAGAAATGACGGATTTAAAGAATGTGCAAAAGGGTTTTCCTTAAACCCACATACCATCAATAAGAAATGTTTTTTTTAAATCTTTACAAATTAAAACTTCCCAACAGTTACTGCAACAGCCTTTGATTATCTTTGGTATTTTCTTCATTCATTGAGACACTTTTGGTCTGATGATTTCTTTTCTTTTTTTGTTTAAGAATAAGAATTTCTATTTATAATCTATACTATAATTGTAAAACCTACATAAAATATCATCTAAAAGGCAGACACAGTTGCATGAAAACTGAAGTATAAAACCCACACCACCCAAAGAGATCAAATACTGAAGCTAAAAACATCTGAATATCAAATTCAGATAAAGTCATCTGAAACAAAAAAGCCATCACCCATCTCATCTTACATTATTATTCTTTAGCTCTTTATATGTACACTACACAGTTGTGCTGGCTGAATAATAAATAGTTCTGCTGGTATATCTGTGGTGTGTTCACAGCCCTTATACAAACACAGTGAAGTAAACGTCTCTCCCCATACGTCAGTAGTCCAGTAGTTCAGTTTTCCATGTTTGAGTATGCATTCATTGTTGATCGTTTCCTCCCTCTGATCTTCAGAGATCCGTAACGTGCCTGTGACCAATGGAGGACAAGAATTTGTTACCATGACTACAGCCATGCGCACAGCATGCATCAGAACACATTAGTCTGTCCTTAAACTCAGAAAATAATGAATGCAGGACTAAAACATTCATTTTGATTGAATACTTTGACATTACGTTTCAATTCAACTAATCGTATATAAATCCAACATGAACCAGTATTGTGTATTTGTATAGACAGAAACTGTAATGGCAATAATATGTCCTAAAAACTGTACTAAAAAAATATTTACAGTAAACACATTACCAACACGTACAAGTTTATTTTGGTATTAGTTTGTTATTGGAAAAGTTTGGTACTAGTTAATTTGTATAAATTAAAGGGATAGTTCACATAGTTCTGGACCAAGGTGTTTAAAAAGGCACCTCTGAGAGCACCACTGCTTGACACGTGTTGTCTTCTGCAACAGCACCTAACAAATGCATTGAATTGTTTGTATGTGCGCGCACGTGTGTGTGTGTGCGCGCGCGCAGATGCATGTTTTTACAGTTATTAAGTAATCATGATTAGGGTTTTAATGACGCGCTCGCATTAATGTCATCAGTTTTAAGAAGGTTGCGGTCATGACAGTGTTGCTCTTGCTTTTTTTGTCCACCAATCAAGTGATTTGTTATAATAAGTAAAAAATTTACAAATAAAAAAACGAGTAAACTACTGCCCCGCCCCCCGATACTATTGTGTATCGCCGATCTCACAGGCTGACGATAGGAAAATGGGGCATATCGCCCAACACTACTGGACACCAGACACAAATTGGAGTTTTCCAATGACAGACTGGAAACCCGGTTTGCATAGGCTCAGCGCTGAAACGATCACACCACAGCTGCTTCAGCTCTCATTATGTATGTATGTGAAACCAGACTTAGCAGCTAGGTCTTAAACTGCCGAAAGTAGCATCTATGTACATATATATATCTATGGTCTGAGCTGGTGTGATTTGAATGGAGACGGGGACTAATTTGCATAATTATGGTTCCACGTATATTAAATGCGTACAGGGTATAGTTACATTCAAAACTATTTTTAAGAATGAAGAAATTACTGAGATAGAAAAAATGTTTACTTTATTGGTAAGAGGAAATACAGAGACTAGAGAGAGGAATGTTTATTTCCATATAGTTATTTATGTCTAGCGATTTGTTTATTATTATTTATTTTATCTACTATTTTATATTTATTTATTTATTATTATTATTATTATCATTATTATTATTATTTTGTTGTTGCTTTTATGTTGCTTGTATAATTCGGGATGGGAGGGTTTTAAAAGGGGTTTATGAGGAGACAATTTGTGATCTCCTATTTTTCATTGAATGTATAACTATGTACAGTCTTGTTAAATTCTAATAAAAAAGATTTTTAAAAAAAGAAAAGAAATGGTTTACATATACTATTATGATGCTCAAAGATGGATTTTAAGTAAGACTGTCAAAATTAACATGCTCATTTCTTTTTTTCTGAAAAAGTGTTATATTAAGGAAAATATAGAACAGATAAAAATGTCTAAGTTAACTCATGACAGTTATGCGATTAATCTAGATTAAACATTTTATTCGATTGACAGCCCTAGTTAAAGTGATCAAATTATCGACTACAGAGGGACTTTAAACTTCTGCCGCTTTTAAACTAAGAGCAATAATGTGTTTTGTTTTTAATGTGAACAGCTATCTGAAAATAAATAACAATACCAAAAACACAATTTGTAATATTTCCAAAGGAAAATGTATGATTGATTAATAATTAATTATTTAATCTGTAGTTAGTTGCAACTAAAGATCTACAGCTTAGAGAGCTGAAAATGAGAGCTGCTGTTATAAATGTAATTTCAATTTGAAATTAGTCCTAATATTAAATGTCAGTGAAGGTAAATATATAAAATCATCTTTCAGTACTCACATCTCTACGCATTCTTGAGCGTGTGATTTTGACGCTCTGAGATCGTCTGACGCCGTGCTGAGAAACGGCTTCATCTTCAGAGTACACGGGTTTCCCTTCTTCATCGCTTCTGTCATCATCATCATCGTACTGACGATAATACTCTGAAAAACACAAACATCACTCACTTACTTCTGATTTAATATAAAGCCAAAAGAAAAGAAATTATACATCAGGGTTGGGTTAAACATGACAGCATTAATTAATCTAGACCAAAATATTTTATACAAAAGCAAATGCATTTTCCTTAAATACATTCACCTTTTCGACCATGAACTGCATATAGGTGCAACTAAATGTTAAAATGGTAATTTGTGATTATGAGAGAGAGAGAGCGAGCGAGAGAGTGAGTGATTCAGTGCTGGTTTCAGTATGCTCCTGGCACCATCTCCTCTGGGCTCCCAGGATAACACTGGGAACTAGGCAGAGCCAGCCTGTGCCAGGACGCCCAACCCTAATACAGCCCAAGCACTCTCTCTCACTTAAAATAACATGATCAAAAGATAAAAACTTTACACCACACAGCACAGCACAGACAAGGAGGTCTATAATGATACTATGCATACAATTCTCAATTCCACCATCAGGGGGCAGAATGTATACAGAAACCGATCGTTCTGAACACTTTTCTTTGTTTCCGCACCCACCTACTGTTTCTAATTATTATAACATAACTGCATTGAGAAATTGATAAAAATGATTCATTTGACCGCTTCTTGTGTTATGATGTGGTTTTCTGCAGGCTAAGCAAAAGAGAAGTTAAAGATGATCAATATGACACCGCAGCCGACAGGTCTTTGTTATTGTCTGTGGAGTGCTAGCAGCTTTCAAGTCCAATTCAACCTTTAACCAAGAAAAAGATAATTTCTCTCATATCCATATCTAAAAATGAATTGGATTTGACTCTGTGCTGATAGGTTGAGGATCTGATAATACATTTTGTTTATTTGTAGTTTTTCACCAGGCTTGCACACACTGCAGGAGGGAAGGAGGTTGCTCTCCAAAATCTCGCAATACATGGCCCGGTCATCCTCTCCTTAATACAGTGCAGTCGCCCTGTCCCATGTGCAGAAAAACACCCCCAAAGCATGATGCTACCACCCCCATGCTTCACAGTAGGGATGGTGTTCTTTGGAGGAAGAAGAATGATGAGTACCATCCTAACACGTTTAGTGGAATTAGGACCAAAAAGTTCTATTTTGGTCTCATCTGACCACATGACTTTCTCCCATGACTCCTCTGGATCATCCAAATGGTCATTGGGAAACTTAAGACGGGCCTGGACATGTGCTGGTTTAAGCAGGGGAACCTTCCGTGCCATACATGATTTCAAACCATGACGTCTTAGTCTATTACCAACAATAACCTTGGAAACGGTGGTCCCAGCTCTTTTTAGGTCATTGACCAGCTCCTCCCGTGTAGTTCTGGGCTGATTTCTCACCTTTCTTAGGATCATTGAGACCCCACGAGGTGAGATCTTGCATGGAGCCCCAGTCCGAGGGAGATTGAGCTTCTTCCATTTTCTAATGATTGCTTCCAACAGTGGACTTTTTATCACCAAGCTGCTTGGCAATTTCTCCGTAGCCCTTTCCAGCCTTGTGGAGGTGTACAATTTTTTATCTCTAGTGTCTTTGGACAGCTCTCTGGTCTTGGCCAGGTTAGAAGTTGGATTCTTACTGATTGTATGGGGTGGACAGGTGTCTTTATGCAGCTAATGACCTCAAACAGGTGCATCTAATTTAGGATAATAAATGGAGTGGAGGTGGACATTTTAAAGGCAGACTAACAGGTCTTTGAGGGTCAGAATTCTAGCTGATAGACAGCTGTTCAAATACTTATTTGCAGCTGTATCATACAAATAAATAGTTGAAAAATGTTATAGATCTTTGCTCTGCTCTGCTACTGTTCGGACGCTTTTGCTTACTGCTCTGCGCTTTGCTCTATCGCTTTTATATTTTATCTTATAATTTTAACTTCAGCAAATCAGCATAGTGCTCAAACAACAAAGCTTGGCATCAACGTCAATTTACAAACTTTCGGGACTGGAGGATTACAAAAAAGTGGAATTTTTCATCCGTCTAGCCTCCCACCGCCATCAGCTTACATTCCAGAAGGAAAAACACAGCTGCCTTCATTGAAAAGGATAAGAAAAAGGAATGCCTCATCAACAATCTACTTGCTGCACAAACTGCCACAGACTTTTACAAAGGATTGCTGTTCTTGAAACAAAGTTACTTACAGGACTACCAAACCAGACGGAACACACAACAGAGCTTCGTCATCATGGACGCCCTCAGCAAACAGCCGGTGAGTCCCATAAATCTAATGATCAACACACTAATCAATGGTACAAACAGGGAGCAAGACCCAAAATCACTCAAGAAATCAGTCTGTCACGAGCATCACATTTTGCCGCAATAGCTTCCTCTACCCCAGATACAGCTAGGACAAGGATTGCAAACACTGACTTTCTACCACCACCTATACATCTTGAGAACAGATTTGAAGTATTAATGAATATGAGTGAGGAATCCCCAAATGTGATAAATGTGACTAAACACCGATCAAATCAGCCAGCAGCTAACACTGATGCTAACTGCCGCTCAAGATCGAGCAGACAGCGGCACTCAGCGCAGAGCGCATCCGAGCCCAGAACTCTGATATTAGGTGACTCAATAATCAGAAACTATAGCAACAGAGACTCAACTACGTGCTGCCTTCCACAAGCAACCGTTTCTGATGTAAACAGGGAACTTAAGAACATTCTGATGAAACATAAGACTGTAAATCGAGTTGTCATTCATGTAGGGAAGAATGATATTCACAAAGAGCAATCTGAACTCCTTAAGAGGGATTTCAACAAACTTTTTGAAACACTCAGAACAGTAAAAGCTCAGCCGTTCATCAGTGGACCACTTCCAGCAAGAGGAACAAATAGGTTTTCACGTTTGCTTGGACTTAATACATGGCTGCAAAAAACCTGCAACATAAAAGGATTGAACTTTATCAACAACTTCAATCTTTTCTGGAGTCAGAGACAACTATTTAAACAGGATGGCATCCACCCAAACAGGCTGGGTGCAAGAGTTCTAAAGGACAACATCTATTTCTCCCTTCATCATCCTTCAGCAGTGTGTGCCAATCCACTCAACCTGAATGGCACACACACACCTGGACAGAGTATGAATGACCACAGGACTTCTTTCCAGCACCTGAATGGACATGATGTTGACATATCCCACAAGGACAGAGATAACACCACTCAGCCACAACAACCACTGCTCATGGACACAATCTCAGCTGAGTCATGCCCACAGAGCTTACTACAGTCAGACTGTGTCAGATTAGAACGGCTCCAAGATTCAGCACCCAAGGACGACTTTCTGGAAAACAGCCAGGGAAACCAGGACAACATATCACAGCCTCCGGTCACATCAGAACAACAGGACTCCTCACTAGATATGTCATTCCTCTCTCCAACATCCCCGCTTTTGACCTTCTCCGGAAAAATGGAGGAACTGGTTTATGCTGGAACTAAACTATCCCACTCTATTGCTGCAAGCCCACAGATTTCAACCAGAAAACAGCAAGCCCCAAAACCACCAAAGCCCGTGGGCCCAGTTCCCCCTCCTCGTCCTGTGAGAGCTCTTCGGTCTCTGACACAACGCCAAGGCACACACCCTCCTCCATCTGCTGTAGGTGAACCAAAAACAACTGATAATGGCTCTCAGTGATGTGTGTCGGGTTCCTGCTATGAGAATACTAATACTTTTATCAAATGTTTACAAAAGCAGGAACTCAGTGTGCCTATATCTTTCTCTATTTCTGTTTTAGTACATGATAGAAAGTGTAAGGCTAGATCAAATCGTGTGGCAAATCAATCTAATCTGCTGCCTGTGACTTGTCAAACTAAGATCTCTGTTAGGAAAAAAAATTGTACTATTAAGTTAGCACTTTTAAATATCTGTTCACTTAAAAACAAATCACTTCTAGTCAGCGACTTAATAGCCACAAACAACCTGGATTTTATGTTTCTAAATGAAACATGGCTAGAAGAAAGCTACAGTGCAACAGTCCTTAATGAAACAGCCCCTCCTAACTTTACCTATTTGAGTTTTTGCAGAGCTGCTAGGAGGGGTGGAGGTCTTGCTGCTCTTTTTAAAGATGTCTATCAATGTAAGCAAGTGTCATTTGGGAATTACCCGTCTTTTGAACATCTAGGTATTGTGTTGAAAGGTACCCCACGCATTCTACTGATCATTATTTACAGGCCCCCAAAATACTCTCCAGCATTTGTTGAGGACTTTACAGAACTGTTATCAATGATTTCCTCAGAGTTTGACTGTTTTGCTATTGCTGGAGATTTTAACATTCACATAGATAAGCCAGAAAGCATTATGACAAAAGATGTCACAGCTGTTTTAAATACTTTTGATCTGACTCAACATGTACATGGACCCACACACAATCGTGGACACACTCTAGATTTAATTATCAGTAAGGGTGTAAACATTTCATCAGTTGTTATTAAGGATGTAGCACTGTCTGATCATTTCTGTATTTTCTTTGATATATTAATCTCTCCTACTATTGAAACTAGATCTGTGTCTGTCAAAAAGAGATCCTTAAATGAGAACACCAGTGTGCTATTTATGAAGGCTATATCTTTAACACCAAGCATATCTGCAGACTCTGTTGATTTTCTCCTTGATTCCTTTAATTCGAAAGTTAAGAGTGTAATCGATGATATTGCTCCTGTAAAAGTCAGGAAGAAGAATGGCAGGCAAAAATCACCTTGGAGAAACTCAACAGAGGTGCAGAATATGAAGAGACAATGCAGAAAAGCTGAGCGCATGTGGCGGAAGACAAAACTTGTAGTCCATTATAATATCTATAAAGACAGCCTTCGTGCTTTCAGTGTGGAACTAGGCAAAGCTAGACAGACTTTCTTTTCAAATATTATAAACAAAAACATAAATAACACACGCACTCTTTTTGCTACTATAGAGAGACTAACAACCCCCCCAAGTCACATTCCAAGTGAAATGCTCTCAGACAGCAAATGTAGTGAGTTTGCTAACTTCTTCTCTGAGAAAATCAATAATATCAGAAAGGTGATCAGCACATCCTTGAGCTGCGCCGGGGTCAGACAAATCAGAGCACAACATCAGAAAGTAGTTACGATGTCTGATTTCGAAGCAGTTGATGGTAAAATTTTGGAAGAAACAGTACAGCATCTTAAAACATCAACCTGTGCCCTTGACACACTCCCAACATCTTTTTTCAAAAGTGTCTTTAACTGTTTAGAAGCAGATCTCCTAAAAGTGGTAAATTCATCACTTCACTCTGGGACTTTTCCAAAGTCCCTTAAAACTGCAGTTGTTAAGCCCCTCCTGAAAAAGAGCAACCTAGATAACACTGTATTGAGCAACTACAGACCAATCTCAAATCTTCCTTTCATAGGCAAGATCATTGAAAAAGTTGTTTTCAATCAGCTGAACAAATTCTTAATTTCTAATGGTTACTTTGACATTTTTCAATCTGGTTTCAGACCACACCACAGTACAGAGACAGCGCTCATAAAGATAATAAATGATATTCGCCTCAACACAGACACAGGCAAACTATCAGTGCTGGTGCTACTCGACCTCAGTGCTGCTTTTGACACTGTCGATCACAACATACTTCTTGACAGGCTGGAAAACTGGGTCGGACTTTCTGGGGTGGTCCTGAAATGGTTCAAGTCATACTTAGAAGGGAGAGGTTATTATGTAAGTATAGGTGGCCATAAATCTGAGTGGACATCCATGACATGCGGAGTCCCGCAAGGCTCAATTCTTGCGCCACTCCTGTTCAACCTGTATATGCTCCCACTAAGCCAAATAATGAGAGAGAACAAAATTGCCTATCACAGTTATGCAGACGACACCCAGATCTACTTAGCTCTATCCCCTAACGACTATAGCCCCATTGACTCCCTGTGCAAATGCATTGATGAAGTTAACAGTTGGATGTGCCAAAACTTTCTTCAGTTAAACAAAGAGAAAACTGAAGTCATTGCGTTTGGAAACAAAGATGAAGTTCTCAAGGTGAATGCATACCTTGACGCTAGGGGTCAAACAACTAAAAATCAAGTCAGGAATCTTGGTGTGATTCTGGAGTCTGACCTTAGTTTCAGCAGTCATGTCAAAGCAATAACTAAATCAGCATACTATCATCTCAAAAATATCGCAAGAATTAGATGCTTTGTTTCCAGACAAGACTTAGAGAAACTTGTGCATGCTTTCATCACCAGCAGGGTGGATTATTGTAATGGCCTCCTCACTGGCCTTCCCAAAAAGACCATTAGACAGCTCCAGCTCATTCAGAACGCTGCTGCCAGGATTCTGAGCAGAACCAGAAAATATGAACATATCACACCGGTCCTCAGGTCTCTACACTGGCTACCAGTTACATTTAGGATTGATTTTAAAGTATTATTAATGGTATATAAATCACTCAGTGGACTAGGACCTCAATACATTGCTGATATGCTCATTGAATATAAACCCATCAGATCACTCAGATCATTAGGATCACATCAGCTAGAAATACCAAGGGTTCACTCAAAGCAAGGAGAGTCAGCTTTTAGCTATTATGCCAGTCGCAGCTGGAACCAGCTTCCAGAAGAGATCAGATGTGCTCCAACAGTAGCCACATTCAAATCCAGACTCAAAACACATCTGTTTAGCTATGCATTTACTGAATGAGCACTATGCTGCGTCCGAACTGATTGCACTATATTATATATGCACTATTTTAATTATTTTCTATTTCTCTTGTTTTTAATCTTATTTTTAACTGTTTTATACTTTTATTCCTGTCTTTTTTTTTTTTTACACATTTAAACAGTTTTTATTAAAATCACATTTATTTTCTTTTAATTGATATTTCAAATTCATGTATCTTTGATTTTTGTTTTCTCATTTCTATGTAAAGCACTTTGAATGACCTTTGTGTATGAAATGTGCTATACAAATAAACTTTGCCTTGCCTTGCCTATATTGTGATTTCTGGATTTTTTTTATTACGTCTCTCACAGTGGACATGCACCTACGATGACAATTTCAGACCCCTCCATGATTTCTAAGTGGGAGAACTGTCAAAATAGCAGGGTGTTCAAATACTTATTTTCCTCACTGTATATCTCAACCTGAGCTACCAGTCCTCAATACAGCCGTTCACACATCACAACATAAATATGGAGGCCAACCCTCAAAAATCTGTTTTGTATTTAAAATGTTAGTAACTTATGCTAATGTGTAAACACGGTTCAAAATTCAGGTCTGCAATATTCTATGTAATTTGTGATGCAAAACACAACTGGTAGGTCTCTTTTTGGATAATCTGAATCATTTCGTGTTACTTAAGATCAAATACACTTTTCAGATCCATGCTTCCATAATGCAGGTTCTTCACATAATAAATAACTTGATCATGTGATATCTAGAGGCGTTTTAAAGCGTTCGTCAAAGCTGACCTCCGCCTCTACATTAAGTGAAACCCGACAATAAATGACAGGTGAAAAAATAACACTTACATATATCTCTTTACACCTCCTCTTTCAGATTCAATCTACAATTAGCAGCTGGTTTAATCCGTCAGGATCATTCACCTTGGCTTTGAGGATCTGAAAGGGAATGGCATTTTGGAGAAGCTGGCTTTCTGACGGCTTCATTGCAGACGAGATGGAAATGACCTGGATGCCGGCAGAATTTCAAACGCGACGGGCGCATTAGCATACCCAGATAGAGGCACATTAGGTATTCCGCTCAGAAGCACCGAGCCGTTTTTTTCTCTTCTTCATCTTCTCACAAAGCGGCACTAGACCTTTCATGCTACGAACGTGCAGCCGTTGCTTATTACCCTTCTGTTCTCCAGACAAATACCAAATACATTTCCCATCGACTCTAAAGCCAACGCTGTGTTAAAATCCAGCAGAAGTGTAAGATTTGCTTGAGATATCATTACTGAAGCTCTGTGTGTGTGTGTTTTTTTTACACTACTGAAAAGCATCCTCACAAATCTCGCTTTATTCCCAGCTCCCGATAGCTAACGCCATACAAAGGCTGGGTCCAACACCTTAAAATACAAACCTTGCATGCAACAAGGGACTAGTGAATGTAGTGTTTGCATTACACCTGTGTACTACGATGCATTTGCTTGGTTGTTTTATGAAGGCAAATTTATTTATTTTTCTTTGCTTTGCATTCTCAACTCTGAGTGTGCAGTTTGAGAGTTAAAAAACGGACTTTTGTCACAATTAAATTAGATTTCTACCAAAAAATTGTTATTATAAACATTTGCTTGGACATCTAAAATGTATTTTAATTTATTCTAGATTAAAATAAGTTCCAGGGACTCCTGGTTGTCTGGAATTCATAGCTGAGGGTCCGCTAAATAATATGCCATACATTATAACATATTGTACTGTATTCTTTAAAAAAAAAAAAAACGTATTTAAAATTGGGAAATATCACAACAAATGTTATTTGTTTATCACTATAAAACAGAAATATTTATGTTTAAAAATGTACAATAGCAGCTGCTCAATACAAAGATCAATAACAGCATATGAGAGTTTTATTTATAAGGGGGTCCTTGGTAATTTTTCTTCCCTGTAATGGTGCATTCACACCAGAAGTGAATGAAGCGTTAAAGGAACAGCTACACTTTCTTTTGAAAATATTCTCATTTTCTAGCTCTCCTAGAGTTAAATATTTGATTTTTACCGTTTTGAAATCCATTCAGCCGATCTCCCGGTCTGGCGCCAACACTTCCAGCACAGCTCAGCACAATCCATTGAATCTGATTAGACCATTAGCATTGCGCTCAAAAATAACCAAAGAAAATTTCCTATTTAAAATTGGACTCTTTTGTAGTTACATCGTGTACTAAAACTGACAAAAAATTAAAAGTTGTTATTTTCTAGGCAGATATGGCTAGGACTATACTCTTATTCTGGCGTAATAATCAAGGACTTTGCGGCCATAACATGGCTGCAGGAGGCGCAATGATATTACACAGCACCTGAAAATAGTCCCCTTGGTAATATCATTGCATATTGAGACTACAAGCTAGCTAATGACGGCAAACTGAGCATATTCGCATTTGAATTTCATGTGCAATTGATGCAAATTTCAAGCAAATCATATGATGTTTTGGTGCACCCCAAATTGAAAGTTGTCTGTAGCATTTTGCCTCTTGTTCCACAGATGCAAGAAAATCATTCATGATAGGAACAAGATCCAAATATATTAAATAAGCTGACTATACCTATACCTATGAAAAGCACAGCCAGGGACTAAAGAACCAAAAGTTATGGAAATACAGGAGGGTGTGTTAATAATAAAAAGAGGTAAAACGTACCAGCTCCATCAGGCTGGTCCTTGTTGGCTCTTCTGGCCGGATTGTTGCTGTTGTATTGCGCATACTCATCATCTTGAGAGATCTGGGTAAGATCTTGCATGCTAAAGCTTCGGAGTTTCTCTGTGATGGCACCTTGACCCTGTAAAGACACAAAACATGACATCTATCAGCACTGAACGGTTTTCAACTGAGCACAACAACATTGAATGGACATCCGTGACGACATGCATGTGTATAAATAAATTCATACGGACAGATAATTTAGGCTCTGTTCCAAAACCCAGTGATACAGTCTGCTGTCTACTGCCTACATAAACAGCTGCTTTCAATGACAGCATGCACCAAAATAAACACAAATGTTTATTCTCACAAGTGATTGATTTAAACACCATGTATAGACAGCAACATATACAAATAGCTGTATAACAGTTCCACAAAGCAATGTGCTTGAAAAAACGCCACCATTTTTTTTTACAAGAGTTTACTATTAGCATAACGCTAAGATAACAACTATGCTATTAATATAAATAAACATACTACGCAATATTGTGTTTATTTTAACTAGACAAAGCTATTTACATCAGTACATTTAGATACCCATTAACTGTTTCTCAGCCAGCGTTAAAAAAAAACTTGACTTAACTGTTTTTGGATCAGTGGATGCTTCTTTGTTTTATAAGTTAAAGCACCACCTAGTGGATAATAGCTGAAATATGGATTGCTGTAAAAACTCGTCATTGGCAGGGAAGCATTTCTCTTATTTGACGAGAAAACTCGTCAATGGCGGGGAAAGAGTTAAAATAAGCATATTTATTATCAATATCCGTCAATGTAACAGATTTGGCCAAAGCAACATTACATTCAAAGTCAATGCTAAAAAGCACAAATAGACATGAATCGGGCATAGACATAGATTTCTGCGAACATGCAATATTCGCCTGAATCGCATCTTACGCGCAAATTAAAAATTTCAATTTGACAATGAAAATTAGCATGACGCATGCTTGTGCAAGCCAATTAGCGAAGAGATTGACACGTCTAGACTCACATGACCGGCTGTATCTAAAAAATGGAGAAGAATATTGTAGGGCCCTATAGTTTCCGCGATCACGGAATCGCGGAATTGGCTAATTAACACGGAATCTAGTATTAACGCGGAAGTTTACATATTTTGAATAAAATTATGTTTTTGTGTGGGAGACAAACATATGTCTGGGGGAAATGCAGACCGGGTAAGTAAATCTGGGCGACACGCCCCCTCCCGTCATTTCAGACCCCCTCCAAAACACTGAAACCATGGCGAAGCGGCTCTCCACGACTCTGCTTTCGTCAGCGAAAAAATTAAGAAATTCGACGCTAAGCACTTAGTTCCGAGCAGGTCTCACATGACTTTTATGTGACCGGAGAACTGTTATTTTGGAAGTTTTGTCAACACTCTGTTCACGGTGAGCGCAAAGATACATGCACTCTCTCATCCACATCTGTCTCACTGTACCTCTCTCACGTGCACGCGCTCACGCATCTGTCCGAAGTGCGAACACAAATCCTCATGTATTTGTTCAGTTTTATGCATTTCAAGCGAACTGAGGCAAACTAACTATCCCTCGCATTTAAAATATAATCATCTGCATAATGGCCCGCTCTCTGTCTCGCACGTGCAAAGAGCTGCGTGCTCATGCTGTCCTAAGTCAGATCACTATCATGTGTATGTTTGTAAAGTTATATGCATTTCAAGCGATTGTGTATAAAATATATCCGCTGGATTGATGTGTTTAAGGCACTTCTGAAGGCACCACTGCTTTGACACCTTGTTGTATCCTCCTGCAACAACACTAAACAATGCATTGAATTGAGTTGCGTCTGTATGTGCGTGTGTAAATGCATCTTTTATAGTCATTAAGTAATCCTGTTATCCAGTTTTTCCCCAAATCATTTACATTTTAATCATTAACATTAAAGGCACACTCTTTTTATGACTAAAATAAAAGTAAAGGGTAAAAAATATAATTGCCAAAAATTAAAACGGATTTTATAGGGCCCTAATATTGTTTTTATTCATGTGTTAGGCACAAAAAACTAGCAATCCTACAAGTGATCAAGAGCGAGTAAAGCAATGCAAATATTTGCTTTGTTTTCTGCTTTCTTGCCTACATGACCGCTCCCTAAATTACCGAACAGAGCTTCACTGAGCACAAAACATTAGAGAAACTACACAAAACATTGTCTGGATTGGAGTGTTTTTAAGGCCTAATGGCAATATGGCATGATGAAACTATTGATCATTAGTGATTAGCCAGAAAAAAACAACTAATAATGCTAGGAACTCAAGTGGTAAATGATGTAGCATCCACATGCAGTAGAGATTCATGTGTCATTACCTGAACCGGAGACGGTCAGAATGCAGTACTCCTGTACAGCAGTACACATCAGTGATAAAACATCAGCATTAAAGAGGATTTAACAAACAATAAACCAAGAACATCCATGATTAGAAAAATCTGGCTGTTAAAATGTGCCTGTTACATGCTCAGTACATCCCACTTCAGAGAGACATCATTCAGTTAAACAAAGAGTCAGAACAGGACAGTGGTGCTATTACAACATCAGGCTTATTATATTAATGCTCCACTAACACTAATGGCCTGGGGTTGTTTCACAAGGAAACCATGACCTTTACTTGCGAGTCAAAGTCATTAGTGTATCATTTATTACTCATGCTGCGCTCTGTGCCGGCACACATATGCTCTTCATCGTAAGACACAAAGTCAACATGAAACGACATTCACAAACCCAAATAAGGCAACATGAGCAACAGAAAATAAAATCTATATTATTAATCTATAAATTATGGAAAGCAGGCGTAACATACTTGTTGTTTCAAATTCTTTGTTAGTTGCTATAATTAAACTAATATAAGCTATATGAAAAGCTTAGATGCAAAACCCTCTTAGTGCTTACCCACACAGGTAAGATATTAGATTAAACAATCTACTATTTACAAGAGTTACGCAAAACGCAGCGTGCTGAGGACATCTGCTAGTCATACCCGCTGTGTAAATGCAACAAGAACAGTATATTTACATTCAGTGATGTGTAAACAATTGCAAAGGCTTTTATAACAGGAAATATGCAATATAAGTTAATGCCATTCAAGGTAAATTATTTGCGCGGGTACGGCTCAAGTGAGCGAATTAAAGCTCACGTAACACACGCTGTTTCTGCATTTCTGATGTTAATCTGGAGTACCTATAGAGTAGTATGACATCCTTTATATCTCAGAAGAGTGTTTAGTTTAATCAGATTTATAAAAGAAAGATTAGCTTTACCGAATCTTTCCGATAACGTACGAAAAAATGACAAAGGAGGAGTTATAACACGGGAGGAGCGAGTACGAGTGATGCAACACTATACAACACTGTTTTAACTTATGATTCACTACATGTTCGTGTCATTTATATAATATACACGCGCCTATTTCCAACATAAGACAGACGTCTTACTTACCACGTGTAACTCGTCATGACCCGGTTCTGAAAATCCACCGCATCAAACACACACGCAAAACTCCGCTGTTAATCCGGATAATAAACTATATCCATTGTTTCCATAAGGCTGGCTTTCTTCTCCTTACATCCAAAAACACACTTCTTGTTGTGCCATTGTTGACTTTTGAAATTAAACAAAGCTGAGTGGCGTGATAAGCTGTTAGCAAGCTCTAGCGTCTCCCGCTGACTGACGGCTGGGCGGGGTTTTCCGGGGGAAGTTTTCCGGCGGAAGCCCATATAAAGAAGTGATACGTATCGAAAACCCCTGAAACGTCAGTTAGAACCGTAATCGAAAAAAATTAGCCGAAACTTGTACGAACCCTGGCGAAGTGCATTCGGCACAGAAATACTCTGAAACACGCCCAACTGCTGTTTTGACACTTTGCCTACGTTAAGCATGAGGAAACAACTATATAACTGTGTTAATAAGTCAGAATGCTTGAAATACCATTAAACCCCCCCCCTTTAAGTTATCGCTATCATCTGGTGATGTGGACGCTAATATAGTTTTTATTATAGCTAACCTTATAGATATTGTTAAAGTGTGAACATCCCTTAACCTCTTAAGACCTGAGATTGGGTTTGTCTTTTATTTCGATTTCTACCAGCTATTTTGGGGTTAGGAAGAACCAATAAATATAATAAACAAATATTTTTCATGAAGCAGTGTATTTGTCCATGTTTGTGTACAACAGGTTCCAGTTACACAGAATTACGTATTATGGTGCAAACAAAAAAAATGGTCTTAAGAGGTTAAAGGGGACATTTCACAAGACTTTAGGATCAAATAAATCTTTGTTGTCCCCAGCGTGCGTATGTGAAGTTATATTCCCCACAGATCATTTATTATAACATGTTAAATTTGCCACTTTGTAGGTTTAAGCAAAAGTGTGTGTGCCCTAAATGCAAATGAGTTGATCTCTGCACTAAATGACACAGTGCTGTGGTTGGATGGTGCAGATTAAAGGGCGGTATTATCCCCTTCTGTCATCACAAGGGGAGCCAAATTTCAATGAGCTATTTTTTCCACATGCTTGCAGAAAATGGTTTACCAAAACTAAATTACTGGGTTGATCTTTTCACATTTTATAGGTTAATAGAAGCACTGGGAACCCAATTATAGCACTTAAACAATTTTTAAGTGCAAATCAAAGCGAAAGTATTTGTGATCCACTCTGGCGAAATGAGTCAGAAGTCGCAATGTTCCATTTTAAGATATGGGCCAATAATGTGGAAAAACAATTAAATATTTAAAATATTCAAATTATATTCAAAGAACAAACATTCAAAAATAATCTCCCAAAGTTTCGTAGTCCAAATAATTGAGTAAAGGTATTTAAATGACTATTAAAGTTGAAAGCATTTCACTAAATTTGCTGGAAATGAACACAATGCTTTTCTCAAATCCTCTCGTCACCTTGGAGCATTTCCCGGGTATCCCCTAAAACGTCACAATCTCTTCAAATATGGTGTTACACGATGTATATAGAGCCAATAAAAAAGCTTAGAAATCTACACAAACGTTGATAATTTGTCAATAGGAAGCCACGGGGCACGCTATTGGTCCAGCCATTCTCCTGTCAGACTCGCAGGGCTCTGTGTAAACAATTATTTTAACCTAATATTTAACTGTTGGTATCTCCGTTATTTGTTATGCTGTAAAATAAATAGTTTATCCCTTTAAAAATGCAATGGATCTACAAAAAAACTATTTTCTCAGGTTTTCAGTTGGAAAAAGAGGGCAGACGACCATAATTCAAATGTCTATATCTTTAAAACCTTTCAATGTATGACTTTGACTAGGATATCATTTGAAAGCTTATGATCTCCCCCATTGATACCAAAATCTCAATTTTAAAATTTGGGTCACTGTGACTCATTTTGCTGGATCAGGTCACATTTCATGAACATCTAATACATGCAGAGAGCATCTGGGTATTATATAATGATTTCATCATCTCATTTTTTTGATGAAAGTGGCGTTTAACAGCTTTTGCATCTGAGCTCCTCATATTACTGTGAGAACTGTTGAGAAAGACTGTTACCTCATCCCAAGTCATGCCTGAAAATGGATCTTGCTATTGCTTTCAAGTTATTACATTTTGTTCAATTCTTTGAAACAACATGCACAATAAGACCAAAAATGTGTTTAAGAAACAGGCTCGTAATTGATTTCACATGGACTTCTTAAAAGTGGGACACATTGGACTACAGACAACTTTAATAATATAAACCAGATGAATACATATAAACAATCCAAAATAATCTTGCCTACAAAGACACAAACAGACAAACAGACACACTTGCCTTGACAGCTGCAGATACAGCCGCAGTGGCAGCGATGCTCAGCCCCTGTCTGCCAAACTTCACCATGGTTTCATAACTCCGTTCCTTTGCCTGGACTATGTAGTCGTCAATTTCTCTTCAAGGACAACAGCAAAGCAAAAAAACAATGAGTGAAAGCTTATGCAAATTTGGTTTGGCAAATTAGTAAAGCAGTACAGAATCAGTACTTCTCAACTATTGGGTAAGGAAGATAAGGGAAAATGCAACACTTAATATGGCCACTTTGGTGACGGAAGTCCCGTATTCCAGATAAAAGAACATATCATCAATGGATATAGACTGATGAGTCACTGAGGGAGGGGCTTTGTACGGTCATGTGAGGCGCTTGCCAACATGAGCACAAGGGCAGTAGCAGAAACGACCTTTAAAGAGGTGGTTTTAGTGCAATTTAAGCGTAAGAAACAAAAAATATGGTAGAGTTAATGTTAGGTTTAATTGTTGGTCAGAAAAATGTGACCAGTGCTGGCAAAATAAGTAGGAATGCGCAGTGTGTAATTTTGAGCTAGAGGCAAAAGAAATTATAAATGTCGATTTTGGTCGACATTGAGATTTTCATAAAAATAAGTACATTAAGGCCTCATCTAGCGATCTCAATGCTCTAAATAGTCATTAAACATTTAAAATGATCTTTATTTGTACATTTTCTGAGATGTGTACCATCCTAAATGCTTAATCTAATACAGGGGACTCAAACCTTTTTGTGAGTAATGGCTACTACAATGGATAAAACAATCTGGAGGGCTACTTTTTTGATATATTCTAATTAAACCGCTTTTTTACACTTACGCTTGTTTTATCTTTGTTTAAAATGTTAATATACATAAAAGAAGCCAAGCCAATATAAAAAAATATGTAATAAATAAATATTAAAATTAAGGCTATTAATATAATGTGCTTTGGTGGGCAACTCACAGACTCTGTGCGGGCAACCTGGTGCCCATGTGCAATCTAATACAAAGATGTGAGCATCCACAGGACTGCTTGATGTTAAAAAAGTTTTAAGAGCGATAAAAAATGTAAAAAAAAATTCCTAACCCACACCACCCTGACATATACACAATATTACAGTTTTTAAAAATATCTGTTTTGTTTTTGAACCTTAAAAATCTTTAACTTGATTTCTCTGTCAACTTTGCTGTAGCTCTGTCATTTTTTGTCAAATTCCAATAAATCATACATCATTTTCAAGTTTTTTTAATAGAGAATGTCAAAATATCAATCTCATTTTTGAAAATTTGCTCATTTCAACTCAATTTGCCAGCACAGGTCACAAATGTTGTTTAATTGTGATTTAAAGGATTAGTCTATTTTCTTTTAAAAAAAAAAATCCAGATAATTTATTCACCACCATGTTATCCAAAATGTTGATGTCTTTCTTTGTTCAGTCGAGAAGAAAATATGTTTTTTAAGAAAAACATTCCAAATTAGATTTTTCTCATTTTAATGGACTTTAATGGACACCAACACTTAACTCAACACTTAACAGCTTGTCAAAAATGAAAATCGTTTCGCTAGATAAGACCCTTATGCCTTGTTTGGGATTGTTTAGAGTCCTATGAAACTCTGTTGAAAAAAACTGTTAATTGTTGAGTTAAGTGTTGGGGTCCATTAAAGTCCATTAAAATTAGAAAAATCCTGGAATGTTTTCCTCATAATTTCTTCTCGACTGAACAAAGAAACACATCAACTTTTGGATGACATGGTGGTGAGTAAAATATCTGGATTTTTTAAGAAAATGAACTAATCCTTTAAGCACATGATTTTACAGAGAAGTCTCTACCAATTCAAGTAGGATTTGGTCTTGCATGACATGCATGGCTGCCAAGGGGAGCAACTTAGCAAGAAATAAAATTAAATGGAAATACTACCATACAATTAACCAGAAACCAAATATTTATAATTTTGTCAATTGGACATTTTGGAATCTTTATGCACTGGTTTCATTCAAATTTGGTGAAACACCTAGGGCTAGTTTGCAAAAGTTTGTTTTGCAAAACACAAAGTGCTAAAAATTTCCGTAGACAATTTCCGTAGTATTTTTCTTGAACCAACGATTACTATGATTGATAGGATAGTTAAAATGAACCTGTTTGAAAACAATCCTTATTTTTGTCAAGTCTGTTTGGTAAGGCTAGTGGTGAAGAAATTACATACTTATCCATTAGGGACAAGTTTTATTATTTACGGACGCAAAACAAGTCTGGTTTACCTGTGTTCAGCGCACCATTTGGGGTCCGAAAAATAAAATTAGGGTCATGAAGAAAAATATTGAGAAGCACTGATCTAAAAGTTTGATAAAACTGAAGAGTAGAGTTACTCTTTCTCTGGAGGTCAGCAGAGGATGGAGGAGTTTTCTGTAGATGACACTCGCCCCTCTCGTGTAGGGAGACAGAAGCCAGATCAAAAATGCTACCTTGATCTCATAATAGAGAGGAAACCTTTAGATCAGAGAGGAGAGAGAGAGATACAAGCACAGACGTTAAATCCGATGAATGCACTGATATAATTACACTCATTAGGGCTGAATTCCAACAAATTAATTTGTGTGACTCCAAATTAAAACGGCGACTTCATTTCATTAAACCCTGATTGCTTCCCCACATTCCTTGGTTTAGGGCAAATGAAACAGCATGCTTGTTTAGCCCAACATGAATCACATATAATCAAGTAAACAAGGTAAAGACTCATGGGTATGAGCATCCATCTCACCAGGACACTGTCATATCTGTGATGGTCTCCACCACTGTGTACAGCGCAAAGACAATCCAATACATCATCCATCGCACCTGAAAAAAAAATATCTGAAGCTCATTTTCAATTCTCAGGCATACATAACACACGTTCAACAAACAGCAACTTTTGTCAACATTTATAACTGATATTAAAATTCCATGGATTTAATGCCCTTTATTGACAAGCAAGCACACATATCCCTGCTTGTGCGTGTTTGTGAGATGTAGCCGTCATTGACAAGCACATATATTCCACGCGTGTTTGTAAGCCGTGACTGACAAGTACATAAACCCTGCGCGTGCCCGTTTTTAATGATGGAAAGCATGAACCATTTGATATTAAATCAAACTTACTGCGGAGTTAAGGAGATCTCACTTGAAACGGTCATCTTTGTGACGCGACAGTCAGCACATGGTCATTTTAAAATCCGTTTACAAGACGAATGCTAGGGATGGGCACCGAACTCGGTACTTTTATAGGCACCGACCGAATTGCGTCGGTACTACCCAGTATCGATTCACATAAAATCAATCGGTGCTCTATTTCGGTACCTGAGAGAACATGTCAGCGCGCGGCGTCTGGTACGCGCGCACGCGCGCGCGAGAGAGAGACCGTGTGGGAACTTGGTGACACCCCTTTGCAACTTGCTTAATGGCTAACAAAAAGCGATCTAACGTGTGGTTAAATTTCACAAAGGATGATGCAGACAATGCTACCTGCAATATTTGTAACAGTAAGTGCAAGGCAGGCAGTAATACATCCAACCTGAGGAAGCACTTACACAATGTGTATTTAAAAGCACAAGAGGGCTTATTAAGATGCGTTTTCGTCGATCGGATCACAAGTGGACGAGAGACAAATTCTGTAAACACCTGGTATTTATCAACACCAGTCCGTCTCTTTTGTCCACTTTCGACCGCTTCTCTTCTGATTACTTTGTGGTGGTCCGTGGAGACTGCGGGGAAGTCCCTCTGCTTTCGTTTTAACGCGAGCTGGAGCTGGCTGTTTAAATGGACGCGAACTAATTTGGCGCTGCTTGTGTTTTAAGTAAACATGCTGCACAGTGTTTTGTACATGAATATGTTGGCGCTTTCTCTGATTTTTAGCGCAATTAATGAAATAAGACCGCGCAACTTTCATGCGTTCGCAAAATGAAACTGCGGAGATCAGCCGCTTTTAGTTTTATCAATGAAAGCCCACAAGACTGTGTGTTCACGCTAAAAGTCAGAAATGACGTAAAACTTTGTGCTCAATACCTCAGATTAGATAAATGGACGGAGAGAAGGCGGTCTGTGTGACTGTTCGAACACAAAACCACATGCGGACCAAATGCCAATGCTGGCCAGCTTGGCAAAAAAGTATCTGTGTCCAGTCCTTTTCTACATCCTCACTGTGTCCCTTGCTGTAGAGAACACTCGCTCTGTATTGTTTTCTACATAAAAGTTTACTTTTATGTTGCTTTTATGACGTTTATGTTCATTGACCATTTGTCTTACTTATATATTTTATTTATTTATTTATTTATTTATATGTAAGACATATGCCCTGGATGTTATAGGGATTTTTTTGTAAAGATTGTGTGTATTATTAAACATTTTGAAATAAATAACATAATGTTGAAAATGAGAGGTTTGGGCTTATTATGTCCACCGAAAGTCACTTAAAGGTGCAGTGAGTAATTTTTAGAAGGATCTTTTTACAGAAATGCAAAATAATATATAAAACTATATAATCAGGGGTGTATAAAGACCTTACATAATGAACCGTTATGTGTCTATTACCTTAAAA
This sequence comes from Misgurnus anguillicaudatus, assembly GCF_027580225.2. NCBI lineage: Eukaryota > Metazoa > Chordata > Actinopteri > Cypriniformes > Cobitidae > Misgurnus > Misgurnus anguillicaudatus. The sequence goes on from NC_073340.2 coordinate 11,399,889, forward strand.
CGAGACCTTTTTATCTACATATTCTGAGGGTCCCCTTGCATGGAAGTCACCATTTTGTGCTGCCAGTTTTCTACAGAAGCCCTTAAAGGACAATTTCTTTTACTAAGTTGTCTCCAACAATGAAATGTTTGTCCGGTGGCGGCTACCGTAGCTTTTTTATGCGTTTCAAAAGCGAGGGGTGAGACATGGACTAAGCCGTTGGTTGCAGTTTGCAACCTCACCACTAGATGCCGCTAAAATTTACACACTGCACCTTTAAGTCAGAGTAAAGTACCGAAAAAGGTACCGCTGGGCACCGGTATCGAATTCCAGGTACCGGTATCGGAACCGGTACCGGTAAAAATGTGAACGGTACCCAACCCTAACGAATGCTCTTGTTATGTTTAATATAAAGTTATACCTACATTGCGTTGTAAAAAGAATGAAATTATCTTGATATGTGCTAAATTTATGAAGAATCAGTAATCAAATTTTGGCTAATCCAGATAATTTACTCAACACCATGTCATCCAAAATGTTGTTGTCTTTCTTCGTTCAGTCGAGAAGAAATTATGCTTATTGAGGAAAACATTCCAGGCTTTTTCTCATTTTAATGGACCCCAACACTTAACAGTTTTAATGCAGTTTCAACGCAGCTTCAAAAAACTCTAAACAACCCCAACAAGGCATAAGGGTCTTATCTAGCGATCTAGTCATTTTTGAAAAGAAAAATAAAAAATATGCACTTTTAAACCACAACTTCTCGTCTTCCTCCGGCTGTGTGACGAGCCAGCGCGACCTCACGTAATTGCGTAATGAAGTCGAAAGGTCATGTGTTACATATATGAAACGCACATTTGCGGAGCATTTTAAACAATAAACTGACACAAATATATTAATTAGTATCATTCCACATACAACAACGTCAGAACGGTCCTCTTTCTCCACACTTGTAAACACTGGGGCGGAGTTTCGCATTCGTCATCCATGACTTCTTGACATGATGACGTATTATGTGAACGCTGGCGCGTCACAGGAGCGCATATTTTTATTTTTCTTGCCAAAAATAACAATCGTTTCGCTAGATAAGACCCTTATGCCTCATTTGGGATCGTTTACAGTTTTTTGAAGCT